>NC_137791.1:129025704-129350704 GCF_963383645.1 Muscardinus avellanarius
CTGCAGGTCAGTATCTTCGGACACAGTAAGCCACATGCACCCTTTCTTTCCTTGTTAGACAGAGGCCAGTTTGCTATTCTTAGTTCCAGCGAAAGTGGATCTGACGTGGGCGATCAGCACCTTCCTTCACCAATGGCTTATGGAACTCACGTCCTGCACGAGAGTGGATATTTGCCCAACAAAACTCACAGTAATACTGCAGGCAAGTGACATTGGCACAAAAAAAGGGAGCAAATTTCCCACCACAGCGTGCGCCCTGGCATTCATCACACATCTGGTCATCCAGCACATATGGCTTTACCTCCACCTGGAAACACAGGAAAGAAAGAATGTCACATTAAGGTCATAAATAAAATTTGCTCATGATTTAAAATGTTTACACAGGGTTCTAGAGAAAAGGACCAGCATTGAAAGTAGGGAAAAGCAGAGTTTCCTAGAGAATTGGCTTTGCTATTTAGTAGGTTAAAAAAACTAAGTTATTTTGTTCTTGTGTTAAAAATATAAACATATATATGTATATGTTTATAAACATATGTTTCTCTCTCTCTCTATATATATTTTTTTCTTTTTCTTTTTTTGCAGTACTGGGGGTTGAACCTACAGGCATTCTACCACTGAGATACACCCCTAGTCCTATTTTTATTCTTTATTTTGAAACAGGGTCTAAGTTGCAGAGTGCCTCAATAAGTAGCTGAGCCTGGCTGTGAACCTGCAGTTCTCCTGTCTCAGCTTTCCAAGTACTGGGATTACAAGCATGTGCCACCATGCCTGGCTTAATTTCATTTTTATATATAATGTTTCATATTTATAATTGGTTTATAAGCATTTAATTCAATTATTTTAATATTTTATTTATAGGACTAGAAGTGGCATATTTTTAAAACATAGAACATAATTTTAGAAAATTTCTCTCTTCTCCCCTCTCATCCCCCTTAGTTATAGCTCCTCATTTGCACATCTATGGTTTCTCCTTCCTCATATAGAGTTCCTTCTATGAACCTTTTTCTCTCTAGCTTCTGCATATTAGGGAGTGCATCAAAGTCAATCACTAAGCCAAACATGAGAAGGAGGGAGGGGAGGTAATGGGGTGGGAACTGGGGAAAAATTAAATGAGTGATGTGTGCATGTATGCCTCTACCATCTTGTACCCCATTAAGATGTATGACTACAATGCATCAATAAAAAATTAAAAATACATTTTAAAATATAAAAGTATAAATGATGTGCAAGACAGCCCACCCTTACCTTTCCTGCTAACATCCCTCAAACCTCTGTGTTGGTGTTTTCAGAGGTGGGGGGTAAAACAGAAAGGATATCGAACAGACATAGAAGACAAATGGTTTTTACACCTTCTTCATTTATCCTAATACCATCTGTTAAATGCTAAAACTCTTAACAGCCACTAAAGTATGACAGTGTTTCTCTACTGCAGGTGAGAGCCTCACCTTGATTGCAAATAACTGGTAGAGACAAACCTGAACTGTGACTAATCTTATGGGCATGTCTAGACTTTTGTGATTTATAAGATATAAAGTAAAAGTCCCGCTGTGAAGACCTGACTCAGGAGAAGACATCACCAGCCTGCAGTCAGCTCTGACTTATAAAACCTCCCAATTTCTTTCCACATTGTAAAATGATAGTAACAGACTGTCTCAGAGTTACAAGAATTATACATGAAAAGGCATAAGACAGTGCTTGGCAAATGGTGAATAAGTTAGTGCTAACTACTATTAACTCCAATAGTTTTGCTTCCATGTTTATAACAAATATATATATATATATATTAGATGATATATATATATATATATATATATCATCTAAAAGGTGATGAAAGTAGAATTCCAAGACAAATATTTGATAGGAAGGGAATGGGATTAAATTATTTATATTTATCAATTCATTACTTAGTGCTAGTGTAAGTATAATTTATGTGTATTGGACATTTTGCTTTTCTGACTTGACTGCTTATCTTTTGTATATTTTCCTGTTGGAGTTTTTTTCTTTTTGTTTTAAAATGAATTCATAGGTTATTTTTGTTAGTTAAGAATTTTTAAGCTTTTCCCATTGGTCTTTAACTTTTAAAATAATCCCTGACACAAATTCTTAAATTTTTATGCCTAATCTTAATCTCTGAACTTTTCTTTTATAAATTCCATCTTATCTTTGCCAGGCTGGTATTTTTATTCATTATTCTCATTATAACTAATCAAAGAAAAGCATTTCTATGATTACAGAGTTAGTAGATGAGAATTACTATATTTCATCTTACTAGAACATAAACTCCATGAGCACAGGAACAGTGACCATTTGCTAACCACTCAGCTCCAAGTACCCAGCACAAAACATGGCACAAAGTAGAAAACTTTATAAAAAGTATTATATGAATAAACATAGTCCATATTTACATATGTTTATCTATTCTACAATATGTTAAGCAAACTGCAACCAGGGTCTGTGCTGTTTACTTCTGTTTCACATGTCTCATAAAATGCCAGGTGCTCAGATGTTAATATATAATGGTTGAATAAAACTTTATAAGTATAATGACTATTTGTGTTCTTAACGTTTTAGATATTATTTTACAAAGCTAATCACTTAACTCAAAATTATAGAATTCCAAAAACTGAGATTTCAAACTTGTGGTTTTAGAGTCTAATCAAGCCTACTTCCGGTTAATAATCTCTAACAATTAACTTGAATATGTATCAATGAGTTTCTCCCACATTTCATCTAATCTCATTTTCTATAATGTCTTTCTCTTTTTCATTTCAGATCACCTATAAGATAATATTTTGTCACTTGGACTCATAACCAATAAAATAATTAAAAAATTAATAAGTAGCCAACCTGAAATATAACACAATTTAATTTATACTAGAAGCTACAGTGATTTATTTGTGAAATAACATCCAAAATAATACTATAAATTACATATCCATTGTGAGTGCATCTCAGTTTATCAGAGAAATAAAAACTAAGATCCAAAGTATCTATGAGGTCATTTAATCTGTTGGTATAGATTAATAACTACATTCATATCAGAGACATAAATGGTATCAAGGCAAATGGTTTAATATTGTTGTGTATGAGCAGTACTAGTGACTTGTAAAATATTTAAGACTCAAATTCTTTCAAATAAAGTTCAAAATATACCTTTGCACATAGAGCTTAGAAAATAAACTTTTCTCTCAGGTTATTACATATCTTTTTTTTGTGTGTGTGTGGGTCTGGGGATGGAACCCAGAGGGCATTCGGCCTCCAAGTTACACCCCCTGCCCTATTTTTTATTCTTTATTTTGAAACAGGGTCTCACTGAGTTACGGAGGGCCTCATTAAGTAGCCGAGGCTGTCCACGAACCACAATCCTCCGGTCTCAGCCTCCCAAATGCTGGGATTACAAGTGTGCGCCACCATGCTTGGCTTTTAAATATCTTAAGGAAAGTGTTTGTTTATTTGGTGATTGCACTTATACCTCGTATTAGGGTGTAGAGTGATAGAAATGTACACGCACACAACTCTTGGAGTACTGCCTTCTGAAAACACGTTTCCTAATCGCCTGCTCTGCATTTGATTGACTGTTCAGGAAAAATACTCTGCTTCAATTAATTTCTCCTTCGCTACCACTTAGAAAACAAAGATTTAGGAGATGTGACAGTGCATCTATCTTTTCCTTCTGCACGGGCATATTAAACAACAACAATTATATACAAGTAAATAACTTCCTCAGTGACCTATCACCTCTCTGTAAAAATAGGGAATTAGATGAATGGTTAAGCCCTTGGCTGTACATTAATGCTACCTGGGGAGCTTTATGAACTCCAGCTGCTCTGGTTGCATCCCAAATGAAATTAAAGCAGAATTCCAGAAGAAGGACCCAGATGTCAAGAGTTTTATAAATATGTAGAAAAGATGTGATATGTAGCTGAGGTTAAATTACAAGACTAGAGAAATTCTAAGGTTCAAATCAGTTCAAAGGTTTATGAATGCATGTCTGAAAAAAAAGTGAGCCTTTATCTTACATTTTTAGGGGTACTTTATGTAGCAATGCAAACCAAAAGCCACAGTACTTATAAACTGATCCTATGCTTTACTTGCTTTCTAAATCAGATGGTTTGGTAAGTGATGCCTTCTACAGCTCATGGTCAATTAGTATTAAGTGAAAAAGCTTTCCTGACCCCCAAATAGTGTTTTAATGTGCAAAGCAGCCTCAGAAAGGGCTTCAAGAAATAGCTAAAATGGGAAAATAAGTATCTATTCACGTTATATCTGCTAATGTGTATATAAAATTTCCTTTAGTATATCTCAGGTGTACTGTAAATATAAACATGGTTATTTAAAAATATTGGTTAACTATGTCCAAAAACTATATATTTTAGTACAAATTATATTTGTTAATGAACAATTGAGTTTTGCTAACCTCTTTCCCCTACTTTACTTTTTTTGTGTGTGTGTGGTAGTAGAGATTGAACCCAGGGGCGTTTTACCTCTGAACTACACCTTGGCCCTTTTACAGTATTTGTTTTGAAACAGGGTCTTGCCAGTTTGCCGAGAATTGTGCTACACTGTTGAGGCTGCACCTGTCTCAGCCTCTCAAGTAATGGGATCACAGGCTTGAGTGTCACTACATCCAGCCTCCTTCTCCTACTTTAGATGGTAATCAGTATGTGGATTTTTCAATAGGATGGCTTTTAGCTATCATTCATAGGACTTCTTAAATTTTCTTACACCAGTGATGCAAGCAATGCTACCAAAGGGCTAGCATTTTACATTTTAGGTCAATTAATTTAGGAAAATAAAAACAATGTACTTTTAATTTCAAATCTTATAAATGAAAACTCAGTCTTAAATAGTATTTACTCCACACCAAATTTTATTCTAAGTGCTTGTACATGGTTTTTTTTTTTTGGTGGTGGTACTGGGGTTCCTGGAAACCCTCCTACCTCCGGGCTACATTCCCAGACCTATTTTATATTCTTATTTTTGGAAACAGGGTCTCTTAAGACAGCACGGCTGGCTTCAAACCTGTGTGATCCTCCTGTCTCTGCCTCCCAAGCGGAGTGTGCGCCACCACACCTGGCAAGTGCTTGTACATTTTATATGTGGATTTATTTACTCCTTAAAATAATTGATGGAGATACACTAGTATTGTTTTATATTTTATAAGTGAGAAAAAAGCGGGAGACAGGGCTAATTTTCCTGGGATTACAGAGCAAATGGTGAATATATGTTTCAGTTTCACACGGTTTAGCTCTTAACAAAACCTCTGCCTCTATGGTCAGAAAGGTAGACGTGACTTACTGGCTGATAAAAAATTGAACACGGTTTTAAGATGGCACCTATATTCATGATTTGTGTATCACCGCTAAAGTTTAAGGTATTTTAAAAAACTGTGTATTTCAAGGACATCTTGAGGGATAAAGGAGTATAAAAAATAAAGTGTCTGAATTATATTTTTAACTCCTAAGCTTTAGAAAAGCACCTATTATAGGACATGTGATTTTCCAATATGCAACTTACACGTTTATCAATATCACCATGCTGAAGCTGAACAAACCGAGCACTGATGGCAGCAATATAGCTCTGCTGATTGGAGAAAGCAACTCGTCCAGCACCTTTTGGGTATTTTAGCTCCGGATCTGTATCAATTCCTGCATAACAAACTCCACCATACAGCCGGTCCATGATCATAGCAAGTTCCACTTTAAAAGGAAAGGTGTTCATGTAAGTGACAGAAAACACAGTAAATCAACAAATTTTAACTGTTTTGTTTTAAAGTTAAAAGTCAAAGAGATCATAGAAAAAGCAGGTTGCTAAAGGGCAGCTGCAACCATGGAGACCCCTACCTTTTTAAATATATAAAGTCAGGCTCATGGTACCACATTTATCCACTATCGGCGCTACACCTATATACTTCTTTTCTGACATAGACAAATAGTTGCATGTTCTTTCATAAATCCCATCCCTCTTCTTAAATACTAGATCCCACCCACTCACCATGGAGACAACTGCTTTTACCATCCGCTTTCCTCTCATACTAGATCATTTCTAAGTATACTTGTTTAAATATCTCCTCTTAAACAAATCTCCTCAGAACCCTATTTCTCCTTCTTGGGTACTGCTTCATTTTGCTAGTTCCCTTTATAGCCAAATCCTTCAAAAATTTTCATTGTATTTTCTAACTCTTATCTTCCAATGTTCTGTTCAATCCTTAATAAGAAAACTTTCATCCTATAATACTACTTCGATTGTTAATCAAGGGGAACTTACCCCAGTAACAAGTCCAAAGGGCAATCTACCTATAAGCAGCAATGGGTATCATTAACCCCTTCCTTCTGAATACTTTCTCTATCTGGCTTCTATGGCACATTATTCTAGGAATTCTCTCCTCTCTTCACTGGTAATACCTTCTTTGTCTTTGACAGTTCTTCCTCAACTCCTTGACTTTTCAAGTCGGTGTACCTTAAGTGTCAGTCCTTGCACCCCTATATCCACTTCTGGCGTTGGTAACTTCAGCCTGTGTCATGGCTTTAAATGCCATCTATGAGGCTTTACGCTCCTAAATTTGTATCTTTAGTTTAGACTTCTCCCTGGACTTCAGACCCACAAGTACAACTGTTTAATGGACAGCTCATATTGACATTTAACAGATACTATAACCTATACTGTGTTAAAATGATCTTCCTCCATCTTATTAAACTTGCTCCAGTGGGTGTGGTGGAGCTCATCTATAATTCCAGTATTTGGGAGGCTGAGACAGGAGGGTGCTGCTTCATTTTTCTATTCCCCTTTATAGCCAAATCCTTTAAAATTTTTTATTGTATTTCCTAACTCTCATCTTCCTATTTTCTGTTCAATCCTTAATAATAAAACTTTCATCCCATAACACTACTTCAATAGTGATGAATCCTTCTATTCTGTTCAATCCTTAATAATAAAACTTTTATCCCATAACACTACAGTCTCAGTCACTTAGAGAGACCGTTAGCAACTTACTAAGACTGTTTAAAAATTTTAAAAAGGGGCTGGGGTATAGTTCCAAGGTAGAGTTCCTCCGAGTTCAACCTCCATCATAAACAAACAAACATGGCTAAATAAATGATGTGTGCGTGTATGCCTCTACTATCTTGTACTCCATTAAGATGTATGGCTACAATGCACCAATAAAAAAATTTAAAAATTAATAATAAATACCCTACTCCAAAGAGTCTTTACTGATCTAATAATTTGATGTTAGCAACAGAAAGAATAAAGTTGCCAAGACCCTTGGCTTCATCCTTTTTTTTCTCCCCTATTACACACAAAATCCTCTGAAGTTGATTTTTAAAACATATCTAGAATCCAATCTGCTCACCTTCATCACTAACATCTTGTTTTAGGCTATTGTAATTTCTCAATTAGTTTTGTCAAGAGCCTTATCTCTTTGCTTTAGATCCCTGTCTTCTCACTTATTACCAAAACAGGAGCAAGAGTGATTCTCTTAAAACCAAAATCAGATTCCACATGGTCTACATGAAATTTCCATTTGGAAACTCAGAATGGTGCCATAAACTTGTGTTCAAAACCAAGATCACAATCTTCCCTCCAACCTGCTCTTCCAGTGTTCCTCACAGTCCAAGTTAAAGGCACCATTATCCACCCAGCAGCTAAAGACTGAATGCTCAGATTCAACTTGCATTTATCTCATCAATATTTATGCGGTCTGTTCACTTGAGTCTTTTTCCACTACCACTACTGTTCCCAGCCACCACTGTCTCTAAAATGCAAAACAGGTTCCTAACCTGGCCTATCCACAGTTACTTACACCTGGCTTCCTTCTCATCAGTCCTTATTTCACCTGATCTTTCAAAACTAAAAACATGACCGTGTCTCTCCTTTGCTTAAAAACTCAAATTGTTTCCCCTTGTTCTGAGGATAGATATCACATTAGCCTATTAGGCTTGTATGATCTGACTCCTGTTAACTTTTTCAATATCTTATAGTATCTCTCCTCTCACTTCTGTAAGCCTAGTTGGCCACCATGGCATTTTCCAGAACCCCCAATGCCCCTGTCTCAACACTTCAATATGCTGTTCTATTTTCTGAAATGCACTCCACACAACCCTCCTACTGCCCCAAACCTACTCCTCCTGTTCAATATTTACATCAGGTCAAATACAAGTACTTTTCCGATATTAGCCTCTATCACACTCCCGTGCTATGTATGCTTGTCTGTTTCTTACAGTATTTCTTCGTGGCAGCCATCAGGTTAAGTACTTTTGAGTTTATTTTTGTGTATGTTTCATAGAAACCACATGAACAGTATTTAACGCAAATCTCCTAGAGTAGAAGTGGACCTTCTCTGTGATAGAATCATTAACACTTTGAGATGATGCCTGGTACCTGTGCAACCTGCACATATGGTGGCCGTTTACATCTATAGTTATGTTCTTGCAGACATCATAGTAGATTTCTGGTTACTGATAAACAGGAGCTTATCATTCATTTAAATGCTAATTTAGTTATTATTTAAAACAGAAATTTCATTCTCCTTCAGATACCAGAATCAATCCACATAGAGCCTTCAAATTGCACTTAGAAATTCTGATTTATGTAATTAATTTATTTTTGTGCTACTGGGGATAGAACCTAGGGGCATTCTACCCCCAGTCTTATTTTTTATTCTTTATTTTGAAACAGGGTCTCACTGAGTTGTAAAGGGTGTAAGGGTGTAAGTAGCTGAAGCTGTCCTCGAACTGTGATCCTTCTGTTCCAGCCTCCCAAATGCTGTGATTGTAAGCATCTGCCACCACACTTGACTTGAAAGTCTAAAGTATTTAAGTGGGTTTTTTCTCTTAAGAGTCTGCTTAATGTTAGCTATTAACCTCAACAGATGAGTGTCTAATTATCTAATCCCTTGAGAGATTCAGGAACAGTTCTCAGAATTTGTCTCAGAATTCTGTAGTTGACAACTGCTGACACATGAAGAATCTTCCCCATCCCTGCCAAGTAGTATCAGATCCATAATAGCTGCTAAGTGTTTAATGAATGAATGAGTGTACATTTACATATATATATATATATTTGGTGGTCCTGGGGTTCCTGGAAGCCCTTCTACCTCCGGGCTACACTCCCAGACCCATTTTATATTCTTTTTATTTGGAAACAGGGTCTCTTAAGCCAGCGAGGCTGACTTCGAACCTGTGCTATCCTCCTGTCTCTGCCTCCCAAGTGTAGGGATTACAAGTCTGCGGCACCACGCCCAGCACATTTACATATTTTTAAACAAAAATTGTTAACATTTGACTTACCAGCTCTTAATGGCCTAGGGACACCTCCAACAAAAATTGTTTTTCGAGGATCCAAAGGCTGAGAACCATCCATGACAAAATCACTATCACTTAAATTCCAAGGACGAATTTGAACCTATGAAGAAAATTACACGGTGTCTTATTCCTTTTAATGTTTATAAGTTTATACAGCTGAATTTGGAAACAAATTATTGATATAATTTTTCTACCTGGATACTATAAATCATCTGGATATTTTAAAAACTAAATTCAACATATGGTAGTTTTTTTCTATAGGGTATTTATTTATTTTTATTTTTTGCAGTACTGGGGATGGAACCCAGGGGCATTTTACCTCTGAGCTCTACCCCTAGCCCTAGTTTTTAGTCTTTTTTATTTTTTGAAACAGGTTCTCACCAAGTCACTAAGGGCCTCGCTAAGTAGCTGAGGCTGTCTCTAAACTTCTGGGATTACAAGCTTGTGCCACCATGCTTGGTGATAGTTTTTTTTTTTAAACATACACTTCAAGACAGCTTTTGGAAGTCTTGTATTTGTAGTCTAAAGTTCATATGGTATTCACTTACTGGTTTGTCCTTGATAGTAGGGCTGGAAACACACAAATAGAGCTTTCCATCTTCTTCAATACAAGCATCGATTAGTGCCTGAACTGAGCTCTCTTCTTGAAAGAGAAGGAATGCATAGCCTAAAATAACCAATAAAAATGAGGTAATGTGTCAGGGTAAGTGACTTCATCCTGCATTTCCATAGTTTTTAGAAAATATATTTCAAAGAAAGAAAAAAAGACCCTACCAAATGGGTTTTGAATCACTATACTTTCTTTAGGAAAACACAATATCTCATGAAATATACACAAAAACAGATTCTCAAAAAATAATTTGCTACTTTCTATGGATCACTTACTACTAGATTCTATACTAAGAGCTTTACATAAATTTTCTCATTTGATTATCCCAAGTCTATGAAATACTATCCCCATTTTACAGAAAATATCCTGAGTTACCAGGAAGTTAAATTACTTGCCTAAGTAAGCCCCAAGTTCTCCTATGTGCTTTCCAGTAGTAATACCACATTGTTAAATAACTTGGCAGAATTAGCTCATTCAGTTTATTAGGAGCTGGTGTTTCCTTTAAATGCTCTCAAAATAATACAAGTTCTAGAGCATACTTTGGGATTAGGGATTAGAGCACAATTTGAAAGGTCAAGGAAATTCCATATAGAGAGGAAAAATTCCACAGTCTCCTAGAAACTTCTAAATGGTTACTAAAAAAAAGTTACTCTAGGAGGTTGAAATGAAATATGATATTTAAGGATGGGTCAGAACTTTTAAATCAAATCTCAGGTTGCATAAACTGTATATAAGCTTCTACTTAGATTCCCATAACCATTTGGAAATATGCCTTCCCTCTTTTCCTTGAAAACAACTGTCACTCTTTAATCTCTTTAATGAAAAAAATTATATATCCAGACAGGTTGTAATCACAACTCCTTGGGAGGTCAAGTTTATGGCCAGCCGCAGCAACTTAGTAAGACCCTGTCTCAAAATAATAAAATAAAAAGGATGAGTATTTAGCTCAGTGACAGAACATACTTGGGTTTAACCTCTAGTACCTAAAAAAATGAATGAATGAATACATAAGTAAATACATGAATAAATAAAAACTAATCATCATTCAGCAAGGCAGAATATAAGTTCTACAAAAGGAAGCATCACAATTCTTATGGAAAATTTACCATTATGATTCTTCCTAGGAGCTAATAAAAGTAAGTAACCTAAAACTATGCCTGGCCTTGACAACACTGTAATCTAGTCTTTACACGGAGCAGCCATCAAGCAGGTAATACAAGTCTGATTCCGTGATACAATGGCAAGTATGAGGTCAAGTTTTACTCAGAATTCAAAGTACATCTTATTGTCAATAACAGACTTATGTCACAAAATTTGGATGTGGTAATAAAGTACTTTATTATTATTACTATTATTATTATTATTACTATTTATTTTTTTTTATGGTACTGGAGTTCCTGGAAGCCCTTCTATCTTCTAAGCCAGCACGTGCGGCTGGCTTCGAATCTGCGCGATCCTCCTGTCTCTGCCTCCCAAGCATGGGGATTACAAGCATGCGCCACCATGCCCGGCTGGTAATAAAGTACTTTAAATAAAATTAATCATGCAACTGTAAAATCAATTCCCAAACAAAAAATTCCAAATATTAGATCATCTAAGAGTAAAAAGATACATTAAAATTTTAAAGTGCTGAAAAAAAGTTGCTTAAAAAATGAACTGGTTTCCTCTAAGGCTTTAATTTTTATATGAACTTAGGATCTGAGAACTATTTTCTGTAATAATTAAGATAATATTATGTAAATTTACTAAAATAGTACTTTAAATCAATATATATAGAGTGGCTTAATTTTTATTGATTAAATACTTTTTACATTTATTTTTTATTGGTACAATATAGTCTTCCATCAGAATGTGGATAATGTTGACAATGACATATATTCACACAGTACTTGGTACCCCCCCTTCTCCTTTTCCCTCCTTCCCACCCTAGGTCTCCATCAACGGATGAATGGATTATAAAATTATGGAAAATACACACAATGGAAATTCTACTCAGCAATAAAGAAGAACAAAATCGTGCCATTCGCAAGAAGATGGAAAGACCTGGAGAACATATGTTAAGTGAGATTAGCCAAGCACAGAAAGAGAAGGGACATATGTTTTCTCTAATATGCTCAAGCCAGGGAATATTAGGAATACCAGAGGAACTCCAGATAATGGAGGGGAAACCTCAGCAAAGCCAAAAAGGAAGGGTAAAAGGAATAAGGTTGATTAAGTACTTTTTGTTACTATCAAGAAATGTTTTTAAGACAAAAATTAAACAATAAGGTAAGTAAATTATGACCTAATCAAACAATTATATATTGAAACACTTGTACAAAACATACCATATAAGAATTTCTTTAGAATTTACTAAAGCAAGCTCATGATCACATAGACTTCTGCTCAATGCAAAGGAGAGAGAGACATGGGGGCTAAGCATCTGAAGACTCAATCATTCCACTAATTACAAGCAGGTATACAACTGGATGCTTCTATATCAGTGTTTTCCAAAACATAGAAAAATGTGAAATTACTGATAGGAAATGTACAAAACATGTCAACAATCAAGGTTTGGAAACAGTAGTCTTTGGCAATGGCTATAATTAACTATAATTATACCAAAAAACTATTATTTGCCAAGACTATTTTTTTTTTAGTTTGAGAAAATGAACACTACAAAACCTACAATAATGATGACAACAAGAGTAATGAAGAGAACTATTCTATTTCATTAGAGTTGTTTTAACCCATCTTTTTAGACTTGGAATGTACCAGCCCCTTACATGAGCAAGTGGCCCATGCAAATATTTATATCTAGCTCCACCCAAACTAGTTCTATATTCTTTCTACAATTACAGTCATACTTGAGTATACTCAGAGGACTGAGTCCAGTTCTTCACGCATACCAAAATCATTGTGCTCAAAACCCTTAGATAAAATGGTGTAATAGTTGTATATAACCTACATATATATCCTATATACTTTAAATCATTATTTATAATTGCTAATATGATGTAAATGCTATATAAATAGCTGTTACACTGCCTTGTTTAGAGAACAGTGACAAGAAAAAAAATAAAAGTCAACACTAACCCAATTTTTTTTCACTCACTAGTTTTGATCCATAGTTGACTGAATCATAGACAAGTAGCCTAAAGATACAGGGGTTGACCGCTCATTTCAATTCCTGCCCAGAACTCTGTTCCACTCCTTTTTGTCTCTCTAAATTACACAGTAGCTTTTAGAATTAAAAATTTCTTAGTGAAGATTTCCACCTACTTACCTGAGGCCAAAATAATTTCTTTATCTTAATAGTATTTAGTATTAATCTTTGATTACTAAGAATACTAGGAAAGTTGAATAAAGATAAGCATAATACTGCATTTGTCACAAATGCTTAAAAATGCTAGGAGCAAGGATGGGCTGCAGAATAAAGAGATGACCTTGCTAAGTGGGTCCTCAAGCTTTTTGTGAGCAACTGACACTAAAGCTGACATATAAAAGATAAGTAGGGGGTAAAGAATCATTGGAAGAATCTTCAGAGGCCCAGCGGGAATCACAGAGGGAAGCCCTGAGGCATGAGAGAGCAGGTTGAGTTTGGGAGAAGACACCTGAGAGAAGAGAGGCTAGGCAAGGAGAAAACACCCTAACAATACGAGGGAAGGTAACGCAGGAAAGTAAGTACCTGCACACTCAGCTGCATTTTCAGAGACTGTTATGGTTGGACTACGGGAGAAAAATTAGAACACATGGAGACAGAGAAGAACCGCAGTGTAGGCCAGGCCAGGGATGGTGGGAGCTTAGGCAGAAACATTAGAAACTAAAAGACATTTAACATTCAAATTTTATAAAAGAAGAAGAGAAACTGTAAGAACAATAGCTTAAAACTAAGTTAACACATAAACATTTCCATCTATATGGAGGTAATTTTCTTTTTAATGTAAGGGTTTGAGACCTCAAAGTCCATTAAACTCCAAAATCTCATAAAAACTTAGGAGTTTTAAGCAGATTCCCATACAGGCTTGGGATCTAGAATCCTTACTCAAAAGATATTCTTCCTTTCACATTTAAAGAAATGAATCCCTAGTAAAAATACTAACAGTAAAAACCCTTACCTTTTGGTGGAAAATAGGACTTGCTTTCTGCTTTATGAGGCCAATCTACTACCAAAGGTCCAAATCTTCTGAAGCTAGCAGTTATTTCATCTTAAAAGAGTATAATAATATGCATTAGGAATTAGTATTAGCAACTCATTCTAAGAAATCCCACATTTTAATTGCTTCAAAATTTTAATATTTAAGCCGGGCGTGGTGGCGCACGCTTGTAATCCCCGCGCTTGGGAGGCAGAAACAGGAGAATCACGCAGGTTCGAAGCCAGCCGCGCGCCCTGGCTTAGGAGACCCTGTTTCCAAATAAAAATGTAAAAATAGGTCTGGGAGTGTACCCCGGAGGTAGAAGGGCTTCCAGGATTCCCAGTACCACCAAAAAAAAAAAAAAAAAAAAAAAAAATTTAATATTTAAAAGTACCAAACCCTAAGATAAACTGGAATGTAAATATGTCTAATATTCTTATTAAAATGATATGTAAAACTTAACAACTGTTTGGTCAAAATTAAATCATTTTTACGCACATAAGAGCTAGAATAATCTATCTGGTGTGAATTTTAAAATTCGATATAGCACTGTATATATACCCTGATGTTTTAGAGTACAACAAAACATAAGCAGAGCTGGTTTGAAAAAAATATCAACATTATTTCAAGCTAAATAAAGACAAATCATGTTCTTATAGGAAAATAAAAATACCATACACTAAACCATAAGCAGGACTCGCTTGAAAAAATATCAACACTATCCAGGCATGGTGGCACATACTTGTAATCCCCATGCTTGGGAGGCGGAGACAGGATTGCACAGGTTTGAAGCCAGCCTTGCTGGCTTAAGAGACCCTGTTTCCAAATAAAATATAAAAGATAGGTCTGGGAGTGTAGCTTGGAGGTAGAAGGGTTCCATTCCCACTACTACCAAAAAAAAAAAAAATCAACACTATATCAAGTTAAATAAAGAAAAATCATGTTCTTATAAGAAAATTCTAAAACATTTGCCAGATAGTTTTATTGATATCCATAGGTAATATGATTTAATCCACCAATATGTTTGTTCTAAGGTATAGAAATCTTATCATAATGATTAATATTTAAATTAGCTTTGTGAATATTTGAATAATTAGAACTTTCCCAAAATATAGCAATATCTTCGCTATTAGTTATTAATGAGTATTAGCTTTTCTATGACATCACAAACATAATTCAATATTTTTAATATTTATCTTGAATTATTTATCTTTTGCTCCTATTTCATAAGATAATTTTCATACACATGTATTAGCCTTTGTATAATCTGAATTTCTTTTTTAGTGTTCTGCTTCCAGAATATTATTCTTTTAGGTTTTATAGCATCTTTCTCAACTAGTTCAAAGAATACATTTTTCTGTAAAGAAACTTAACTTTTGAGCTTAAGAGACGCAACTAAGCAGACCCTGTTTCAAACTAATACAGGGCTGAAGACCTAACTCAGAAGTTGAATGCCCTTGGGTTCAATCCCTAGTACCTAAGAAGAAAATTTTAACTTTTGATTATCATTTACTATAGGCACAATTTCATAGTTGATTTCATTTATTTCATCATGTATATGTGTATGGATATGTATGTTTTATGTCCATATAAACGTTAATTCAAATTTATTCCATATTAAAAAAGTAAGTGGAATATAACCTAGAACATGAAAATCTTATTTATAAAAAATATACCCACTAGCCGGGCGTGGTGGTGCACTCTTTTAATCCCCGTGCTTGGGAGGCGGAGACAGGAGGATCGCACAGATTTGAAGCCAGCTTTGCTGGTTTAAGAGACCCTGTTTCCAAATAAAAATATAAAAAACAGGTCTGGGAGTGTAGCCTGGAGGTAGAAGGGTTTCCAGGAACCTCAGGACCACCCCCCAAAAAATATATGTATATACCCATTATAGCAATACACAGTATACGATATAAAGAATAAATACCTAAACTTACTGATTGTTCAATTGTATATTTCAATAGCTGAAAAACTATTTTCTTTTCTGGTGCTGGGGATTGAACCCAGGGGCATTCTACCTCTGAGCTATACCCCTAGCCTGATTTTTTATTTTATTCTTTTTTTTCTTTTCCCTCCCATCCCTCCCTCCTTTATTTTTTTTATTTATTTATTTTTTTTTGTGGTACTAGGGATAGAACCCAGGAGACTTCTACCTTCAGGCTGTACTCCAGACCTATTTTTGTGTGTGTGTGTGTGTGTGTGTGTGTGTGTGTGTGTGTGTGTGTGTAACTGGGGTTCCTGGAAGCCCTTCTACCTCTGGGCTACACTCCCAGACCTATTTTATTTAAACAGAGTCTCACTAAGTTGCTGAGAGCCTAAGAACCTGAGCCTGGTTTCAAACCTGCATGATCCTCCTTTCTCAGCCTCCCAAGTACTGGGATTACAAGTGGCTTTATCCTTTATTTTGAAAGAAGGTATCACTAAGTTGGGGAGGGCCTCACTAAGTAGCTGAGGCTGACCTTCAGCCTGGATCCTCCTGCCTCAGCCTCCCACATACTGGGATTATAAGTATGTGCTACCATGCCTGGTTCTTAAAAACTATTTTAACATAGATGAATATCCATTCTAGCTCTGAATATCTTCAAAAAGTAAAAACCAAAACAAACAAAAAACCCCTCTATCCACAGTGTATCTCAGGATTTTTTATTTTTAAGGACAAGTCATCTTACCTTCATCGATATCTGGAGGAAGACCACCAACAAAAACTTTTCGAGAGAAGCGTTCTATTCGTTCTCCATTTTGATGTGCTGAATAACATGTGGGTGAGTTTAAAACACCAACTTGATCACTATGACCATCATCCAGCAGGCCATCATCTATTGGGAAGAGGGAAGAACGACCTAAAATATAAGAACAAAAGTAAACTTAATTGCAGATCCAAGAAAATGACAAAGTCAAGCATAAAAACATGGAAGAAAAATTCAATGTCTTCAAGAATAAAGGTGACACAGGTATGGAAAAATTCGAATGGAAATTTAGCTCATATACAGTTTCTATCACCAAGAAAAGTAATCTGAAGAATGATGTCACATAACAACAATTACACTACAGTGCAAACATCAGATCACGTCAATTTTTATGTGTATCATCAAGAACTTGATTGTATAGGGAAGCTGGTATATAACAGGAGAATCTTTTAGAAAATGGTGGCAGAGAGGAAATGGAGCAGAGTAAGGAGATACGACGACATAATCACAGGCCAGGTGCAGCCTACCATGAGGACACGGCAGCAGGTCAGACCTGTAGCCGAGACCTTGAACCAAGCTTTTACATGTGTGCCAAGGACATGCCTTCTATTTTGCCCATGTGTGCCAAGGACATGCCTTCTATTTTGCCCATGTGGCTTTGCACATGGGCAAAATAGAAGGCATCCCCTTTAGGACTCTAGATTCTATTGGAGCCTGCCCACATATAGAGCACATGCTGTACAATCCTCTGCAGAAATCCTGTACTGTGAGGATCGCAAAAAAATAAAATGATCTAATAAAATATAGTCCCCTTCCCTTAGGAAATGCATTTAGATCTATAAATGTAACTATGATATACAGACATAAGAAAGCTTCAAAGGAAGTACACTGAAAAAATAGTCTAATAAAAGAGTATTATGTCAAATCTATAGACTACATTACAAAACATTTCTGAATAAAAGGGAAAAGTAGCATAGCTTACTGAAGGCATTAGAGAGGACATGATACTAACAGGTAGAATTATTTGTAGAAAATGGTTTTGAGTAAATTTTCCATGGGAAAGGAGAAACTTAAAATGTGGGAAAAATAAATTTATTTTAAGTAGGAAATAGTCAAGATTGGCTGGGGCATGTCAGAAATGAAGTGTGAAAGAAGTCTTTTCAGGCTAGCAAGCGTACTTAGCAAATGCTAAGGAGGTATTTTGTTTAGTAGCTGGCAAAGATATCAACTTAGAACCAGGATTCAAATAAATTGTAACTTTTCCCATGCTTTAAGAAGATCTATCTTAACAAACATGAATAAGATGGTTGAAAATGAGTGAATCAGAAATTGTACAAAAAAATCTAGGAAGGACAAAGAACAGTAAAAAATAGAGTAGTAGAAGGTGATGGAGGAGAGAAGTGGGGAGGGAAAGAAGAAATACGAAAAGGAACAGACCATATATATGTGTATATATGAATGTATCAGTATGAATCTATCATGAAAAATTACTAGTCACCAATAAAAGATTTTTAGAAAATATATGGAAAACAAAATAAAGAGGAGGAATCACGGAAAGGTAGTAGAAAGTAAGAACTCTTAGCTGAATATAAGGATTCCAGGTCAGAAAGGGGAACACTATAAAGGGAAATAAGTTTTGCTTTAAGATATGTGTGTGGTGTTTCATATAGTGATAGGATGTTCAGAAGCAAGTGTGGGAGGAAACTGGAAATGAAGTGGAAAAGAATGTTATTTCCAAGAAAATAATTTGGAGTCAACTCAATGAGAGAGGTAATTTAAATGTTTGCAGTAAAAGTGATGAAAATACTTCAGAGAAATAATAAGTTTCTTGGGAAACAAGAAAGTAGCAGAACATTCAAAGAGCTAGAGAAAGGAGTAAGAAGAAAGGGAATCCAAAGTACTATCATATTACTGTGACAGACGAACCAAAGAAAGTAAGGTGGTAAAAGGAACAAAGTAACAAATAATAATGTGAAATGTTATTTTATTTTTTGCAGTACTGAAGATGAAATCCAGGGGCATTCTACCTCTGAGCTACATCCCCTGCTCTATTTTTTATTCTTTATTTTGAAAAAGGGCCTCACTGAGATGCAAAGGGTCTAAGTAGCTGAGGTGCTGTTTTAGCATCATTCTTAGTCATCAGGAAAATACAAATTGGAATCATGATGAGATACGATTACTTAAATACCTATCAGAAAAATTAAAATGACAACAAACCAAAGTCGGTTTTATACTCTCATGGAGTATAAAATTTAAAAAATTGAAAATTTCTAAGTTAAACATACGCTTACTTTATGAACCAGTAATTCCATTCTTATTTATACATTCAGGAAAAACGAGTGCTTATCACACACACACACACGGTACATATATATTCATAGTAGCTTTATTTATTAGATCCCAATAGCTAACTAGAATACCTTTCAATAGGGACAAGAATAAAGAAAGGGTGGTAAATTCACACAATGATGTTCTACTCACCAACAAAAAGGATATAACTGATAGTAATTTTGGTAAAGTTCTACTTGCCAATAAAAAAGAAATAACTCACCGGGCATGGTGGCGCACGCTTGTAATCTCTGTGCTTGAGAGGCAGAGACAGGAGGATCGCACAGGTTCGAAGCCAGCTGCGCACGTGCTGGCTTAGGAGACCCTGTTTCCAAATAAATATGTAAAAATAGGTCTGGGAGTGTAGCCCGGATTTAGAAGGGCTTCCAGGAACCCCAGTACCACCAAAAAAAAAAAAAAAAAAAAAAAAGAAATAACTCATAGTAATTTTGTTAAAATTCTATTCATCAACAAAAAAAGAAATAATTGACAGAAATTACAATTAGTAATGTAGACCTATTTTATCAAGGAAGAAAACAATTATCAGAAATAAGAGCCTCATCTGTGACAATCATGATTCAAAATATTCATTTCAAAAAAGTATTAAAAGGGAATTAGAAAAATGCATGGGAATTTCCTCTATCCCTATAAAAACTGTTGTTCTATACAATGAAAAGACTCTAAGATTCCTAAGCTGAAGAACTTGCTCAACATTAAGTTGTGATTATGCTTGTATGACTAATTGATGGCTTCCTAATATCTATGTCTATAACACACATACATGCATGGTAGAGAATGTGGAGGCAATTACTAACATTAAAACAAGAGGCTCTGCTAATATACTAAACCTTACTAATTATGCTTAACTTCTCAGAGAATAGTCTTATTCTGGAATCTCAGAATAAACACATTTCCTAACGTATAATAGGGGGAGCAAGAGAGAAAAAGAAAAAGTGCAAAATTAGTCAATTTACATATTTATTGGCTTCAATAAACTACCCTATTATTTACTAAGTGTTATGAAATTTGAAAAACTATGAAAGAAACTATATAAATATTCTTATTTTTAGGATGTTATTGGTCAAGGGTAGATAACTTACCACTGGAATGGCAGATTCTTATTTAATGATATGTTCAAGAGTGATATTCCTTGAAATACAATCTATTTAGATGCACTCACTGATAAGTATGCTTCTCCAAACACCTAAGAAAGGCACTTTAAGGTATGCCTAATTACTTAAAAATATTTTACCCCAATAATAGGCTTGTCCCTTTTTCATAGAGGATATATATTTAATTTAAATAATCAATTATATGCTATTATCCTATATTTTTGTAAATTTAATTTCTAGATATATTTGTTTTAAAATTAATACATTAAAATTTTTTTTCTTTTTAAAAACTGGTATGGGCTGGGTGGAGCAGTCTCTTGGGGACAGGTGGGACAGCAATTTTTTTTTTCTTGATAGAGCCAAACAAAAAATATTTTAAGCTTTGCAAGTCATCTGACATTTATTACAATTACTCAACTCCAAAGTAGCTAGACATAAAGTAAAGTAAGTGGGCAAATAATGGCTATGTTCCAATAAACTTTATTTATAAAAACAAGGAACTTAGCCTGTGAGCCACAGTTTGTTAACTGCTGTATTATTAACCTGGCTTTTCTCATGCTTCAGAGATCGTGCCCATTCTTTGCTAGTCACAGAAATTATCTGAGGTGAGGATTCAGGTTATTTTATGAGACCTTTAAATTAGAAAATCTTTGCCGGGCGTGGTGGCGCACGCTTGTAATCCCCGCGCTTGGGAGGCGGAGACAGGAGGATTGCGCTGGTTTGGAGCCAGCTGCGTTGGCTTAAGAGACCCTGTTTCCACATAAAGTTAAAAATAAAAAAAGGTCTGGGAGTGTAGCCCGTGGGAGTGTAGCCTGGAGGTAGAAGGGCTTCCAGGAACCCCAGTACCACCAAAAAAAAAAAAAAAAAAAAAATCAGAAAATCTTAGATCAACTTTAAAGAAATATAAAGTATATTTTTGTTTTTAATAATTCTTGCTTATATGGCACATAAATCTGAATAATAAACTTCAGTAAAGTTCTACAATTTTCCTTCCTTCAAAATTATCTTTATCTACCCGTTCCATACATAATTTACCTGCTATAAAAGATTGCTTCCTGGTGCTTTGTGTCACTGATGAAAATAAGTTTTATATTTCTGTTATTCAAATATTCTATACATTCTTATTCTTTCTGGAGCATAACAGCTTTTTAATCTTTTATTAAGGGGGCATATTATGATTCAGAAATATTTTAAGTTGAATGATAGTTTAAAATGACACTTTCTCCTTTCAACATAACGCCCACCTTATCCCAACATGGACCAGTACATTCACTCCCAGAATGGAATCGAAGAAACACTGAACACACAAAGACAACAAAAGAGAAGTAATCCTCTACATGTTAAAGTTGCTCTTCGTTTGTGTATTTCTTTGTTAATGCTATCCCCTAGAAAGTCTTGAAACACCAGAACTTTTATTTTTTCAAGAAATAATTTATAATTTTTAAGATTCAAAAATTCAATATGCTTTTAAAAGTAACTTTTTGTGAATGTTCTTTAACAATCACATTTTATAAAGGAAAACACTGAGATACACAAAGTTGGTTTTTAATCTCAGAGTAACAAACATCTTAAATTCAAACTAAGAGGTCAAAAAGAAAAAGTCCTAACAAAAATTGCAAACAGACCCTATCCTTCCATCCCAATTTTAAAACATCAGTTTTTCTACAAGTCATTGCTAAATCGCAGCATGCAAGTTGTCTGAAGCACAAACATGCATGCTCATGGATGCATACACAACACATTTGATATTCACATATAGATATATACATCAGATATATCCGATTCATGTAATAGCAATGAGATGCCATCACTCTCAGGAGGGCTATTTAGTTAAATACACTTTTAAACTTGAGAAAAAGTGTTGAACTTTTTTTGCTGTGCATAGTTCATGATCCTCTACAAAACCAGCTTTTTTTGATCTACAATCTTGCAGATTTTTTTTCCCTCTGTGGCTTCCAGGGTATAAAGATGCATGAAAGAGGTTCCAAAAGATATGCAGGAAGAGAAATCTTTGTTTTTTTTTTCTAAATTACTTCTAGTATTATAATTGCATTTTGATGATTTCCAAATCATATTTCATAAATTAATACCTAGATTTCTTATTGACATTATTAAAGAAATTAAAATGCATTAGGTCATTCTGGTAGTAACTTGGTTTGGCTATAATCAAATGTAAAGTCTTTTAAATAAAAACAGCTACCTTGTGCCTAAGTAAAAGGAGAGTCAAAGGTGACAAGAAGAAAAAATAGCTCTTCTACACTGGCAGATCTTTTTAAACTGCGTAAGTTAGAATGCTTGTGAAATTAATACTGTAAACATCACTGCATTGGTAAAAGTACCATGACTTATTTAGGATATGCACTATATCAGATCGTTGTGAAACATTCCACAAGACTAGAAGATATAAGATTCATTTTTTTCTAAAAAAGAAAAGTGACTAAATAAATGAATAAATGCCGTTTCTTTCATGGGTCTAGTCAAAAGCATGAGGCTCACAAAGGGGCTGCTTGGTGGTTCAAAGGTTGTAAGCCTGAGATTTATATTTTACTTATATAGAATGAGGGAAATGAGTAGAAAAGAAGAGAGTTAAGTGACGATTTCTAGCCCTTTCTGAATCATTCCTTTGGTGTGCAGTTAAAAAAATTACTGTGTCAAAGTACTTTGAGTAATAGTTTTCGTATTTTCAATGTGTCTTTCCTGCAGTAGCTATTTCTAAAGGTACGTCTTTCATGTGACTATCAAAATCAAAATTTTAAGACTCCCAAGATTCCAGAGGACCAAATTTAAAATAAATTACTACAGTAATGCCATATAATTTGAGAGAAAAATTCTTCCATTAATCCCCCTTATGCTAAATGTGAAAACTATCAGTTTGTCCTCAAGGCTCTTGCCTATATGTCTCTATACCCTGCTTATTACCCGCAGGGGATAGAGACATATAGGAATAAATTGCAGCAAGTTTCTACATAAAATCAAGGAAAAACATTTTTGCTGATTCTTATTGTAATCATAACCTACAATGAATTCAGAAATAATAACATGACAGTAGCTTGCTCCTAAGAATTTACTAGATCATAATACTTACACTGAAGAAAGCCAAGCTAGACTACACGTAGTCACTAAATGTCACTAAAGTTAAAAGATGAAAAGTATCTAACAAGAAAATAATAATGTATTTCTCTATAGTTTCAAAGCTACACAAAAATTAGGTTGGTAAATAGGTTGTTTCCAAGAGAACTGAAATTCTGCCAGGCGTGGCGGTGCACATTTGTAATCCTATGACTTGGGAGGCTGAGACAGGAGGATCCCAGTTCAAAGACAGCCTCAGCCACTTAGTGAGGCCCTTTGCAATTCAGGGAGTGAGAACCTGTTTCAAAGTAAAGAATAAAAACAGGGCTGGGGGGTTGTAGCTTGGATTTAGAATGCCCCTGGGTTCCATCCCCAGTACCATAAAATAAAAAAAAAGAAATAGAACGGAAACCTCTATATTTCCTAGTAAAATAGTCCAAAGATCTAAAAATTGCTACTAAAATTCTAAACTTTCCTACTCTATTCTCAGGTTGCGAATAGCAAGCTTCAGAAAGTTACTCAGCTTCAGTTTTTCAAGTCTTGAACTTTTTGCCTCTCCTAAATTCATATTCAGACTAGAGAATCAGCCAGGTGTGGTGGCACACGCTTGTAATCCCAGTATTTGGGAGGCTCAGACAGGATGGTCACAGGTTCGTGGCCAGCCTCAGCTACTTAGTGAGACCCTGTTTCAAAATAAAGAATAATTAATTGGGCTAGGGGTATAGCTCAGAGGTAGAATGTCCCTGGTTTCAATCCTCAGTGCTGCCAAAAAAAAAAAAAAGACTGTAGCATTTGAAGAAGCCAGATGCCAATAATGAAGTTAAAATTAGACGACTAGAAATATGAAATTGGACTAATACTTAAGAAGATAAAATACTGTTTTCTGCTGTCAGTAGTGGCAAATGGTTTTGCTTGTTTTCAAAATATATAGCATTCATGGCTAGGTAAAATGAAAATGAAGCACTGACACACATATATAAAATGTATTAAAGAGTGCTATTATTATTATCTATCTCCATGGCTAAAGGAGATTCCAGAGGTCAGGGAAAACACTTCTTATTTGGTGTGGTACCTATAACAAGCAGAACTGTATAAATGTCATGCTTACTGCTTACTACTTTTGCTTCTTCCCATCATATATACTTTTTCCCTCCTCTCAATTTCTGCACATGGGAAAGAGAGAGGTAAACATTCAGTGAGAGAACATCAGTTGCTCTCCTAGGGAATTCAGTAAAAGTCCTGCATGATAAAGCCCTAGCTTTTTCCTTAGGATGCCACACAGAGTGCTGAGGGAGGGGAGAAGGTAGGAGAAACAAATGGGGCATGTAGGTATTGAAGAGAAAGAGGAAGAGAAAAGATCATAGTAGAAGACAGAGAAATATTAGGAACATGATTTCTATCAAGCAGTGTTAGTAATTTACTTATTGTACGCATTATTTTCAACTATTATTTTTGCATTTTAATATTATTATTAAAATAATGTTTTTACATTTTAATGTAAAATAATAAGAATTGGAAATTACATAGCACTGGTTACAGAGAATAGAAAATGACATGGCATGCCATCTTTACTAACTTTTAATAACCGTATTTCTTATGCAGTCAAACTATAAACAGCAGCTTTATTTAAAAAGATATGAAAATATCTTTTAGTTAAAATCTAGACAATTTATAAAGAAAATTTTTTATAAAATAACTATAATTAGTATGAATATATACCTTTAAGACTAGGGGAGAATTAAGTTTCTCTAAGTAATTACATCAAAATTTAATTCTTCTGTGAGTTTTTAGACATTGCATAGATGTCTGGAATAAGTAATTATAACATTAATCAGTAAATCCCAATTAAAAAGTTATACCATAGCAAACAGAAATGAATTACCTCGTCTTCGCCCATAACTCCTTGCTGCATGTAAACAAAGGACAAATTGTAAAATGTCAGAACTAAAAATAAGCCCACATATATAAATATTTGTGATATGAAAATCTATGTGGGCATCTGGAAATAGTGCTACTTTAAGAGATGTGATAATATCACTACATAACATCTGCATGATGTTTTACAATTTACGAAGCAGTTATACATTAAAATCTGGACATTTTAGAAGAGAAATTTTTTTTATAAAATAGCCATAATTAATATGTATCTGAACCTTATAAAACTGGGAAATTAGGAAATATACAATTTATTCTCATTCATATTTCAAATTCAGAAATGTTTCATCTGATCATAATAGAAATATACAACAATTTACAGTTTAATAGCATCCCAAGTAACCTTCTCCACAAAAAAAAAATTTGAATTAAATTCTAAATTTTTCTACTTGTCATAAAATATGTATACCAACAGATTTCAGATCTAATCTATATTATACAAAGATGCAGTTAATTGAGAAGATATAACACTATTAAACTGATACAGCCTAAACTTGTACAACTTTAAAATGTAAAATCTGTGTTCAAATTTGCTTGGTTAAATGATTAGTAATATACTATAGCTGATAATCTATTTTTATGTATTTCATAACAGCTATCTAAGTAAGTGTTTATGTGTCTACTTCTGGGATATGAGAGATTCAGATATAAATTATGAGTATCATCACAGAATAGTAGTACATATGTATATGTATTATTAGAAAAGCATTTCAATCTCTGTTCCTAGTTTACATTTCTATGAAGAAAACTATTTCTTCGCCGTAAGAAACTACCAGTTTGCTAAAATCTACAACTTAGATTTTAAATAATCCCTCAAAATCTGTGTACTCAATGAGTTTTATCCAAGAACATATGAAGTAAAGGCAATAAACCAAAAACAGATCTGTTAAAAATTAAAATCTTAATTCATATTCATAGATTTTAGGGGACCTTAGAAAAAAATTCAATAATAGAATCAACCGTAAAGAATGCTTAAGAAATTTTCAACTCAGTGAAACCCTGTTTCAAAGTAAAGAATAAAAATAGGGCTGGGGGTGTAGCAGGGTTGGGGGTGTAGCTTGGAGGTAGAATGCCCCTGGTTTCCATCCCCAGTACTGCAACAAAACAAAACAAAACAAAACAAAACAACAAAAACCAGAGATGTAGCTTCTCCAAAGGTATAAAACTTATATATCAAAAGAAAGTATTTCATATCATTAAATAAGTTATTTTAAGAAATGTTATAAAATATGTTAATTTTATACTATGGACTTCATATAAATCTGTGTGACTACAAAGTAAGAATATAACATTAGTTCTCCTGTTTTAAGTAAGCATAGGAAAAAGAAAGCTTATAAACTATTTGTGATTTGTAGTTCTAAGAAACAATTCAATAAATACAGAGCTTATATCAGAGCATTTTAAATAAACTAACCCAATTTGCATCTGTTATTAAAGTATCTGTAGTTAGCTATATAATCTACTATATATAATCTATTATATATATAACCTATATAATCTCTACTTAACCTGTCCCTGAGCGACAATGACCTCAAAGCCTAACAGAGTTCATAGATTACCTGATCTATATATCAGCTTAGTGTGAATGTAGAAGTTGAAGTAATATTTGAATTTTGTTATCTAGGTCTTCTAAAATTTATAAAAGCCTCAAAAATTTTCACTATCAAGAATAGTTAATAGAAGAATGACTTCTCTGAAGTCTTAATAGTTGCATTAAACCTGGAAATGGCCAACAGGCCCCCAACACTTCCCAGCACAAGTCTCAGGAGTGGGGCTTCTGTTTATCCCTAAGTAAGGCCTAATGATGATCATCCAGTGAAGTTTGCTTTTGGAGAATTTCATTTATGGATGTAAAAAGGAGGGTCAAAAGATTTTAAAACAAATGAAACTATCAAATTTAAAGTCAAGTGAACTATGAAAAAGTGATAATTATGCACATAATTCTTGACCTGAGAAAATTAATGACATAATAACCAGTTTGTTAAAACTGTTACATTCTGCCCTGCATGGTGGCACATACCTGTAATCCCTGTGCTTGGGAGGCGGAGACAGGAGGACTGCACAGGTTTGAAGCCAGCTTCAGCTACTTAGGCTCTCAGCAACTTAGTGAGACCCTGTTCCAAATATAATATAAAATAGGTCTGGGAGTATAGCCCAGAGGAAGAAAGCCTCTGGGTTCTACCACCAGTACCACCAAAAAAAATTTTTTTTTTAATTTAAGAAAATTTAAAAAACTGTTACATTCTTAGCTGACAGACCACTAAATACTAAAACACTGAAAATATGTATAAATATTTAGAGATCTTAAGTTTCATCTCATTCTTGTTTGAAGGTAATTATTAAGGTTTATTTAAACTCATAGAATGAGTTTAAAATAATTCTATGTTTGAATGTAATTATTAAGAAAATTTCTCTATTTATACCTGAGGAATTTCAGAATCCTGTTAAGGAGCTACTCCATTGATTTTCTGGACACCTCCAGATTCTCAGTCTCTAACATTACCAAACATAGAACTGACTCCAGATAAAGCAGTATCAGGTAAAACATTTTCTACCCCTTGTCATAGAAATAACCAATCAGCTAAAGGATGTTGTAATTAAACTTTCTTTTCTACCAATGTTTCTATGTGAATTTCTAGGTTATGTTCCGCTATAATTCTAAATCAGAATTATAAAATTCCCTAGTCAAAAAATAAGTTTCTTTTTTGTGGGTTTGGGGATGGAACCCAGGGGCATTTGACCTCCGAGCTACACCCCCTGCCCTATTTTTTTTTTCTTTATTTTGAAACAGGGTCTCACTAAGTTGCAGAGGGCCTCACTAGGTAGCTGAGGCTGTCTTCGAACCGCCATCCTCTGGTCTCAGCCTCCCGAATGCTGGGATTATATGCGTGCGTCACCACGCCCGGCAAGAAAATAATTTAAGTGATGATGTTTTTTGAAAGATTTCTTGAAATTGTCTGCCCCTCCTGCTTATTTTGAATATGATTAAATAATAAAGCAACTGATTGCATAAAAACGTATAACATCAAATTTCATATACATATATTTTGTAAAGCATTTTTAAATGTAACCTCATTTAAACAAGAGGATTTTGCCATGTGACATATATATGTATATTTAAAATACACATATATGCATGTTAAAATATATTATTGATATATTTGTTTTTAAAGATAATAGAAGGCTCTGAAAAAAGCCTGAACACTCCTGTTACAAGTGATTTTTAATTTGGTGGGTCCTCAGAATATTATTCAGGTTCTAACTCACAGTTACAGAAAATAAAAAGAAGGATTCTAACATTCTGCTTAGGGACTTTGTGCCCTTGTGTACTGTCTCTCCACTACAATTTTGCTAGCTGAATTTACTGTAGCTGGAGGAAGGGATATGCAAACATACAAATCTATTTGGAAATAGAGGTTAAAGTTCTCTCAATGAGAAACTAGAAAAATATTTCTTCAACTTGAATAAGTGAAACTTTATTTCTTCAACTTGAATAAGCAAAAGCTAGGAAGAGAAATACAACTAACCCCCGAATCATAATTGTTTTCAAGATCCACAAGAAACCTGTCATCTACTCCAGTCACTCCTACAAGTTTAACAAAGAACTGATGGCTACCAAGTTTCCTATTTTCATGACTTAGTATAGGGTATTTTGAGCACAGGCCTTCATAAACACAGCATCAAACAAGCTTGCTAATTCTACCTCCCATAGTTCTGCTCCATTTGTTCCTCTTTTAAGAAGAGGTACTGATGAAAACATAAGCTATTTTTCTTGTTATGCGTAGGGAGAGTACAATGTCATCTAAATAGAGACAAATACCATTTTGTATTGCTCTGTATTACTATGGAAAATGGGATTTTGGTGTTTTTGTTAACTACTGATAACATATAACTGAGCTGGGTATGGTGGTATATACGCTTGATAACCTCAACATTCAGGAGGCTGAGACCAGATATCGTGGTTCTCGGACAGCCTCAGCTGCTTAGTGAGGCCCTTCGCAACTCAGTGAGACCTTGTTTCAAAAATAAGACTGAAACATAGGGCTGGGGGTATCTCGTAGGTACAATGCCCCTGGGTTCAATCCCCTAGTACCAAAAAAACCCATAATTGTATGGTTTGTATATTTGAAAGGTAAACATTTATGTTTTTATTCTAACTTCAAGTAGTACTTAAGCTGGGGTTTTCAGAGAATATACATATTCTTATATGATATAACTTCCCTAAAGTGCTGTTGGATGCTAAATGTAGACTTTTCTATAATACTTTAATCATTCAATAATGGCAATCTCTAACAGTCAGTTTGTCTTGATTTCAACTTGATTTTGAAGAACACGATCTATTCAAAAGTAGGATTTCTCGAGTTATATTTATATGGCATTTTAATGCTTAATTTTTAAAATCTATGCAATTTCATGAGAGATATAGGTGGTGGTATTGTATCTCTTATATCTGGGTTAGCAAAAGTTCAGAGTTTAAAATACTTCAAAGATACTTCACAATTTTTTTTTGTGTGTGTGTGTGGTACTGGGGTTCCTGGAAACCCTTCTACCTCTGGGCTATACTCCCAGACCTATTTTTATATTTTTATTTGGAAACAGGATCTCTTAAGCCAGCGTGGCTGGCTTCAAACCTGAGCGATCCTCCTGACTCCACCTCCCAAGCACGGGGATCACAAGTGTGTGCCACCACACCCAGCCCGATACTTCACAATTTCACCTAGTGTGATCAACTTACTTTCTCACTCCCTGGGATTTACTTAAAAATTTCCTCTTTCCCTTTTTGTGTTTTTCTTTTCCTAGTTCTGACTTAAATAACCTTCACGTCTACTAAAATTATTTAAATTCTTACTATTTACTATTTCCTTGGCCCTCAAATATATTCAATTATGTGATTCTTGCTTTACCTTTTACCTAATGATGCAAAATAATTAAAATAATTGTTTCTCTTTGGAACAAATAATTTCTCCTCCTGACCTAAATAGATTTTTATGTCCTAGATTCAGCATCCTTGTTCCTCCTCTAGCCATTTGCCAGAATAAGTTCAGAATTTCCAGGTTGAATTCTTGCACTGATTATGCACTGTAGCTCCAAATGGCAGACTACTAAGAGTATTTACATAAAAATAATTTTGAAAAAAGCAAATCTGTCCACATAATGTAACTCTTGCCTGAAATAAAACAGTCTTCTATTCCATGAAACACTTTGCAATCTAATATTTAGATTACTTATGAGAGCTCTGGCAACTGATAAAAATCATCAATTAGTTTAATAAAGTTTTTTTTTCCAGAACTGAGGGTTGAACCCAAGGGCATTTTACCTCAGAGCTACGGTACCCTAGCTTCTTTTTTTATTCTTTATTTTGAAACAGGATCTCAGGAGGGCCTTTATTAAACTCCTAGCATTTAAAAAAGTTTAATGTAACAATGAACATAGGTTGCAAAAAGAGTGTGGCAAATGCTCTTTGCTTAAGCCTAACTGACATATTTTACTGTGCTCATTCTAGCTTATGATCCATTCAGCAATATAAAAATATCTGTAGTCTAGCATGGTGGCGCACACTTGTAATCCCAGTTCTTGGGAGGCTGAGACAGGAAGATTACAGGTTTGTAGCCATCCTCAGCAACTTAGTGAAGCCCTCTGAAACTTAGTGAGACCCTGTTCAAAATAAAGAATAAAAAATAGGGCTCGGGGTATAGCTCAGAGGAAGAATGCCCTTGGGTACAATTTTTAGTACTTCAAAAATACAAAACAAAACAAGTAAAAAGAATATCTGTGAATGCTCTTAGCAAATTATACTTTCTTTTAAATTAACTTTAACAAAATATATGAAATATATGCAAATTCAATTTTTCAATGGAATTGCTCTTTAAGAAGATAAATGTGTATAACTTTTGTTTACCACAAAAGAATGTTTAGCGACAGTGGATCAATAGATACAATTTATTGTTACCTAAATATATGATTATTTCATTAATCAAGCCAAGAAAATCATGAAAATAAGCTATTTTCAATTTTACAAACCTGAATTTTAGCAAGTACCTTCTTCAATAATAGAATTAGTCAGAGATCAGCTCTACAGTTAAAAAAGTTGAATACGGAAAGTTCTTAAATGCAATTTCTAGAACCTTTCTTGTCAAACTCCTAGTGCTTAGATAGGCTGCCATGTGGTAATTTTTCAAAATGTAATTTGCTGAACAAACCAATCAGGTCCCCTAACACTTTGCCTTTTCACCTTTTCCCCTCGTTCCAAAATCGTATCTACCCTGACAATCTCTCAGCAGCACAGACCTTATTTCTATTTTTGTCACTATGTCTCTTTTCTTAAAATCAGTTTGCATGGCCTCGCTTTACACTGATTTTATTTTCAGCCGTTGCTTCTCACGTCACTGCTACCTTATTTCAAGAGAGTTTATATTGAAATGGAAGAGTCAAGCCATTCTAATAATATTTTTAAGTAAATAAAATTTCACTTTTTTTCATTTGTTTCTTCTCTCCATTCATCTGATAAAGGGTTATTTTATTTATCTGTCTTTATCCTGTAGTCATGAATATACTAGATATTGTGATGCTGTAAATACTTTAATATCTATTTGACAGAAAGAAAACTGTAATCAAAGTTTATTTTTTTCCTAACTGGTGAACTATATTATAAACTGTCTAGTTAGGATCAACTGTTAGCATGGTTACTATATTTACAAAATCACCAGTGTAGCCCTTCAACATAAATACAAGTGCTTATATCAAGTAACAAGTTCTATACTTACAAACTATATCTTACTTAATTCTTAGATAATAAGCCTCAAGATTGTATTTCCATTTCATAGCTTGGGTAACTAAAGTCACAGTTACTTTCCTGAGGCCACAACTTAAAATAAAAAACAAATATTCAGACAAGGACTGCCCTTCAAAGTCTGTGACCACTGAATTAAATTGTAATGTCACAAATAGACTTCTTTGGCTACCTTCCCAGTCATAATTACACTCAGATTCCTAACTCTGATTTCTATACTTTTATTTTTATTAGCCAGAGAGAGAAAAGAGAAAGTGTGTGTGTGTCTGTCTGTGTGTGTGTGTGTGTGTGTGTGTGTGTCTGTGTGTGTGTGTCTGTGTGTGTCTCTGTGTGTATAACAAACCCTCATTGTTACCTAGGCTGATCTCAAAATTAATGGTGACAAATGATCCTACTGCCTCAGCCAACTGAGTAGCTGGGACTAGAAGTGTGAACCACTGTGTCTGCTACAGCTCTTCTTATATACTTATGATTAAAATGTGTCTGGGGGAAATTCAGAGAAACATATTTAATTACCTTAATTTACTTAAAACAATTAGAAACAAAATGCTTTTATAAAACTTACCATTTAACATCAACAGATTGTCAGTTCCTGGATGTGGATAGCTCAAGCGACCTTTAAAAAAGACAAAAAAAAAAAAAAGGAAGTTTTAAAATTATGGAGCTGTCTGAAAATAAAAAAGAGGGGAGAAGGAAGAAATAATATTAAGCACAGTATATTCCTTAAAAACTAAGAGGCTAGTCTTTAACTCAAAATATATTAACTCAATTATTTTTTAAAATTGAAAATTGTTTTTCAAAAGTATAGGTATCCAACCAGGCTTGGTGGCCCAAGCTTGTAATTCCAGTACTTGGGAGGCTGAGACAAGAGGATTGCACAGGTTTGAAGCCAGCTAAGCTACTTAGTGAGACTCTAAGCAACTTAGTGAGAGCCTGGATCCAAATAAAATTATAAAAAAAAATAGGTCTTGGAGTGTAGCCTGGATGTAGAAGGCCCCTGGGTTCCATCCCCGGTACCATTAGAAAAAAAAAGCATAGATATCCTAGCTATATAAATTTGAGATTGAATAAGATAAATCTTTGCAAAGTTGTTCATAATTTGATTTCTTTCTACAAATTTTTGCCAAAAGTAAAACTTGAAAGAAATTTTATATTCCTAAGCCAAGAACCACCAAAATGTTAAAATACAAAACAAAGAGTAAAACCTCATCACGATAAGCACTGCATTTTAGCCTAGTACATAATATATTTTAAAAAGACACACTGAGCCAGGCATGGTGGCACACACTTGTAATCCCCGTGCTTGGGGACCCTGTTTCCAAATAAAGTATAAAATGGGTCTGGGAGTACAGCCTGGAGGTAGAAAAGTCCCTGGGTTCCACCCTCAGTACCACCAAAATAATAAATAAATTAAATAAATAAATATATATATAAATACACTCTGATAGCAGGTAATGTATTGCCTCCAGCAGGAGGTCCCATAAATATTTGAATTTGGCAAGAGCAAAAAGTACAGATTAACTGAATCCACTTTCACCAGCAAGTACCTTAAAGGCCTTTTGGCATACCCCAAAATCTATACAAGAAATTGTTGGCTTTTTTTTAGTTATTAAATTAACTTGATAATCTACTAATACAAGAATGAGTGGCAGAAAAATCTAATTTGACATTAAAGTATATATGCATATACACACATATGTAATATATAAATGTATACACACACTTCATCTGTGTTCTAATTTAACTATGGCACATTTTTATTTCAGACAAAACAGCTAAGCAAAGTAAGTGTTACTGTCCTGCAAGATGTTAGTTAACTAAATGATGCCTTAAAGTTTCTATACTCTAAAAACATACATTTACATTTATTGTTCTTATATGTTAGATAAAGTGAGAATTAGGAAAATCTATATAGGAGGAACAAGACAGAGTTGTTGACGGCCATTGAGACCATATATTGACATTATCATCCTGAACCAGCTCAGTCTGAATACATGGTATTTGGCTGAGTAGGATTTGTCCTTAACAGACAAATTCCAAGGGACCTGGTGTAATCTCTGAGGTGCAGTCTTTGATGAGGCCCCGCCCATTAATGTATAATCCCTCCTTCCTCCAAGCTTGTCACATACCTCACTGATCTTCACTCTAACCCATAACACCATAATAATTGCTAGCTGCTGTGTTAGATTAACTTTTATGATACCTTGTCTAAAGTTTCTATAAAAAGTAAGGTGCTGGCTACAGATGGGTGGGAGAATTTTTCATCTCTATCTCCTCTTGGAGCCCCCAATTATTAAATTCTCTTAAAATTACTGTACCAGACTTTGTTTTGTTGTTGTGTGAGAGAGACTATTGTCAGGGAGCTGTCCTACAGCAGTGATCTTCCGTGGAAGGAGCCAAGGAACAATCACTAGGGAGCTGCAGGAAGCAGCCCCTCCGTGGCAGGACTACGGAGTAAGCAGTGCCCACCACAGCCATCGATACAGAGCTAGATTTAAAATAAAAACATTCGCCAGGCATGTTCGCCCACGCTTGTAATCCCAGCATTTGGAAGGCTGAGACAGGAGGACTGGAGTTAGTGGACAGCCTCAGCTGCTACTTAATGAAGCCCTTTGCAACTCGGTGAGACCTTGTTTCAAAATAAAGAACAAAAATAGGGCTAAGGGTGTCACTTGGAGGTAGAATGCCACAGGGCTCCATTCCTGGTACCATAAAAAATATATAAATAAAATGTAAAAACATTTCTAAAAAAGTGGCAACCTGTTCTACTGTTTAGAATCACATGTTAAGTCTTTTGTACTGACAGGTGAAGGATGTAGAGGACATGGGTATGAATAAATCACAATCTCCCTTATGGTACAGTAGAAGAGGTAGACACAAGTATACAACCTCAGTAAAATTTGTCAGGTGATAAAAATTATGTATAACATGCTATATAACAAAATGCAAAGGAATATTTAACTAAATCCAGGAACTTATTAAAGAATTAAGTCTTCCTTGAAAAACAGAGAACAAACCATTTTTCCTGCATCCTAGTTCTACTTTAAGATACTCAACTTTTAATTGCCACATAATTATTCTCTAATAAGTTTATTGTTCTTTTATTCCAAGATGCAGGTAACAAGATATTTTCACTGCTAATAGTCTAACATCTTAGCTCTGAATGGATTTAACAAGCACAACAACTATATTAATTTCTAAAGAAAAAACTATTTTCAAATAAATATATATTTGTATATATGTTCTGAAAATTTCAGCTCACTATAAAAAAATCCTTTTATATACACTTTTTTGTGTGTGGTACTGAAGATGAGACCCAGGGGCATTCTGCCTCCAAGCTACATCTCCAGCTCTATTTTTTATTCTTTATTTTGAAACAGGGTCTCCACTGAGTTGCAAAGAACCTCACTAAGTAGCTGAGGCTGTCTGCGAACAGTGATCCTCCTGTCTGAGTCTCCCAAATGCTGGGACTACAAGCATGAGCCACCAGGCCCGACTTACATACACTTTTATTAATACGCTGTAGTCTCACTTCATAATGCAGTCATGGTGACAGTGACACACACACTCAAAGCACTTGGTCTCTCCCCTGGCTCCCTGCCCACTCCCCCTTCCCCATACAAGATAGAAATTGGCACAGGTATTCCCACATACAAACATATCGTCAATGGAAGTGTTTCTTTCATTAATTTGCCCCCCCCACCAACCCCTAGACCACCTCCTTGGCTCCACTGGGCTTCCCCTCCATTATCTAAAGTCCCACTTGATCCTGACTACTCCCTAGCCTCCGCATATGAGAGAACACACATGGCCTTTCACTTTCTGTGACTGGCTAATCTCACCAAACATAATGTTCTCCAGGTCCATCCATTTTCCTGGAAATGACATAATTTTGTTATTTACTGCTGAATAGAATTTCATTGTGTGTATATTCCATAATTTTATTCATAATTCATCTATTGATAGACACCTGGATTGGTTCCATAATTTGGCTACTGTGAATTGTCCTGCTATGAACATAGATAAGCTTATATCACTATATTGATTTCAATCCTGTTGGAAAGATACCCAAGAGGAGTATAAATGGATCATATGGTGAATTTATTTTCAGTTTTTGTGGGAATTTCCACTGATCTTCATAGGAGCTGCACTAGTTTGTAATCCCACCAACGTATATAAGAGTTCCTATTTCCCCATATCCTCAGCAGCATTTATTATTATTTGACTTCTTGATGATTGCCATTCTTATTGTGGTTAGATGGAATCTCAGTGGGGTTTTGATTTGCATCTACTGATTGCTAATGATGTTGAACATTTTTTCATATATTTACTGGCCATTTAATATAGCTAAATACTCCAAAATGAGATGAGAAAATGTATACTAATTTTTAATTATCCACAAGTTACTTCTAGTTATATTTCATTCATGATAATATTAAACTACTTTCACTAAGAACCTGCTGAATGACAATATTTGAGGGTTTACTAAATCCCAAGAGCTTCCTAAGCTCTTTATAACCAATTACTTAATCTTGACAACAATTCCATTAGTTTGGTATTATTGTCTTCCTATTTTAAGATGAATACACCATGTGGCAAAAGGTTAAATAACTTGCCTGAGGTTCATACTCCACAAGCAGTAGCACAGGCAGATTTGAATCCCGGCAGTTTGGCTTGACATTCTTTCATTACTAAGTTAATAATGGCTTCCTTTTGCTAATGTACTATAGAGAAAGACATGGTTGGTGGGTCACAGAACAAACTCATCTCTTAAGGAATTTACAGAATGATTATGTAGTATATTAGGTAACTTTAAATTTAATATAAAAATAGGAAAAGCACACTGCTATAAAACTACTTGTTGTCTAAAAGGCCTGTGGGATGGTGACTGGCAGTTATATGCTAACATCCACCTGGCTGCCTAGAGTAAAATGCTACCTTTCTCTCTGTGTGTGTAGGATCTGGCCAGTGGGATGTAAAGTAAAAGTGGCATGTTCAATTTCTGGAAAGTATTTTTAGGAAGTACTTCCTTTCTTTTTCTTTACTAGCTAGAATGTAAATATGATGGCTTACTGAAGAAGCCATAATAAACAGAGGCACAAACCGGGTATTAAGGATAGCAGGACAAGATAAAAGGAACCCATGAAAGTTACCATACCACTCTAGGAATATTAACATATTTATAAGAGAAATAAACTTCTCATTTAAGCCACACAAATTTTCTGTTGTTCCAGAATAATCTAATCTTACAAATAAAATCCTCCAGTTTAAATTTAGGCAAGGTGAATTCTAGGTTACAGGGTAATTGCTTGTTTATTATTACAAACAAGTTTAAGGCATAACAATTTGTGTTCTTCATATATCTGTAACATACTACCTCTTGGCATTTATATACAAACTGATGATATGTAATGTTAAATAATTTTTTGAAAAAAATATCAGTGCATGTCAGTAAAAATTAGAGGACCTACAGTGTCCTAAAGATTGTCTTATTAAAGTGTTCATGGTAGTCACTTTACATACTTGAGAACCAAAAACACCAAGAAAGATGACAACTGAATAGAAAATCATGGCTAGAGCAAATATCTGGCCCCTCATCCTCTACCATTCTATCTACGCTGACCTCTCTGATGTACCTCAAATGTGCTGGCATGTTTTCATTTCAGGATCTTCCTACTTCCTCTTCCTGCCTGCTATGCGCTTGCTCAGACACTATGCTAGCAAAGCCTGTGCCCCTCACTTCACTCACATCTGTAACAGACATCACAGGCCGTCCTACCAGGAAGAGCAGTGTCTTTCTCTACTCATGAGTGCACATTTCTATCATCTAACAATCTGTCTTTAATTTTTTCAAACAGATCTAATGGACACACTACTACATTCTAGCACAACAACACAGTTTACTGCACATAATAGACTCTCAAATATTTGTTGAATGGATAAATTAAATAAAAAATTACACTATGTGAACCACAAATTCAGCTAAAAGTATAGATACCTAAATATATGTTTGTGTGGACCCTGGGAATGGCATTCTCAAATTAAAAGAAAAAAACCACAGAACAAGCCTTTATTTCAGCTTATTTTTCTAAATCCCTTAAGTATTTTAGAGGAAGCGAGAAGACTGCAAATGTTCTTTTTACTCTTTGCCAAGATAAATCTTTCCCTTCCCCACAACTATTTTCTTTTCTTTAATGAAAACAGTAGTCCCCTATCTGTGGGTTTACTTTCTGCAGTTTCAGATACTCACAGTTACCTATGATCCAAAAATATTAAATAAAAAAAATCTATAAATGACAAGTCATAAGGGTTTTTTTTTGCTTTTATCTCACCCAGGATATGAATAATCCTCTGACCTAGTGTACCCACACTGTGTATGTGCTACCTGCCTGTTCACCACTTAGTAGCCGTCTCAGGAATCAGACTGTCAGAATATTACAGTACTCATATATTGGGTTTGATACTATCTCAAGGATTCAGACACAGATTGGGGGGAGGGTCCTAAAACATATCCTCACAATGAAGGGGGGGACTACCACCATACAAAAGTGTACCCCAAAGCCCTAACATTAATAGCTAATGATAAAAACCCATTCTGAAAACTGCTCAAAAAATGCCATGTATTCTGTCAGTACTTTTTAAGAGAAAAGACATTCAAGTCATAATATATAAAGATTCCGGGTTAGAATCAACATTAAACTAAAAAGAGGCATATGGTTCAGTGGTTAAAAGTAGTTGAGTGCTACTAGGTTCCAGCACTTGGCAACAGCTGGAAATTGGGCAATAGTTAAGAATAAGCCATAGTTTTCCAATATTAAAACAAGGCTAAATATTTACATTAGTTGTGAAAATAAATGATATGTATGGTATGTGATAAATCACATAAGTATATTAAACATGCACACATGCATACACCTTTAATTGAAGATAGTAATACTTATTTTTATGTGCTTTAAACAAAGCATTTCTCCTACAGTTTGCTATACTCTTTGAATATTTTTTATCATCTATATTTCACCTTTACTTCTAAATACAATTAGAAAAAAAAAACAGGTTCATATGAAGTCTGGTAAAATCCACTTAGAATGTGGCCATTACCAACCTTGAATAACTCCAATCTCTGCTCAGATCCAAGGGGCAGGACAGTCATTCCTGACCTCACTCCCAAATCTCAATGCATGCCTCATAAACGCCTAAGAATAAGATCATACAGATGTAGAAAAGACCCTTAGAGCCAAAGTACCAGAGCCCAAGAGAGCAACAGAATCATTCCTTAACCTAGCTCTAATAAAAGCCATCAATCTGCTTTAGATTAAATTGAAATTTACCTAGTTAGCCAACCCTTAAATCAGGATTCCATCATAACATTTTTCACTTAATAATATTAAAATTCGGGGATTTCATCCAATCAATACCATAAACATACTAAAAATCAACAAGAAAAAAAGAATATAAAAAGTTTTATTTCAAGTATGGTCACAAAAATACTAATATTAATTCATTAACCATCTAGGAAGTTAATATATTATCATACAGTTATGATAAAATATACAATTAATACTAAAAATAAGTTGAACTAATGGTTGTGGACCTTTTCACTGTGAAAGCGGGTTCTAAAAGAAAATAATCCAGATAGTTATTAAAAATAACAAGCAATCAAACATAGCCAGTGGCAATGGTAAACTGGTATTAAAGTTAAAAATATATCAGCAATATGTATAGTCTGACTCACAAAGGTGCAAAGTGTACCCATCCAATAATTGTTTTTCATTTCCCATAGTCAATAAAGTACACATGAAAAATTTAATACTTTACTATAAAATATTTTTAGGTTATTTTGCCTAACATTCTGAGAAAATTTAAGGCAGATTGGGCTAAAATATGGTATTTGATAGGTCTTAAATATATTTTTTGTATGTGCTGGGGGTATAGCGGGGATTGAACCCAGGGGAATTCTACCTCTGAGCTATATTTCCAGCCCTATTTTATTTTTAATTTGAAACAGAGTATCACTAAGTTGTAGAGGACCTCACTAAATAGCTGGGGATAGCTGCGACCCTGCGCTCCTCCTACATCAGATTCCCAAGTACTGGGATTATAGGCATGTGCCATCAAACATGGCTTAAAATGCATATTTGACTTACAATATTTTCAACTTATCATAAATCAAGGAGCATGTGTAAATCATCTGTTTATTGTCTCAACGTATTAAGTTACCCTATGAAAATGAACACATACAAAGGTAATGAAATTTTATTTTAAAACTTTAAATACCTAGTATAATGAAATGACTATACAAACTATTTTACATGCAGAGATACCATATATGATCTTTTGTAAAGTTGTAGAATATTTATGAAGAATAAAAATTACGGAAAATGTTTAATCATTGAACCAACAATATATTGGACTGTTCCTATTTCACTGGCAAGATAAATGCTCATTCAAGGTAAAGCAGAAACAGGTATTGTTCCCATAATAGCCTCATTTGAAGAATATATACTTAAAAAACCAAACTACAACAAAGTACCCTATCCAAAGAGAAAGGAACTCTGATCAAAAGGACTATCATGCTCTAAAAATCTCTAACACAACATAATCTACTCATAAAATGGTACAAGGGAGACTTTCCTGAGGAAGCAAAGTTGACTAGGGTTTCAGAGACTTTCCTTGAACATGGAGAACTTTTCAGTCGACTATGCTGCTTTCTGAAATCTCTAAACTGACAGTTAAGAAAGATTTTCTTTCTTTCTTTCTCTCTTTCTTTCTTTCTTTCTTTCTTATTATTATTATTATTATTTTGGTGGTACTGGGGTTCCTGGAAGCCCTTCTACCTCCAGACCTATTTTTACATTTTTATTTGGAAACAGGGTCTCCTAAGCCAGCGTGTGCGGCTGGCTTTGAACCTGCTTGATCCTCCTGTCTCCGCCTCCCAAGCGCGGGGATTACAAGCGTGCACCACCACGCCGGGCCCTGTTAAGAAAGATTTAAAGGCCTAACTCCATTGGCCAAAGACAACCAATTCATAGAAGGACCATGTTAGTAATATGGAAGCTGTATGTGGGAATGGTTGAGTGGTAACTGATTCTGTAGACCAGAAATCACTGAAAACACAAACCTAAACAAGTGCGTTTATGGGAAAGGCCATCAAGAAATAGGCCATTTACTGCAGCAACTTAGATGGGCTCAGGATATAAGATGCTCTGAGTATCACTGAGGGTAGAGGTACGGTGAAACCAGGAAAAGAGGCCAGCTGGTAACCACTGTTAAAAGAACCAGAGACCCACAGAGCCAACTTTACAGCTCTTCTATGAGGGTCACCAGTTAGGCCTTTCAGAAGACCAAAAGACACACATCCAGGTCCACTCCCCACACCACAAGGAAAGACCCAGTGAGGGCAGGAGGGTCTTGTGTGATTAGGTTATTGCAATCCTTACTAGTTAATAAACTTAACTAAATACTAATTTTTGTATTTTACTTTTAAGTATGATCAGATAATAAAGGACTATAAGATATTTAATAAAAACCTCCAACATGAGAAAAATTTAATAGGAAAGAAAAACTAGAGGAAGCACAAATACAAGGAACTGGAAAAATAATCCTCAAATACTATAATATCTTACAGAGAAGTAATCAAACAGGAATAAAAAAGACATGATAGGAAGTTCCGAGAATTGCTTTGAAGAGGGTCTTAAATTAATCAGCAAAAAAATTTAAAATAAAAAACTCAATAGATGAGTCTAAATCTAAGAGGATAAGCATATTTCTCCAAAAGCAAATTAAAAAATAATGGAAAATGGAAAAGAAAGAGATGTATAAAGAGGTTCAACATTTAAAGAACAAGAATTCCAAAAAAGTAATATCAAAAAAATAGAACAAATTATCAAATTAGTGATATCCCAAATTTCTAAGAACTAAAGAAATGGGCATTTGCATTAAAAGCATCCAAATTAATGTGTATTTCAATAAATAGAAAATGAAGGAAGGCGCATATGTATGCCATGACCCACATCTCATTATGAAAGTTTCAGAACTATATGCATAATACGATGTGCTCAGAACAAAATTAAAAATAAGATACTCATACAAAATAACAGATTTCAGAATATCATCATACTGATAGCAACCCTCAAGTTAAGATAATAAACCAATGCCTTCAATATCCTAAATAACTAATGTTTAACTCGATGCTGGTCTGTCGTCTTATAAAGGTATATCATAAATATGTTTTCAAAGCTCATCAAAACAAGTATAAACCATTGAGAAAAGGACATAGATTTCACGAAAAAAGGAATTCCAAGTATTACAGAAGTCTCAAACTAAGAGCTACAGAGGGGGCTACAAGAAAGACTCCTCCTCCAAAATCAAGAAGAAAAAATATTTGTTTTGTGTTACCTGGAATAAGCTTTAGAGTTCTTTAGATAAAATTCTCATATGAATCAGTATAACTTAAGCAAACAAACCAGAAAACATAGTGATTTCAGTAAAAACAGTTATACGAGAAAGAAAATAGTATACTATAGTACAAAACATGCAAGGTTCATTTATGAAGAATATTTACATGACATCTCAGCAATATAATCATTGAATCAAAGAAAAGTAGTTTTATAATAATTTATTTTTTGTGGTACTGGGGTTCCTGGAAACCCTTCTGCCTCCAGGTTACACTCCCAGATCTATTTTTATACTTTTTTATTTGGAAACGGGGTCTCTTAAGCCAGTGTGGCTGGCTGCCTGATCCACCTGCCTCCGCCTCCCAAGCGCAGGGATTACAAGCGTGCACCACCATGCCCATTGTTTTATAATAATTTTGAAAGAATAGAGAAAGGGAAAAATTGGGGTATAGATAAGTCACAGTAAGTGTCAACACAAAATACCTCAAATATAAAAAGTCCAGAAGCTCAGGCAATTATTTACTAATAATTACATGAAGAATAAGTAAAAAGAAAAGTTCAAAGTTGCTACCTCTAATAAACAGGAATCATAAGTGGATATAGAAGAGTGAGGAAAAAAAGTCTTCAATATTTTAAATATAATCCCTGTGGCACTATTTGACTTTTTAATCTATGTGTTTTTGTAGGTGCATGTGTTGTGTTTGTGTGTGTGTGTGTGTGTGTGTGTGTGTGTGTGTGTGCTAATTTTTAAAAATTAACTAGGTTGTAGGGAAGGTAAAGATTTGAATATTCCAAATGTTCTAAGTTATACAAAGGAAAAGAAAAGATTAGAAAAATTAAGCATCAAAATACCAATAGTGGCTACTTTAGTTCATGGGGCTACTGATAATTTAAATTATTTAAAAAATTTGTTTCCAAATATTTTTAAATAAATATTACTTTTAGCAAGAAGACAACAAACATTTAGAAAAGGGTTAAATGCTATACTGTGAAGGAAAAAGGTTCTCAAGACACACTATCCATTCTTTATATATAGCTGCTAAAATTCATAGGTTTAACCATCCTATGAATGCATAATATATAACATATAAAAACCAAGTATTTGTTTTTATCACTAAGTTGTATATTAAAAACATTTTTATTGTTTTTCCACTTAAAAATAAGAGGTATAAACATATTTTAAAATAGTAAGATAGAAATGTGGTGGTGAAGACACATTTAGTAAGCACATTTCACATTCTGAATATGATTTTAAGAAAATTCACTGTAGTTTCTGATAGGCTTCAGTTTTTAAAAATGAAATGGAGCCTGTCAAAATTCAATGAACATTTACCTAAACAGTTAAAGATATCTGTAAGAAATAATGACTTGACTATGTTCTCAAATTTAATAATATTATTGATAATAAAACAACTACCTAAAAAGCAAACTTGAAATTTTCCACTCATGATACCTTATTTTAAATCAGTTTTTCCTGAAAGAGTAAGTTCTATAGCCACATTTTATTATTTTCCTTTTTAGTCTGCAGATATTCTGATGACAAAAGTTAAACTCCTATAAATTGTACTTTCATTCAGATGAACTTCTGAATAGCTGGAGGCTAAAGTATTCAGATTCCATATCACAGTGTCACAGTGCATTTAATAAAGTGTATATGTCTCCTATATAAATACAATTTAAAGTTAACTATTATTTTTCTTATCAAAGGCTAGTGGTCATAAGAATAATCAGTAAAATAAAGAAAAAATAATGTCAATCTTACTATTCATTTTTTTAAGTAAATGAAAATGCTTTATTCAAAAACTAAGAGAATAACCAGGCGTGGTAGTGCAGGCTTGCAATCCCTGCACTTGGGAGGCAGAGACAGGAGGATTACGCAGGGTCAAAGCCAGCCTTGCTGGCTTAAGAGACCTTGTTTCCAAATAAAAATATAAAAATAGGTCTGGGAGTGTACCCCGCAGGTCGAGGGTTTCCAGGAACCCCAGTACCACCAAAAACCACAAAAAACTAAGAGAATAAACACTATTTCTTCCTTCTTCCAAAAGTATCTTTCTAAGAAGGTATTCTAGTACAGGCTAGGTATCCCTTATCCGAAATGCTTGAGACTAGAAGTGTTCTGTTTATTTTGTGCTGTGCTGTATTTTGACTAATGTGTTAATTAAATTTTCATAGTGTTTCATAGATTTCTTTGTCATTGCTTTGCTATACAGTAGTATTTCCAAGTCTTCTCTTTACACAATGTGCCATACACAATCGCTAGAAGTGGCCCTGAAGCCTTTGTGGTTACCCTACTCTTGAGAGTTTGAGAACACAAACTCCAGCTCAAAAATACTCAAGTTCTAAAATATAAGTTTTCACAAAGGAGGCTTAGAAATTTATGCAAGCTATTTTGTGACTTTGTAGTCTAATCTTCTATTGAGGTCAACTGAAGAGAAACAGAGAAAGCAAAAGAAGTAAGAATTCGGTACTACAATAACTACTTAAAATAACAGTAATTGCTTATTTCCTCAGAGATTAGTGTCCCTAAAACACAGGGAGGTTCTTACTTTGAAAATCTTTTTAAAGAAACTGATACTAAATATATGAAGACTCATAGTAAATAAAGATTTTAAAATCATCCACTACTAAACATTTGTTGGCATAAGAACCACATTCTAAATTCTCTTTCTTCAATTTCCTTTAATTGTTCAGCAACATTGGTAAAGACATTATGACCTGCTGAGACAGATCTTCTCAAGAACTCTTAAAGTACTTCTATACTTTTCAAGTTAACTTTCATGAGCTTAAATTAAAATTTTTCCTTTTACTTTGGAGAGGACTTAAGCAATTTTTGGTAAAAATGCTAAAACAGTAAGACATAAGTGTTGGGGGGAGGCAGAAAAAGAGCTTAACAATGATCTGTTTTGTTCTTTTGTTTAAAGGAGAATGAACTGCCGCACACATAAAAAGATAATGGATTATTTAAAATTGTTATGCAAATATAAAACTGCTATATTACAAAACTGTACCTGGCAAAATATGTTTTTCTATAGCTATTAAAAACACCATGCTAGCCAGGCATGGTGGCTCACGCTTCTAATCCCAGTACTTGGGAGGCTAAGATGGGAGGATTGCAGGTTTGAGGCTAGCATCAGATACTTAGTGAAGTCCTTCACAAGCTAGTGAGACCCTCTTTTATAATAAAGAATTAAAAATAGGGCTGGGGATGTACTTCAGAGGTAGAATACCACTGGGCTCAATCCCCAGTACTGCAAGAAAAACAAACAAACCCCTTGCTTGATTTTCCTTTGAAAAGAAAAATGGCTGTCTAGAATCAAGACAGTTATCAGAAAATCATAAACATCTCAAAGTCAATCAGTAAGTCAAACATGAAAAGGAGGGAGAGGGAGGGAATGAGATGGGAATTGGGGAAGGGCTAAATCAGTGATCTGTACATGTATGCCTCTACCATTTTATACCTAATAATGATATACGACTATAAAATACCAATTAAAAAAGGAGAACAGGATATAAAAAGATAAAAATCACTGCAGAATAAATAAAGCAGATCAGTCTGCACCATTCCCACTAAGGAATGCACTTTCTAGTGTCTTTGTGTTTTGTGCTGTGAATCCAGAGCAAAGGACAGCACACCCTTGAGAGTGAGACAGAGCCGGTTACACCTAATCCGCAGCAGGCAGCACAAAAGCAGCTGGGCCAGAACTCCCCTTCCTATAGTTCCTCAGATATGACAACCTCATCCATCTGTTTGCCAGGTGAGTCACTGTATCCAGCTGAAACGTTCTTCCCAATATTTTTCTGTTATTTTGCTGTTCCAGCTTCAGATCTCAGCTGCCTTTATTCCCATTTAAATTAGAACTTCCATTTATTATCTCTGAGCACCTTGCGGACTCTCTCCACAGCACTCCCGCCAATCTATAATTAGATATATTGTGTTTGTGTAAGGTCTCTGTCTCTTTGCCCAGTAGGCTGGACATTCCACCAAGGCAGAGTCTATGTCTGCTCCACACAGTGTAGAGCCAAGTAGGCACATCTGGAGGAATAATGTGCATTCAGAGCTCTCTCTGGCTGTCATCACTGTACATCTGTACAATTCCAACAAACTGGACCCTTTCAACCAGCTATGCTAGACCACAGAAACCTTAATAATAAATTACAGAGGATCTCTACTGATCTGTGAAAATTTTTGGAGTAAAAGAAAATAAAACTGCAGTGAAGCATTCTGGGATGAGATGTTTCTATTAGCATACGCACTCAGTAACCTGTCATTCCCTTCACATTCTGGAGACCGACTTGTCTGATTTTCTTCCTGCTGATGCTCTCACCTTGGCTAGTTTCTCTTTCTTTTAAACTTAGAGTAGAATCGAGGCCATTTTACGGCTCTGCCTTTCACCTCTGTAGTAGCCAGCCTCCGTGATGGCCTCCGCCAATCCTTGCCTGCCAGTGTTGCACCCTGTTGGTGAGGAGCTGACCTAGGCCGCTACCATGATGTTGTGGAAACGCTGTCAGGAGACCTCTGAGGTGAAGTCACAGGAGACACTGGGGCATTCCCACTGAGCTTTATCCTCACTCTGGAGGATTCTAGCAACCCTGTTGTGAGGAAACCTGCCAACCACGTGAATGTGAGTGTGCCATCTTGTTAGGGAGTCCCCCAGTGTGCTCAAGCCTGAAGTTGAGTGTGAGGTCAGCCACTGTGACTGCTAGCTACCCTCATGAAAGACCCTCGGCCAGATCTAAGCTGGCTGAACTGCTTCCAAATTCTAACCTATAGAAATTGTGTGAGATGATGTTTATTATTATTTTAAGCTGCCAAATTTTAGGGGAATTTGTTTTGCAGTATTAATAACTAATATAATGTAATAATATAATAGCTGATTATAATTTTTCTAAAGTACCAGAAGTACCAGCTTTGTGCTTTTGTTTTATGTAGAGGTTTCTCAAATGTCATTTTTTCTTTTTTCTTTGCCATAATATTAGAAACAGATTTGTAACGTGAGTCCTAAAGGTAGTGGACACAGTTTTACCTTTCCTATAGCCAAAAATAATTTTTAACAAAAAACTATTATTTCTGATTTTTAAAAAGTTATTAGTTAGACTTTTACTGCTTTCATTTTTTAAGATATTCTCTTGATTTGTCCTCTTTTATAATTTCTTAGACTAGAATAAAAGAAAAACTGTAATAATAGTGCAGCAATAAATATTCTCTCTGACATCCTCAAAAGCCTTTTAAATAAGATGAAAATAAATAACAATAAAAATTTTTCATTATCTACCGGTAACAACTAATAATACTGATTTCATTTTGTACTAGAATTTCTCAAAGTTTTCTTTCTGGATATGACAAACAAAAAAAACATAGGGAAGTTCTTAATCATAGGGTCTATTCTTAAATATCAGATCCAAGACAAACACCACTAGAACTGTCAGTACAACAGTAAAACAGAACATAACAGAGAGATACTTAAAAAACTAAGCTGAATTTTGGTTAGAATCAAAAGCAAAAAAAAATCCCTCATGCCCCTAAAGTATAACTTTATTGTTTAGATGGACAATTACTATTAGCATATCTAATCAACAACTACTAATTATCCCTCAGTGCCTCAATCTCCTGAAATTAAAGGAATGGGAAATACAAGAAACCCTTACAAACAAGCACCATTCAGTAACAGAACAAAATCCAAGAGCAGTATTATCAGCTTAGCTGCAAAACACCTTGCAGCTAATGCTGAAATTAAAAGAGTCTGTAAGCTAATTCTTCTTCTAAGAAAATTCTTAATTAGCTTTATGGAATAAAGAAGCAGAAAGTTCATAAAACAATTCATAATTTTGATTAAATGAGAAGTTCTTACCAGAACCAACCACTTAAACTGCTCCTGCTTTCCTGACCCACTGAAACTGTGTAAGGTCGTAAATATGTTTTGTTGTTTTAAGTTGCTAAGTTTTAAGATAACTTGTTATATAATAATAGACAACTAAGGTCCTTCACTCAAGTCAACATAGTTCAATACATTTTACAATTAATTTAAAGGGCAATGAGAAATATTGTATAAAGAAATGTAAAATAATTAACTTTTTTTCATTTACACACCAAATATATACATATGAAACAAGGCCTTTTGTTTTTTTCCAAGCCGGGCCTGGTGGCGCATGCTTGTAATCCCAGCATTCCAGAGGCTGAGAACAGAGATCAAGGCTCACAGACAGCCTCAGCTACTTAGTGAGGCCCTCTACAACTTAGTGAGACCCTGTTTCAAAATAAATAAAAACTACAAAATAGGGCAGGCAGTAAAGCTCAGAGGTCGAATGCCCCTGGGTTCCATCCCCAGAACCGGACCAAAAAAAAAAAAATTGAAACAAGGCCTTTAACGAGATTTCTTCCCAAGCTATTAACAATTAGTTAACATGAGTCCTACTTAATTATTCATTTTCCTATAAAAATTGGGAAAATAAGAGAAATTGGCATGTAATATAAAATTGTTTTAAAGTCACCTACCCTTAAGAGGATCATGCTCTGCTCTCATAATATCAATAAGGGAATTTTCCAAAGAGTGCATATTCAAGCTGTCGTACATTCTACTTCGATCCTGAAAGAGAAAAAAAAGACTTAAGACCTAAAACTTTTAAAAATGCTATCTAAGTTCTCTTACATAAAATGTCTAATTATTATAAACATTATTTATCAATTATATCTCAAGCAAATACCAATAACCAAAGATGATCTCATAAATTACAATGTCTACTAGAGGACAGTGTTTTCAATATATTTTTCTCCAAAATATCTTATCAAAAATAACCTCATTTCATTAAAAAATGTAATACATTAAAATGACTTTTCTCATTCTTTATAAGAATTCCTGAAATGCTATACATACAGGAAACATTTTGAATAGCATATGTAACTTCTATATTTTTTTCATATCTAGGAAGAAAAATACACTGGGAGGAAAAGGATTCAGTTCCATTATTGCACCATACTTTAAACATCTATCAGATATTTTATATTATCTGTTTTAAAACATCTGAATTTTATAACAATGAATACATAAACATCTTATATAGTGAAAATCAAAAGCATGAGATACCACTACCAAAACAAAGACTAATGCAGTAACATTTATATTCAAGTCTCACTTTCCGAAGTGCTCCTGTGTTGTTCTCGCCCCTTAATATCCCTCCCCAGCCCACCCCAGAACAGAAGGCAGGTGGAAGAGAAGAGAGCACACGCTCAGCTCACTAAATGTCCTACTTCACCAAGTCTCAGAACAAAGTCTTTGGTAGTGTCAGAAGCCTTGTTTGCTGAATGTTCAATCCCTTTCTTTGCCTGCTGGAATGGATTCAATGTACTTCTTGTAAATTTATGCTATATTTTGCTTAACATATACTGAATGTATACTGTGCATGCACACGTGTGCGCAGCCACACACACACACACACACACACACACACACACACACACACACACAGAGAGAGAGAGAGAGAGAAACCATTATAGCAAGCTGTCTTTCAGAGACTCCAAATAGTCTAGGAGTCTTTCCCAAAATAAATCAGTGTCATTCCTAACTGTTCAGGTATGTTTGTGTGTGTGCAAACATATATTCATGTGGACTTCTTTAAAATGGGTAGACTATTTTAAACTCCCAATAAATTACCACAGAATATGGAAATAAAAACAATTATAAAGCTAATTTTTAGAAAGTTTTCCCACAGAAATCAAATCAAGTTACTTCTTTAGCCTAGATCCATGAAGCTTCAAGGGAGACCCAAAGTCTCTAAGAATTTATTCAATGTGTTATAAATGGAAACACATAATTTTTTTCTGAAGAAACAGTTTATAAGTTTCATCAGTTTTCCAAAGGGGTTCACAATCCTGAGAAAACTCAGAACCAATTCTTTAGAAAGCTGAAGAAAAACATAGGTTTTCCTGAGAATAAGTTCATATATTTACTATTTTCTTATATTTTTTTGCAGTACTAAGGGGCATTCTACCTCTGAGCTACACACCCCCAGTCCTAATTTTTACTCTTTCTTTTGAAACAGGGTCTCACTAAGTTGCAGAGGGCCTCACTAAGTAGCTGAGGCTGGCCGCGAACCATGATCCTCCTGTCCCAACCTCCCAAGTACTGGGATTACAAGCATGTGCCACCACTCCCGGCCATATGTTTAATGTTTTAATTATTGCTATTAGCTTTTTAAAGATAGGGGTTCAGATTCAGTATTGCAGTAAGCAACATGTTTTCAATGAGTTAAAGTGATAAAAAGTAAGACAATGATGAAAAAACTGCTGGACAGCATGCTCTTATTTCAGCTGTAACACCACTTAACTACCTCAGCACCTCCTTGCTCAATTTTACTGAAAAACCCCTGAGGAATAACAGCCATCGATAATAGCTGTTCACTAGAAAGAACAGTGACCTTTTGGTGAAGGAGGCACAGAGAATCAATGAGGTTTAACAGTGCTTCCAGAACTTGAGAATACTTCAAAATTATCTGGAAGGCTGGTTAACACCGATTGCTAGAATACATTAACAGAGTCTAATTCCACAGGTTTGGAGTGGTGCCAAAGAATTTATTGTTGTTCTCAGGTGATGCTGATGCTGCTGCCCTATAGACCACACTGGAAATAATAGACTTTTGTAATCTTGTAAGTCACTAAACCTTTTATGTTCTGGGTCCACCTTCTAGAAAATAATCGTGCCAGACCAGACAATGCCTCAAAATTAATGCCTTCAGAAATAGCAAAAATTCAAAGTACCATAGCAATAATTGAGATAAAACTGGACTAGACAGCAGGATACCCTTTGGGCAAAAATGACCTGCAATTTTAGAAAAATCTCCAAATATTTCTACATCTGTGTTTCTACCATACTGTGTGTTCACAACTAATTTGTTGATTTTCCTGTTTCTACTACTAAACTTCTAAATTAAGGCTAGCGACCTTATAAATACAGAACACAGCCAAATTTCAAGTATCTATTAAATGAATACTTTACCTCTACTGTAAAAACTTTGTAAAAATGTAGAAGTCAAGTTCTATGAGGGTAAACACCATACTTTTTCTTCTTTTTTGCTGTGCTGGGGATGGAACACTGGGGCATTTTACCTGCATTCCACCTGAGCTACACCTCCAGCCCTATATTTTTAAACAGGGTCTCAGTGAGTTGAAAAAGGCTTCACTTAGTAGCTGAGGCTATCCATGAACCCAGATCCTCCTGTCTCAGCCTCCCAAATGCTGGAATTACAAGTGTGTGCCACCACGCCCAGCTGGTAAAGACTATACTTTTAAAATGATAATTATAAAGGACTATAAACCTTCTTAGAATCCTCCATGGAATAGACAGTCAAATGGTGAGTGACCAAACTAACAAGCATCAGATGAGGCCTTGCCATCAACCTGAATTTCCAACCACTCAAGGAAGATTAAGTGTTACATTCAAAGTGCCAAGATGTATTTAAAATATAATTATGAAATATAAACTGTCATAATAAACATTAATGTTCATGTAATTAAGCAAAAAATCCCTTAGAAGAGATTATATATCTTGTTAAAAGTAAATTATAAATACCTTAAAATACTATATACCCTACTTATCCTAAATTCTTAGAAAATGTGTTACAGTTCACAGCTATCTTTTCAGGCTGATGATTTTGAACAAAATTAACCTATGCCCCAACTTTAGTCAATCTACTGCCTTACTCTCAAGAGTAACTAGTAGTATTACCCAAACTATATTTCTGAAGTAACATTCTTTTTCTGGATTATGATGGTAGATGCCTTCCACATTCATTGCAAGGAATATGATCTTGCTAAGGAGCACAGTAAAATTATTGAAATAATTTTATATATACTGTCAGTAGGTCACGGATAAAATTTAAGGTACAAAATGGAAAAGTCTTAAGCTATTTCAGAAATATCAGGAACTGCGCCAGGCATGGTGGCACATGCCTGTAGTCCCCGTGCTTGGAAGATGGAGACAGGAGGATCGTGCAGGTTCAAAACCAGCCTCGATGGCTTAAGAGACCCTGTTTCAAAATAGGTCTGGGAGTGTAGCCTGGAGGTAGAAGGGTTCTATCCCCAGTACCACCAAAATACACACACACACACACACACACACACACACACACACACACACAATCAGGGACCATGCATTAATAACTGTAGTTTGAATAGCATATCCAAATGAAACAATAAGATGCCCACTTATAAGATTCCTTATTCCCCTTTTTATCTCAAGTTGATTTCAAGATAATATCAAAGCTATGTTAAAGCTATTAGCTTAGTTACACACACTCTAAGCATTAGCTGCATCCCACATGATTCTTAAAAAACACAAAACAGCCTAGAGCAGACAAATTACTCAACAATGTAAAATCACTCTTTGAAATTTAATGAAACATATAGGCTTATACACATAAGATATAGATAATATATAGGTAATATATAGATATAGATAATATATAGATAATATAGATAATATATAGATAATATAGATAATATATAAGTAAATTATGAGGGTTAGAAATCTGACTTCTGTAAAACCAAAAAGAAATCTGGTTTTGAAGAGATATATATTCTTCTAAAGTAAAAATATTAAAAAAATTTGTATTCATGCAACTTTTGGTGGCTAAAAATTTAACTAGAAGTCCTCAGGTAATTTTAAAGGAAATATAAACACACCAATACTGACTTGAAATAATAAATACGGAAAGTCATAGCAAAGCAACTCATGTTTATTACTGCATGGTGATTTAAAAATCGCCAAAAAATTTCATCTCTTTGAGGAAGAGTTCATATCCAACCTAAAGTATGAAAACTACTTGGGAAGCTGAGATAGGATGATCGCAGATTCCAGGCTAGCCTGGGAAACATAGTGAGAGAACCTGTTTCAAAATAAATACTAGAATGTGTTGGGGTTATAGCTCAGTGGTAAAGGAATACATCTATACAAAATAAATTTTAAAAATAAGATATGAAAACTATCTGGGAATGCTGAATATATGGGAACTGAACATATGGGCTTTTAGAAACAGATTACAAAACCCAACAACAGTCAGAAAAAATGTTAGAACACATTGGTAGAAAAGTAGACTTCTAGCCGGGTGTGGTGGTGCACGCTTGTAATCCCAGCATTCGGGAGGCTGAGACCCGAGGATCGCAGTTTGCAGACAGCCTCAGCTACTTAGGGAGGCTCTCTGCAATTCAGTGAGACCCAGTTTCAAAATAAAGAATAAAAAATAGGGCAGGGGGTGTAGCTCAGAGGTCGAATGTCCCTGGGTTCCATCCCCAGACCCACAAAAAAAAAAAAAAATAGTAGACTTCTTACAGTGTAAAATATATTTTATTATTTTTATTAAACCTAGACAACATTAGTCATAGAAGATTATTGGAGCCTCAATAAAGTCTTAGAAAGGTTAAAAGATGACACACACCTGTAATACCAATGGGGGAGACTGAGACAGGATGATTGCAAATTTGAGGTCAACCTTAGCAACTTAGTGAGACCCTGTTTCAAAATAAAAAGTAAATAGCTGGGCGTGGTGGCGCACGCTTGTAATCCTTGCGCTTGGGAGGCAGAAACAGGAGGATCGCGCAGGTTCGAAGCCAGCCGCGCTGGCTTAAGAGACCCTGTTTCCAAATTAAAAAGTATAAAAAATAGGTTTGGGAGTGTAGCCCTGAGATAGAAGGGCTTCCAGGAACCCCAGTACCACCAAAAAAAAAAAAAAAAGTAAATAAACATAAAGTAGCCTGGAGGTAGAATGTCTTGGCATTTGATCCCCAGTAACAAAATAAATAGAAAAGGCTGAAAAAACAAATGCAGTAATCCTAATTTTGAAGATGACCAATGACCTACAAATTAAGGATGTCTATGTACACTATTAGGTCAGTATGATAAAAGAACTCAAATTACAAGGGAATTTTTCATGGGATTATTTTTGTTCTGATATATTAAAAATCCTGTTTAATTTCAAAAGAAGTAGTTAAGTAGAAACTGCACCATTGAAATCAAGTATTCTACCAAAGGAAAAAAAGAGATGGACTATAGAAAAATCCTATATTCACATATCTACTGATATATCAGATGCTCGAAGATGCATTCTTCTGTGCAAGTAGAAAGATAAGCTTACCACTGTACTGTCAATGCTTGTATTTAGCTCTCGATTTTTTACTTAAAATGTGAAGTGCTAATATTGCCTCCAGTTTTAAGTACATACTGATCATACATTCCTGAGTACACAATGTGACTGCACCACACAGAATTAATGGCAGATGACTTGCTACTCTGCTACTTTACCACTAACATAGCATGTTAGATACATCTAATACATTCAGCTAGACTTTTATTTTCCCAAGGGCAAAGAATAGCTGTTTTTCCTCCCTGTATCCTGAGAGTAATTAAGACACTAATACATACACAATGAACATACTTGCCTTCAACTTCTTTTATGTATTCTGAACCTCAACAAAGGTGCTATGCTTGTTACTCTAATTTCTTTTTTAATTGATAAGGCCAAAATTTCCCAAAGTTATTCCAGAATATATCTACACACATTAAAGACAATGTAAAGTAGAAAATATTTCAAATATAATTAAAGAACTAAACAAAGAATAAGAAACATGAGAAAGTGTGTATTACCCAAAGCATGCATACAAGAGCTCACTCTCTCTCATTTCAGAGTTTGTATGTCCCTAAAGTTAGTTTAGTTGAAGAGAAACAATTCAATGCTTTATTAGATGAAATACTGAAAGTGGTCTGCTAGTATGTAATGCTTTTCGTGTAAGAGTGAACAAAGACTCGAATAATATGTTTTTCTGAGAGAGCTCTTCAAACTGTGATTTATTACAATATTAAATAATCTAGATATTAAGTACTGGTAGAAAACATCTCCAAGTAAGTCAAGACAACTTATGTGAAGAGCAAAAATATTGAGTTGCGTATATTGATACTCCTGTAGCTAGAGGAGAGGCCAATGCGCATTTATGGACTTCACACACAGTCCCATGATGTTGCTTTGTTTACAGTGAACTTACATGCCATATATAAACAGTAAGTAACAATAATCTCTTAAGTTGCTGTTAAAAAGACATTTACTCTTGTACTTAAAATATTCAAGTTTTAATCGATAAATATAATATAATCTCAACTTCCAGTTGAAAATTCCATCTTAAAGTAATTTTGATTTTACATTTTTTAGTATGATTTCTTTTAAGGGCAATTAGCTAATAATGTTTTAAAGTAAAGAAATACAGAGACTACAAAAAATTAGAAATATCTAATAATCTTTTGTGTGTGTGTGTGTGTGTGTGTGTATGTGTGTGTCTGTGTGTTACTGGGGTTCCTGGAAATCCTTCTACCTCCGGGTTACAATCCCAGACCTATTTTTTTTTTACTTTATTTGGAAACAGGGTCTCTTAAGCCAGCGCAGCTGGCTTCGAACCTGCATGAACCTTCCAAGCACGGGGATTACAAGCATGTGCGCCACACGCCTGGCATTCTAATAATCTTAAAGTCAGAAATGTGGGTAACAATTTCTACTTGCTTTTTAAAACATTTAACTTTGAAGCTTTTCCATTAAAAGAATCTTATTTAAAATAAGATATGCCAACTCACAAAATTTTATTTACAAATAAAATCAACCTATGGAACTATTTCTTTTCCACTTACTGAATTCAGTTACATGCTCAGATCTTGGTATAGGTAAAGCCTGAAGTATTAGGCTTTAAAAATTAAGTCTTCAGCTCTATAATTCAATATATTCTAGATCTAATCAACTTGAGACTCATGGAAATAAAGAGTTAAATGCTTTTAAATAATGTATTCGTTAACAAAATACTATTAAAATGTTTGAGTGATTAATACTTTTCTATATTTTGATAAATAACGAAGAACTACTCAATTTAAAATGCCAATTCTAGTTTGTAGCTGCTGCTGTATTTTGAAGAACCTCAACTTCAAATACCTCATCCTTTTATGGAGAGATGGAAAGACAGAGTAAATTATGTATAAGAATCCTTAGGGTACTCAAAGGAGACAATGACTTTGCTTTTAAGACTAGAAGGAAGGTTATAGACTACTTCCACTGCCTCAAACCAATGCTTTAGACCCCTTCCCAATAACCCAAGACCCTTATATTCTAAAAGTAAAAGCTAGGGGTAAGGACGAGAGAGCAAGAAGGAAAAAAAAGTGGCCAAAACAGATCAGACAAAGTATAAGAACTGACTGCAAAGGCCTTACATGACCTAGTTCAAGGTCCTCCTTTCATAGATAAGGAAACTATGACCCAGGGAGATGAGAGCCCGTAAACTATGACATTCAATGTCAAAGGAAGAGGCAGAAAACCCAGAGTTCACTCTGCCTTTACCTCCAGTTCACTTCAATTCAGTTTCCATTATCTTTTTTTCTCTACTGTCTTCATCACATTACACTTCTACTAAAGAGTCCACAGTAAGTGTTAATATTTAAGAAGTTTATAAATTCACCAAAATCCTTTCGGTATATTTAACGTACCTAAAACTATGGATCATAAAATTAGTAAAAGTGAAATGGCTTCATATTAAGTGGAAAGAATGAAGCTCTTGTCCTGTGGCAGTCCCGGAGTTACTAGTTTTAAAACTTTCTGTGTCACCTGTATCTATTCTCCAGCCTCATTTTATCAACTGAAACTTTTTCAATAACCTAATTTCTCAATCTATGACCCTGACCTCCAAGTATCCTTTATGACACATATATATTTTATATATATATAAACATACATATGCACATATTTATCCTATTGCATGTACACTTAGAATAACTGTATTTCTAAAAATACTTTTCTAACCATCTTCAAAATAATTATGATTTCCCTTTCCAAACATTCTGTTCTAGACATTTATGTATTCAATTTCAACAACCTAAGTGCTACCATAAAAATATCATGGATACAGGTTAACTGGGTCACAGTAAAGAAGAAAATAGAAACAGATGAACAGCTAACATATATTAATAAAATAATAAATTACAAAGTACATGATATAACTATAGTTTCTATGTAGAGATCTTGACAGGACAACATTGGTAAATAATCACCTGCCTAAAACTACTGATAATGGTTAATTATTGAAGTTGGTACTAATCCTTTCAGCTATAATGCTATTAACAAATATATTATTAATCTTCTTATACAGACCTTACATGTCAAATTATCTTGTGTTGATAAATTAACTGAGAAAGAGCCTTAGCTAAGGATAACATAGCTCCAGTTACTTAACTTACATTAACTTACATGATATCATGCTATTAACTCACATGATATCAAGTCTAAGCGCAATCAAATTTGGACTCTGTGATAAAGAATCCTCAGAGGTAAGGCCTGAGTTTTCTGTGCCCTGTAGTAATTCTCATCACCAGGAAGAGAGCATTTTGTAACTACCTGAAGAATACAAATGCAGTAATAAAACTTAGAAAAAGGAAATACTATACTATATAGCTTAATAGCCATATAGCTTTAATATACCATAATAAAGGTGAAAAAACTGAACTGAGACGGTTTATAAAGAAATATACCTTAATATATTTCATATATTTCAAATGTGAAATATCTGTCGTGGATATCATGACAAAAATTTACTAGAAAGTTTTACAGAAAATGAAATGTGTATTAGATGTTAAGTAAACACATGATTTTGTACCTAATTGCAAATAATTCCAAAAGGAAATAAAATCCATCTAGTTTGACTGATGTTTAAAGTCAGGTGCTATTGGGTATAGAACTCTTTTTTATCCTTCAATAACAAATTTTATTATGCTTTAGAAATATAAAATGATTACAAATCTTTTAAATTTGGAAATGAATATTTTATGTGGAGGAAAATCAAGTGATCTTTTTTTGAAAAAAGTTGCTTTAAAACCCTCTAACATATACTTAAATAGGTATAATTTAAAAATAAATGATAAATCCTACTCATAATGTAAATACTAAACTCCTAGCCAAATTCCTGAAAAATATACACTGTGCAGCCTACCTGGTCTATTCTGGATGTTCCGGCTGCAGTGCACCAACTATCTTGGAGTGAATCTGAGCCCCAAGCTGGCAACTGCAAACTAGATCTCACCTTCAATAGCATAGAAGTTTTCATCAGAAATGAGCAATTTTCTTCCCCATACCCACCCAGAAAAATTAAAAAAAAGAAAACAAAAAGAAAAAAAAAACAATCAAAGTTCTTTCTACTGTAAATCTTTGTTCCAACCTTGAAAAGTTTTATGGAAAATGAATTCCCGTTTGAAATACCCATAAGGGAGCTTCAACAAAATGCTAAAAGGCCTAAAAATTATCTAATCATTCTAAGTATTAGGCCATCTTGCAGATTTAGAAAAAATAAAGTCAATGAAGCAGTGAAGACAAATCTGAATTAGAGGCAAAAAACCCTGCTATTATTTTGCCATAATCACAGCTGAACTCAGTATATTCTGATAAACAGACAGCTGATCATAAACAAATCCATAATTAATTAGTTATATTTCACCTCATCTATGTTATAGGAGAAATTAATTTTGGTGATCTACTGAAGATTAACAAATTTATACATGTTAAGGAGCTTTCACAACTAAAAGCTTCAATTTGTATTTTAAAAACACATTTTTAGCTTATTTCCCATTGCAAATAAAGTTTTTCACATTCTCAAATCTCTGTGTTACTTTATCCTTTTTGGTAGTTAAATTATGTGCTTAAAACTAGAACTTAATTTTTTCTGTTAATTTTACTATATACTACTGCTGCCACCACCACCCAACTTCTATTCTGAAAGATTAACATTAGAAATAAGGCCATTTACATACCATTCTTACCTGTAAGGGTAAGAGTGTATTACTATTGTTGTCTGTTCTGAACACATTATCTTCAATCCAAGATTTTGGAGTCAGTGATGGAGTAGAGCGAGTAAATTTCGGTGGTGCTATGACATTACCAGAAAACGGTTTCTTCAATGGAGATATCTGATTCATAGTTCCTGGAATTCCCATGTTTCCTGCTCTACGATGATCTCTGCCATGCACTGCTCCCCAGGACATGCTTCCAGTGCCCCAGCCACCGCTCTGATGGCTGCTCCAAGGAGACTGTTTCAGAAGAGGCTGGGGGAAATACATGTATTTAAGGTATAGGCTTTTAAAGATCTTGCACTTCAAACTCAAATTGCAGATTCTAGCTAAGAGTCCTTTATGTGATCATAAAGAATGAAATACATAAAGGCAACAGTAAACACACGCTACTAGCTTACAAAAAGTAAAGATCTGGAGATTTTGCTATTTGACATCATATTTAATGCTGGGCAAATTTTCACTCTCTTATCTGCATTAATATAATGATATCTCATGGCATTTACTAAAACAGAATCATGCAATTATTTTTTCCTTCAGAAGGAATTGTTTAGAAGATAAAGATAAAGAAAAACATACTTCTTAGTTGAAATTAATTTTGTCATTAGATACAAGCCACACTGTAATCTTAAAAGAACACATTCTATATATATATATATATATATATATATATATATATATATATGTGTGTGTGTATATGTATATATGTATATATATATAGTATCTATATGTATTCTAGTAGAATATCTGCTAGTTTCTCACTAACTATATGTCTTTATTAACTAAAATATCCCAGTTATGAGTTAGATTTTCAGACCTTAGGCTTTCAACGCACATTGTAACTACTATAAAAGTGGCTAACATTTGGTATCATTCTATTGAATCCACTAAAAACTCTATGAGTTTAAGGCACTATAGAAAACGTGTGACTTCTTAAAATCACTCAACTTTCAAGGTATTTCATTACAGATTCCTTTAAAGTGTTATTTCACTTAATTTTCATGAACTATTACGCAATTATCTGATGTTACCAATAGGTGGATCCACTGAGATACACTGCAAATAGGCAACTTTGATTATTCTTAATAATTTTAACACAAGTCTCCACTAAGTTCATTCATTTTCAAAAGAAATCATCTTCTAAGCCAGAACTCACGGCAAACCAAGTTCAATCATCAGAGAATGGAGTCTTTCTTTCAAACAAGACTATCACGGGTGCCTGTGTGCGTTTAAAAAGTATGAATCGCTAAAAATGTCAACAATCTAATATTCTAAAAACGTGGTGAAGCTTTAGCCAGTAAAAGTATGGGCCATACATGTCCTGACAATCAATAAATACGGTCCTCTTAAGATGGAACCTACTTCTAAAAAGACAGTAAAAACCGCTTCTAGAGTACCTTTAAAAATAACCTAAGCTCTACAACACCCTGCACACGCAGCGCTCGTTCCCCGCACACACTTCCGACGCCTGGCGACGGGGACGGCCAGGCCCCGGGTGCCCGGGCGGGCGCGTCCCGGTCACCACCGGCGCGGTGCCCGGGGCTCGGCCGGCGACCTCAAACCACGGGGGGCTGGGGCCGGCCACCTCGTGCGGGCCGAGGGGCGGCTCAGTCTCCGTCTACACCCAGGTCGGGGTCCAGGCGGGCCCGGCGCGCCCCGCAACGTCCCCTCCCCCGGGATCCCGAGCCGCTCCTGGGCTACACCCGCGGGAAGCCGCCGAGCCCGGGACCACCCGGCCCGCCCGGGCCGCGGCCCCACGAGCGGCCGACTAGTACGCGGGCGGCGACAACCGCCAACCGCTCGGGACGGGGCTCGCCGACGGCGCCCTCACCCCGGGGCTCGGCGCGGCCCGCCCGCCCGCCCGCCCGCCCGCCCGTCTGTCTGTCCGTCTGTCCGTCTGTCCGTCTGTCCGCCCGCCCGCCCGCCCGTCTGTCTGTCCGTCTGTCCGCCCGCCCGTCCGCCCGCCGTCGGGCCGCGCACCTGGTGGTGGTTGTACGAGTTGCGCTGCTGCAGGAAGGCGGCGGCCGCCGGGTGCTGCTGCGGCTGGAGCTGCGGGCTGACGGGCGACCTGCGGCTGGGCGGCGGCGGCGGCGCGGCGGGCGGCGGGGGCTGCTGCTGAGGTAAATTCATGGCGGGCGGCGGCGGGGCCACGGCGGGGGCCGAGAAGGGGCCGCCGAAGCCGCCGCCGCCGCCGCCGCCGCCGCCGCCGAGCCCCGCGCAGCCCTGCGGCGACACGGGCGAGAAGCTGGGGAAGAAGGCCGGGTTCATGGACGACGGCAGCCCGGGGTAGAAGCCGTTCTCCGAGTCGGGGCTGGGCGGCGGCATGGCGCTCAGCGCGCCGCCCGCGCCCCCGCCGCCGCCGCCGCCGCCGCCCGGGGGCACGGCCGCGGAGCCCGGCGGCGGCGGCGGCGGCGGCTGCGGCTGCGAGGGCGGCGGCGGCGGCGGCGGCTGCGGCTGCGAGGGCGGCTGCGAGGGCGGCGGGGGCGCGGGCGGCGGCGGCGACGCGGGCTGCACCGCCCAGGGGGCGCCGAAGCCGGGCAGCGGCGGCGACGCGGAGCCCGCGCCCGCGGGGGGCCCGCCGCCGGCGTGCGGGAGCTCGGGGCTCTGCAGGCTGCTGAAGGCGGCCGCGCCGAGCGCCGCGCCGGGCAGCAGGCTGCCGGGGCTGCCGAGCAGGGGGTGGTTGGGGGACTCCATGGGGCCGGGCGCGGGCTTCACCGGCGGCGTCGGGGCGGCCCAGCCCGCATCGGGGGGCTCGGCGGCGCGGGCCTCGCCGGCGGCCGGGGGCTGGCGGGGGCTGGCCGCTCCTCCGTGGCGGCGCCGCGGGGCGGCGGGCGGCGAGGGCGGGAGCTGCGGGCGCGGGGGCAGGTCGGCCGGCTCCGGCGGCGGCGGCGGCGGCGGGAGGCTCCGGCGCGGCGGGCTGCAGCGGCTCGGGCAGCGGCGCGGCGGCGGCGGCGGCTGCGAGTCCGGAGGGTGGGGACGGCGGGGAGGGCTCGACTCTTTCCTCTTCTGGCTGCTCAGCTGCTGCTGCTGCCGCTTACTGAAGTCCTGCGGGGAGGAGGTGCGGCAGCAGCAGCAGGAGGAGGCGGAGGAGGAGGAGGGGTGGTGCAGACTCGGTTTGAAGTCCTGGGAGGGGAGGAGGTGGGTCACACCCGCGTTCGTGCCGCCGCCGCCGCCGCCGCCGCCGCCGGGGTGGTGGTTGGGGAGCTGCTCGGCGGCCGCCGCCCCCGGGAGCGGCCGCGCCGGCTGCGGGCTCAGCCCCAGCAGCAGCTCATCCTGCATGGCGTGCGGAGGCGCCGGGCACCGGGAGGAAGAGGAAGCGGCGGCGGCGGCCAGGGGGTTGGGGAAGGGGGAGGCGGCCTCGCCGAAGCCGGTGACAGGCGGCGGCCACGGGCCGCAGGGCGTGGCGGGGGCCGGCGGGGCGGCGGCCAGGGCGCGGGGGCGCGGCGCCCCGGGGCCGCCGGACGGCAGCACCCGGAGCCCCAGGTCCCTCATCGAGGACACGCGCCCTGGGCCCCGCCCGCCGAGGAAGCCGGGGCGGCGCGGCCGCGGGGGAGAGAGGGGAGTCAGTGAGAGAGGGACACTGAGACTGAGCCGGGGCGCCGACGTGGGCCCCGCCGCCCCGCACGGCGGCCACCGCCGCCTCCCGAGACCCGCTCGGGCGCCGCCGCCGCCGCCCCGGCCGCATAAGAACCCCGGAACGTGCGTCAGCGCCACCTCACAATCGCGCCGCCCCCCCCCCGCCGCGGCGCGTCCCGGCACGCGCGGGCGCGAGGCCCGGCCACGCCCCCGCCACGCCCCTCATTAACATGCGGGGCGGCGGGGGCGCGCCGCGCGCCGTCGCGGGCCCCTCCCGCGGAGGCCGGTTGGAGCCGGGGCGACCGGCTAACAGGGGTCTTCTCGAGCCCCGGGCGCGCGCAGGGCGGCGAGCACGCGCGGGCGGCGCGGACGGTTCCTGGGCAACGGCCCCTCCCGGCGCGGGCGCGCGCACAGCCGGGCGGGTCCCCGGCGCCGCCCCGCCCCGCGCTCACGTGAGGCCCGGCGGCACCGCGGCTCCCGGGCGGGGAAACTGAGGCGGGCGAGCCCGGGGGCCGGTCGCGGCGGCGGGCGAGCCCGTGTGGACGCGGACGCCGGGCCCTGCCCCGAGGCGCCTCGGGCCCCAAAGCGCCGGCCGGTGCCCCGCGCGGCTCGCCGTCACGGACCTCCGCCGGCCGCACGGAGGTGTTTTCTGCAGCGTAAACGCGGAGTAGGCGCTGCGCCCGGCTGTCACCACACAGTCTCGCTTCGCCCAGAGGAACAAAGTCCTTCCGAGGTGGCTCCGCACCCGCCGGGAGCCGCCTCGGAGCTCAGGTCCCCGCCTCACCCGGGCCCGCCCCGCCCCGCCCCAGGGGGACTGAGCTAAACATTTCCGAGGTTTATTAATTTTCAAGGGAGAAGGGTTTCTCACATCAGGGTAGAAATGAGGGTCTGACTCAGCAGCAGGCTTCTTGAGGCTGGCAAAATGGAAGGAAGGGGGGAGAGCTTTCCAGCTTAGCACTCTTCAGGAGCACTGGAAGAGGAACTAATCCTATTTCCTTTTCTATAGAAAAAAATTTTTATAGAGAAAAAATATTTGAGGGTGTAAAGAATAACAGTGATCCATACTCTGTAATAAGATGTGGATTTCATGTTCCTGTTTTAACTTTTTTTCTTGTAGCTTAGAAAAGTGAAAGTATGAACTGTAGAAGGCTGATTCAGACTACACAAGTGGATTAAGATTAAATGTTTACTGTTATAAATTAGCGTACTCTTACTGATGTAGCCAGACTGTACAATTTTATGATTCCTTACTTTCTATTAAATTTAATTTCTGCTCTGCTTAGTGTTTCAAATTATATGAATCAGAATACACACACACAAAAAAACATTGTAGGGGGGAATATGTTTTATGTATAAATGTATATGTCTGAAATCCTGTCTAGAACCAAGATTTATATTGCTTTTACAATAGGGAAAAGTACTTTATAAAAATCTCATAAAATGGTTCAGAAATTGGTCCTGTAAACGAAAAATTGCTTTGAGTTTATCTCAAATCATTAACAAGCAAAAACGTAGAACTGGAGAAGTACTTTTATTATTCTAAATTACAATATCTACATAATAACCCGAGTCCAGTAGAATTAAAAATATGTGTTTAACAGCACCTATTGACATATTCCTAAATATTATTCATTACTGTGTTTTACAGGGGAAAGCTAACCACCTAAGCAAGTAAAGTCTTTAAAATGGATACATTTTTTTCTAAGTAAGGTGGTATTTGATTGGAATCATTTGCAGATCCAGCAACAAATCTTGAGAGATGAAGAAAACATAGACATAAGTCTTAGCTCCGTCATCTAAATTAGTGCCATGGAAAGACAATTTAAAAGCTAAATAGTGCCTGAGTTAGCATTTGAATAATAATTAAAAAAAAGATTTCCTATGCTGTTAACTGGTGATGTTTTAGAAGGTTTAGAGCTATCCGAAATGGCGAAGGACCATCAAGGTTGGTATTAAATAATAAGGCCAGACTTCATATTAAGTACACCAAATGCCTAATCCTAATCGCCATGTACTCCACTCACTACTTACCATCCGAGTATCCAGAGGCGCTCATTTTCACAGAGGAGAAAGTTACTTCCTGACATTTAAACTTGCATGCTGGTGAATCTCATGTCTGAAAAGCCAACAGGTTTTCTATAATGGGAATGGGGCCTGGGAAAGGGGCACCAAGTGGTGGGTCTGGCCCTCTAGCAAGCAGGATCCGTGCCAAGATTGTAATGCTGTGACCTTTCTTTTTAACGTGAAAATATGTTAACTTCATGACTATTGGCCAAGGACTCTGGCTTTATTTCACGGCCCTTTATTCAATTACTCCCGTTGACCTGGGCAAGCGTTTTAAATAGAACATTTTGGCTTTACAAGCAAACCCACATAAGTTCCTGCAGCAGAAATAAAGCTTTTATTATTGCAGTCTTTGCTCTTACTACATGCAGTGGTCTCCCTTTTTAAATTTTAGACTCACAAAGTTCACCTCAAATCAAAGAGTTGATTTAGAGCCCTTTGATTAGGTTGTCATGAGCTGAGATTTAAGAAATCCCTGTCCTCCAAGACCATTTTGCACTTTCTGGTCTGTCTGGAAACCTCTGGTGACACCTCTAAGCCTTGCTCTCAGCCCCTGACCTGCTCCTGACTTCTGAGAACTTCCTGTCACTCTGCCTCTGGACACCTGGCCGTGGCTCCTGCTTCAGTGCCTGGCCTGCCTGACCTGTCAAAGGCAGCGTCTCCACTGGCTCTCCACAGCCTAACCCCATCTGCTCAGGACCTGGCTCCAAAGTTCCTGCCACTTTCTCCATCTTCACCTCTTGTTCCCGGAGGGAAGACTTTCAGGTTTACAAAAATCGACTTCACTAGTTCCCATCTTAAAAAAAGCAAAACCCAAACCTCCTGACTTCCTTTGCTCCCCCTTTAGCCACGTCTCCCCTTTTCTGCTTTCATTTTGCAGCTCAGTGAGTGTCTCACTTCAAATTCAGTGTGCCTTCTTGAGCTCCCCGCCTCTCTCACCCCCATCCCACCCCTGTGGCTTCCTGGTGTCCTAGTCCTCAGTCGCCACTTTATTGTTCCTATTGCTCAGGCCGAAAGCCTTGGAGCCACCCTTGCCTTCTTTCCCCCTTACATAAGATCCAAACCATCAGAAAGTGATGCTTATCCTGCCTTTACATTATATCCAGAATCTAGACACTTCCCACCACTCCCACCACAGGCAGCCTGGTCCATGCCCCATTCTCTTCCCCCTCACTTGTTCCCCCAGCCCCCTAACTAGGCTCCAGCGCCTGATCATATCCTTCTACAATCTATTCTCAATATAGCTGTCACAATGATCCTTTTGAAGTGGAAGAAGAGTCAGGTCAACAACACATATCCCAGAAAGTCAGAATATTTGCAGTCAACAAGTAGACCTGATTCCCTCTGCCTCCTTCTACCCCAAGGTGGAAAGCTTACTTCTCTAGCATACCAGGACAAGTCAGCCTGGGGGCCTTTGCCCTGGCAATTCCCACTGCCTGGAAGATTTGTCTCCTAAATGCCATCAGGTTCCCTCTATCATGTTTCTCAATCTCTCTAAAACATATTTTAAGTCTCAAGGTCATTTTTCTCAATGATAGCTTCCCTAACTGCCATTGTAAAATTACATCCACCCTCTCCGTTCCGGCCTCTGTCCTCGTAGGCTGTTTGATTTTGAGACATGGGACACACCGTTTACTGAAACTGCCACTCTATTCTCCCCATTAGACCCAAGCCCCATAAACTCAGGCACACTGTCTGTTTTGCTCACTGCTGCCCAGGGCAGTGCCTGGCACATGGCTGGCATTCAGGAGTTTCCAGACGCAGTCACCCCAGAATGAAGGGATTGTTGAATTAGTGAAGAGCAGTCGTGGGAGATAATACCTATATAAGTGCACAGTAGTAACCTGAGTAGTAACCTGTAACACTTGCTCATCTGCTGTCTGCCCAAACACCACACCGAAGCTCCCAGGACTTGTAAGAAGTGGGCCAAGATTGTTCTCGGCACCAACAGGATGAACTAGACAGAGTGAAGGTATCCGAGGATGTTAGCACTGAGGAAGAGACAGCCCTGGACTCCCAGGAGCAGGGCGCCTGTCGTGGTGGCTTTTCACTGGGATTCCAGGCTTCGGCAACTGGTACATGGAGGAAAGAAATGGAGACTCGGGGTTTCTCGCAGGAGCTTGAACAAGGAGAGGTGTCAGCACTAACGGAAACAGGAGCTCAGGACACATGGCAGGAAGGCCGGCTTGGTAGCTGCCTCCACCTTCTGGGCGTGTATTCTTGCAGAGACTGTAAATGTGATTGACTCTAGTGAGTGGGACAGGACTGAGAATATTTTATGTATTATTTACTTTTTTATTTTTCAGTGCTGGGGATTGAATCCAAGGCCTCCTGCAGCTAGGCAAGAACTCTACCACACACCTATCTCCCCAGTCCCCCTTTGCTCCCTGTTTTTGTATTTTATTTTTAATTTGAGGCAGGGTCTCACTATATTGCCCAGGCTGATCTCAAACTTGAGATCCTCCTGCCTCAGCCTCTGAATTGCTGAGATTACAGGTGAGCACTTCCAAGCTTGGCTATGTTGAGTCTTCAGATAGGAGCTACTTGGTCCTGATTTGAAGTTTAAGCAGGAGAAAGTAGAAATTATTGCTCATACTGACCCTGCCATGGTAGCACTCCTCTTGATTATTTCTGGTTCTCCTATTTTTCTAATCCTCATGTAATAATCACATTCTGTCTCTATGAACTTGCAGCTGTTGCAGTCTCTTGGGATTGTATTCCTGGTCTTCATCCCTACCTTCACATATTCTCCGTGAACTCATTCAGGGTCATGTTGTAACATATCATTAGATTCTAATTTTTCTAAATACACCTGTCTAGCCCTAGGGTAAAGATCCTATTTCCATGTGTCTGTTCAATCAGATGACCTGGGTGTCCCTCAGACTCACCAGTTGAGCATGTGTCCAGAGCTGCAGTACCATCTTTCCCCAAACCTGCCTCTCCTCTGTTGCTCTTGGCCCGGGCTATGTCATGGTCACACAACCAGTTTCTCAAGCTGGAAGCATGAGTCATCCTCCCCTCCCCCTCCCTCTCATCCTCCAAAAACACTTGGCCACCCTACCCTTCACCATACCCTGTCAGTTCTGCTGTGGAAATGTCCCTTCAGTCCAACTCCACTCTGCAGGTCTTAGCTCTGCATCTTTTCTCTGTCCTGCTCCATTGCACAACCTCCTGGCTTGCCTCCCACTGGTCCCTCTCTCAATATCTTACCTTTAATAGTCTCCCAGAGTAACTTTGTTCCTGCCACTGTGTCCTTGCCAGTATCCACCTACCTGGCGCCCCCGGTATCAAGTCCAGACGGGCTGGTAGGACGCCTCTTTGATCAGCTCTCACCGCAGTGCCCATGCTCCCTGGTCTTTGACTCAGTCATGCCATTTCACAACCCTACCTTTGCACATGGCGTTTCTGGAATGGCTTCCTTTTCTCACCTAGTTAAAGCTACACCTTACCTTTTAGGACCCAGCTCAGTACCTCTCTTCACCACCCTCTTCTGTGCTCTCATGACACTGTGGTGATGATCAGGCTTTATTATTACAAGTGTCACATGAACAATAATTACCTCAGCATTCCCCTGGCCTGCCACAGTACCTGAAACACAAGTGCCTAATAAGCACTTGTTGATTAGTGATTGCCCAATGAATGCTGTGAGATGGAAAGATGAAAGGAGGAAAAGGAAGACACAGGGAGGGAGGAGGGAGAAAAGGGGAAAAGGAAGTAATGGGGAGGGGAGGAAGGACAAGAGGGAGGGAGATGTTTCTAAAGCATAATCACAAAGAGATTGGTCATTCTGTAGACAACAGACTGATGTGTGTACTCTGGGGAGAGGGAGAGAGAGAGTCAAACAGACCATAAAAATAGCAAAGACACTTACTCCCTTTCCAACATGTCCTTGACAGTACAAAAGTGAATGCTTCACGCTGGCTACAAACTCTATTCTTGTTATGCCATCCTAGTAAAAACCCACTGATGAAAGAAGATTTCTAGAATCTTTTCCTGATGGCACAGGATAGCACGGCGAAATAAAAGATGTTTGGTGCAGGTGGCATTACCTCCTGTGGAGCCTGGCTGTTTGTCTTCCAACTCCAGCATGCCCACTTGAGGGAAGCCTTCAGCCAGCCCAGGAGCTCCTGCCCTGGCTGCTCCCTGGTCTCCCAGCGGCACTGACTTCCAGCCCCCGCGCTGCCTGCCTTGCCCCTCCAAGGCCTGGTCAGCTTGTTAGCTCATACGTCTTCTATATGCCTTTATTTTCCCAGTGCTTATGTGCCCAGAGACTATTGTGACAGGCACTGTGCTAGGCACAGAGGGCACAATAGTGAACAGAACTCAAAGCACATATATCTTTCTGTCATAGTCACAGAGACTAAATAAATGCTGTTGTTGATACTAGCTCTAATTTCCGGCCCTAATTGTTTAGATGGAATCATGGACGGGGAGCTCCTAGGGTGAAACTGACCTACTAAGTTGGAATCTTACTTGCTGCAACAGTCTTGCTGGGCTGGGCATGGGTGGAGCCCCGTGATGAATAAGGAATATTGAGGTAAGGCAGATTCAGCAGGGAGGCAAAAGAAATTACTCACCCAGGTGGTACCTTGTAATCTCGGCTTGAAATGGGATGTCTATTTATTAGCTTCTGTTCTTGTGACAATATATTTCATGAGTAAATAAAGAAAGTAATAGTCTTATTTTATAGTTGAAAAACCAAAGCTCAGGGACTAAATATTTTGCTTCAGGTAGTTTGCATAGACTGAGCTTAATGCCCGCATCTCCCCATTTCTCAGTCTCCAGCTGCATTCGTTGGCCCTTGGGCTCGCACCAAAGACGGAGGCAGGAGACAGACCTTTAAAAACAATGGCTGGGTGTGTATCCTAAGGCCTGGGACTCAGAATGTCGAGGAGCTCACTCACCTCACATTCATCATTATAATGGCTAAGTTACACACACACACACACACACACACACACACAATATTTCATGCTAAAAAAATATTCACCCTTAAAATACTTCACCCTTAAAAAAAAAGAAATTCTGCCATGTTTGATGACATGGATAATCCTGAAGGCCATTATGTTAAGTGAAATAAGCCAGCCACAGAAAGATAAAAGGACACGTTCTCACTCATACGTGGAGTCCAAAACAGGGGAAATAACTAATCACCCCACTGTGCATTCATCATAATATCACAATGCGGCCATTATTACTGTGTGATTTTTATTTTTGAAAGATAAGATTAAAAAATGTTTTAATTTTTAAAAAGAAAACAAAACCATGGTTGCTATCTCTACTGAAAAGAATGGGATGGAAAGGCCAATCCTTCAAACCTTTGCCGCAGCGCCTCACTAAATGAAGAGCAATGGGCAATGGTGGCTTCGAAGAGAAAACGCTATTTTAAAAATATATATCCCCCAGTAGCTCAGAGATATTTCTCAAGTGTGTTTATACATTTTTCTCCTGTCTTATTAGAAGCATGAGGCCTGACAGAATTTATTGGATATGTCGCATTTAATTATTTTTTATTTTTTCATCCCACATTCTGGAAAGCTATCTCGTTCAATTACTGAATTATTCTCTGCAGAGAAAAGCAAAGATTCATCTTGACTAAATACTAAAGATTTAGACTTTATGTAGATGAGTATTGCATCTGTCAAAGTGGATCTTAATATTTTTAGAACGTCAGAAAGATTGAAAGTTTTTACATTTTTATTTAGGAAGCTGTGAATGTTCGGTTAAAAAGAAAAAAAAAAAACATGAAGCTTATTTGCCAGCAGGCATCACCTCTGGGGCTTTGTACAAGTATTGATGAGGACAATGAGGAAAACACCCTGAGGAAGGGGGTATTGGATTCTAGTCCAGTCACTGCAATCTCCTCATCAGCCCCAAGTCACCGTTGCTGTCGGCTGCTTGCAGGGCACCCCAGAGAGGTCTGCAGGAATTTATGCCCATATAGTATATCTTGAGCTGATTTACAAGTGTAAATCATTGCTGTGAATTTGGAGAAAACAATCATGCAATAAGAAGAAACACAACTCAATTTTCACAGAATTAATTGAATAGCAAGTTTGTATTGGAAGAAATTAATAATTATAGGAGTCATACATAGGAAAACACTCCTGTCTGAAGTCCACAGATGACCCATATTTGTCCACATCCGGAGGAGTGGTGTGATGGACATACCAGGCTGTGGAGGGAGACACCTGGCTCTCAGGACAGATCCCTTGGTCAGTGTGTAACTTTGTCAGTTAAACCTTGGGAACCTCATCATTTGTGATGTGGAGTTGTTGAACTCAGGTGCATTTGAGCCTCACACTACACCTCCAGGCCTTTTGAGTTTTGGTTTTGAAAGAGTCTCGGTAGATTGCTGAGAATCTCTCTAAAATTGCTGAGACTGCTCTGGAACCTGCACTCTTCCTGTCTCAGCCACCCAGTAATAGAATTGCATGCAAACAAAAATTAAAAACCTTAGCTATCATCTACCATGGAGTTTAAGGCAGAGAACTGACTAGAAAGCCTGCTAAAGAACTCAGCGCTAGCCCTGGGGACTAAACAACAAAGCAAAATTAACAACAATAATAATAAAAAACAATGACCAAACAACATACAAATGGATTAGGGTCATGGTAGTAAAACCTCTGATTAACAGTGAGGGAAACATAAATCGAAAAAAAGAAAAAAAAAAAAAGGAACCTAAATTCCTCCTACAGCTGAGAGAAAAAAGAAAACAATTTTTAAAGTTAAACTTTAAACATCCAATAACTACTTAATCCCTCTAAGGAAGACCATTGAGCTAAGTAGGGCAAACTCCAACTTTAAGGACAGAGCCGAATTCCAGTACTAGTTCTATCACCTACAGGGTGGGGTGTGTTTACCTGGGCAAACACACCCCAGCTTTGTGTTAAGCATTGTCAGTTAAGCATTGTCAGTCTAGTTTCTCCTCTAACAGAGAGCAAAGAGAAATATGTACAAAAACCACCTAATGCTGTTAGAATGCTGGTCTTCAAACTAGAATATTTAGACGATCACAGTCCAAAACAGAATTATAATACCAGCCACAAATGTGAGCTACATATGTAATGTGAAATTTTCTAGTAACCACATTTTAAAAAGCAAATAAAGCAAATTTAAATAAATAATTGGAATTAGCATAGGCAATATATTTTATTTAACTCAATATATAAAAATATTATTTTATCATAATTGATAGGATATTACTACTTTAGTGTGTTTTTCCTCCATCTGTTGAGACAATTGTGGGTTTTGTAGATTATTCTATTAATATGTTATATGATGCCGGGCATGATGACACACACCTGTAATCTCAGTACTTGCTGAGCCAGAAGGATCTCAGGTTTGAGGACAATCTCAACAAATGTAGTGAAACTCTGAACCTAGGGAGAGAGACCCTGCTTCAACACAAAAACATTAAAAAAAAAAAAAAAAAGGGCTGAGGGTGTAGCTTGGAGCTAGAATGCTCCTGGGTTTAATTCCCCGTAACACACATACACACACACACACACACACACTCACACTCACTCACTCACTCACACACTTATACACAAACATAAGACACTGATTAATCTTTAGATTCTGCACCAGCCTTATATTCCTGCGATAAATCTCAGCCCTGGAGTATGATTTTTGATACATATTAGGTTTGCATTGCTAATATTTTTGAGGATATTTACATCTATAGTCATTCATTGCTTAATTATGGGGAGAGTTCTGAGAAATGCACTGTTAGGCAATTGTGTGATTAGGCAATTCCATAGTTGTGCAAATACCATAGTGTACATTACACAAACTAAAGAGGGCTCTGGTGCCACTCGCTGATACAAACTGATGGGAGCACCATAATGTTGGCTGCAGCGTCATTAGATGGCACATACCTGTCCACTCACAGACATTGATCTGTAGTGTTTTTTCTTTCTTGTGATGTCTTTGTTTGGTTTTGGTATCAGGGCAAATAATACTTGTCTCATAGACTGAGTTAAGAGTTGTTCCTTCCTCTTGTAATTTTTCTAAGTGTGTGTGAAGGACTAATATTAATTCTTTAAGCATGCAGTAGAATTCACCAATGAAGCTTTGGAATTGCTAATTAAATATCTTGTTATAAGTTTATGATTTTAATTTATTTCATTTTTGTTTGTGTTTACCTGAGAAATTGTCCATTTCACTAGGTTATCCATTTTCTTGTGATCTTTTACATTTCTGTGAGGTTGGTACTGAGGTCACTCTTTTATCTTGATTTAAGGTTAATTTTTTTATTTTCTCAGAAAAAAGAACATAGCCAGGCGTGGTGATCCATGCTTGTAATCTCAGTACTTGGGAGGCTGCGACAGGAGGATCACAGGTTTGCAGCCTGCCTCAACTATGTAGTGAGGCCCTCTGCAACTCAGTGAGACCCTGTTTAAAAATAAAAAATAGAAAATAGGTTTGGGGGTATAGCTTGGAGGTGGAATGCCCCTGAGTTCCATCCCCAGTACTGAAAAAAGAACTAACTTTATCTCATTGATATTTGCTATTAATATTTCTATTTTCTTTTGCTCTGATATGTATCATTTTCTTCCTTCTGTCCTTTTCTTTGCCTTGTTTTTAGTTCATTCTTCTCTTGCTGTGGGTTTTTTTTTTTTTTTTTTTTTTTTTTTTTTTTTTTTTTTTTTTGCGGGTCTGGAGATGGAACCCAGGGGCATTCGACCTCCGAGCTACACCCCTGCCCTATTTTTTATTCTTTATTTTGAGACAGGGTCTCACTAAGTTGCGGAGGGCCTCACTAAGTAGCTGAGTCTGTCTGTGAGCCCGGATTCTCTAGTCTCAGCCTCCCAAATGCTGGGATTACAAGCGTGCCACCACGCCCAGCTTTTGTTGGGTTTTTAAGGTGGAAATTTACTTTATTATTTTGAAACTTCTTTCCTTTTTATAAATAAACATCACAGCTGTAAATTTTCCTCCAGTTACCACTTTAACTGTATCACATATACTTTTGTATTTTACATTTGTATTTTCATTTATCAAAAATTATTTTGTAATTTGCCTTGTGGGTTCTTTTTTGAATGCTTTTTTTATTTAGAAGTGTTTTAATTTTCACATATTTGTGAATTTCGCAAATTTCTTTCAGCTGTTCTGATTTAATTTCATTCCACTATAGTGAAAGAACATACATTGTGTGGTTTATTTGAAATTTACTGAGTTTTGTTCTATGGTCTTTTAATATATGCTCTATTATGGAAAATTTTCCCTGTACATTTGAGAATTATGTGTGTTTTGATGTTGTTGACTATAGTACTCAGTAGACTTGTTAAATATACTTGATTTATATTGTTGTTCCTGCATTCTATTTTTGTCAATCTTTCCCCTTAATATTTTATCCATTATTTCCATGTGTGTTTTAGGTTATTGATATTTTCAAACAATATTGTTGAATGCCTATTTCTTTATTTAGGTAATATGTCTTACTTTACATTTTTTAAGGCTCCGAGGTTAGGTCCATTTATGTTTATAATTGTTTTATCTTCCCAATGGATTGGCACTTTTGTCTTCATATCCTTTTTCTGTCCCCAGTAATGAATTTTGTCTTAAAGTATATTTTCTGTGATAGTAGTACAGCCACTCTCACTCTCTTGGATATTGTTTATACAACACAAAATTTTCTATCCTTTGTTTTAACTTTTATCTTTAAAGCTAGTATGTCAGCCGGGCATGGTGGCACATGCTTGTAATTCCCGCAATTGGGAGGCAGAGACAGGAGGATCGCGCAGGTTCGAAGACAGCCGCGCTGACTTAAGAGAATTTGTTTTCAAATAAAAATATAAAATAGGTCTGTGAGTGTAGCCTGGAAGTAGAAGGGCTTCCAGGAACTCCAGTACCACAAAAATAAATAAATAAAGCTAGTATATCTTTTTGTGTGTGTGGTGGTACTGGGGATGGAGCCCTTCTACCTGTGGGCTACACTCTCAGACCTATTTTATATTTTATTTGCAAACAGGGTCTCTTAAGCCAGCGCGGCTGGCTTCGAATCTGCGCAATCCTCCTGTCTCTGCCTCCCAAGCGCAGGGATTTCAAGCGTGTGCCACCACTCCCGGCTAGTATATCACTTTTAAATTATATATAATTGGATTGTATCTACTGTATTCTGCCATTCTCTGCCTTTTGACTACAGATAGATACACATTAAAGGAATAATATAGTGATTTTTAATGCTGTGCATTATCTTGCTTTATTATGAATTAGTCATTAACAGAATAACATAGATTATTTGTATTATATCTACATTATTTTGATTTCATTTCCTAATCTTTAAGAATTCATTTTGTAACCTGTTTCCTAATGTTTTTATAATATTTCCCACAATATATACTAAAATTTATTTGGATTGAAAAGTGAAAGAATATTTTTGGAAGAAAGTCCAATTTGGGTTAGTTGAAGTAAATATGAAGTTCCACAGTTTTTTATTTTGTGTGTGTGTGTGTGTGTGTGTGTGTGTGTGTGTGTGTGTGTAAAATCCAGTGTGAAAGTACATTCTGAGTTCAGAGAGAAAAAGAAAAGATCTAAAATTTCCAAATATTAGAAAACATTTTTATATGATCTTAAAATAGTCATTATTAAATATTTAAAATATTTTTAAAATATTAAGATTTTTATTGAAATCATTTAAAAATTTGATAGTGGTTGTATTTAAAGTAACAATATTAAATATATTCTGAAAATTACAACTTATATAAACATATGTATATATAAGTGTACATGTAAATGTACAACTTATAATAGTATAAAAGTTCAACTTTCAAAAATTTAACTAGGAACAGTTCTTTAAATAAAAAAATTGGAAGACTACCTTAGAGAATAAAAGCACACCGAATTTATGTTATCTTGTTGCCTTATTTATTGCTATATTTTGGTGCTAAACAGGTCCATTTTGAATGAATGAATGAATGAATGAATGAATGACATCCCCTACTGATATCATTAAAAATTACACATTTGCTGCCTAAATGAAGGACAATCATGGAGGCATACTTTTTCCTAACTACATTAGGTAATTGTTCTTGGGTGAGGAGAGAGCCAGATCTGTTGGAAACGTGGAAAGGAAAGGGTTGAGAAGACAGTCTTGGTGGTTTGCTTTACCTGTGTAAGACCTCAGAAAATGAAACATTAGAATCTGAGGTAGTAGAGTCAACAAAGTATTAAGATCCATACACAGAAGTCACCTTGATTTCTACATGCATTTCTTTAGCACCTACTTCTGTGTGGACTTTGCTAGGTCCTGAGCATGTAAATATAAGAAGGCTAATGCTTATTAGAATTGTACTTAAGTCTCATGTAACAGGATACATGCTATAAAGGGAATTTATTATATTGTATGAACTATTCGAAATTATTCCTATTTGTCTATTTTTGTTTACCTATCTCAAACAATTCATATGGTTAAACCTCTAAGTATATGTAAGCCCAAGTGAGAGACCAATTCCAACAATTAATTGAAAAGAGAATCGGCAGCATTAGATCTGGGCCTTGAAGGATGTGAGGAAGGTTAGTGGATGGGTGGGTGGCAGACGGGGGATCTGAGGCAGCAGGATCAACAGGAGTGACAGTTGGGAGGAATGGGAGGTGCAGGTGTGTTCTGGAAAGGTCCTGTGAATTACCTTTGTGTTGGTATCTGGGAAGCATGGGTAAGAGTACAAGGGGTTTGAGGCTTATGTTAAGAGTTCTACAGGCCCCAAAAGATACTATTGAGTAGGTAATGGTAAGCTACTGGAGGTTTGCCTAGGGGGAATATTATAAACAGATAAAACTTAAGAAAAACTCAGGTGGCTGAATGGGAAACAGTGGTGGGAAGGGTACTCAAGACTGGAGACACTGAGATGCTTAGAAAGCCCCTGCAATTGTTGGTACATGTCTACAGGGTTTGAGAAGTGGAGCATCATCTTTCTCTGATAGCATTGTCATGGCATGGACAGCAATCATGTTTGAGGCATTAGTTGAAAAATGGGCAGATTTGGGAGGAAGAGCCTAAGCTATGTAGATCTGTCCTACAGTAAGCGTAGAGTTCCCGTCACGTGTCATCGCTCCACAGCTGTGCAGTTTATAAGTTGAAGACATGGACGTGGACATGATTATGAGGGAAATTTATCTAGGGAGAGCAGAGAAAGCAGCAGAGTAAGGACAAAAGACAGAAGAGAGGGTTAGGGATGAAGCCGCACTTTATACTTTATAGCATTTCATCTTGATCTTAGCACTTGTTTATCTGGGTCTACCCTTCAGAAGTCTGTATGACCTCCAAAGGCAGAAACTAGATCTCATCCATTCTTTGCATTTTCAAAGTTCACACCTACTCAAGAGGTAGCTACTGAATGCTTGCCGGACCGCAACCTAGCCCTCAAGGAATGCCACACGGATGTCGTTCCATTTCATCCTTTACCAGGGCTCTATGAATTGACACTGTTCTGAGTTCCATCTTCCAGATGAGGAAACTGAAACATGACATTGTTCAGGGTCACCACTGAGCCTTGTGGGAGCTTGAATATAAAGTCAGGGGTGGAACAGCAGAGGCTGCCAGATACCTCACTCAGGCTACGGAAAAGTAGAGTCACAATTGCTCACCTTAGTGTTTGGCACGTTAGAATTGCTTTAATAAGTATCTTAATATCCTTAAAGTAACTTTGCGAGATGGAGTGAGGGGGCAATATTATCATCTACATTTGGTGAGTAAATGAAAGCTAAACTTAAATTTGTGGAGACACATGGCTTTTAAGTGGCAAGACCAAGCCAAACCACCATTATTCTGAGTTAGAGCCTATGGCTTTGTTCAGTCTTATAGCTTCTGTTGAGTCTTCCTCTCTGAGCCCACTTTTCCAAAGACTCTGGCTAACAGAACATTATTTTTCCTGAGGACTCAAGAATTTCATTTTGGTACGACTACAAAATGTCTCATCAAACTTACTTGTGAATTCTAGCATAGTCTCTTTTATTAATAATCAAGAATGTTTGAAATTTAGACACAGCCCGTGTGTAAGAAAATGATTGGTTTACTGATTTTAAATGTAAACAGAAGATAATCTATTAACTTGTTGTTTATTCATTCTTGCTGGGGACATAACCTGGAATGATCTCAGTAGAGAGCCTGAAGGCTCCTGCCTTTTTAGCTCATTTACTGAGAAGGATAAGATTTATTCTCTTAATAGCAGAATGAATATGAGAATGATGGATTTTGAATTTCTCTACACATTTTTAACCTAATCCCCAACCACAGGTAGGCATTCTTTTGATGGCTAGTCTCCTTAGATAAGAGAGACTCACACAAGATTTCAAAGGAACTGAAAATGAGATTGATAATATGCTTTATGCTTGTGTTCACTCATTCTAGCTTAGAAAAAAAAATGTCCCTGTATGTATGACAGATACTGCCTTGTTTGAAATTTATGGAATTTAGCCAAGGTTGTCTTTCTATTTCTCTGATATTACATAAGATTGGTCATTTTGCTAAGTTTTACTATTGCTAACATACCCTCTGTTGCAACCAGTACCACAGAGGATTCAAAGACAAAACTCCTGTTTTGTAAATTAGTGTAGATATATTTATTTACATAAGAAAGTGAAAGTATGGTTTCTGTATAGCAACATATTTATTCCATTAACCTCTAAAATAAGCAATGATATGGGAATTAAAATTGGGGGTTGAAGGAAGAAAAGAAGGAAGGAAGACTTCAGCACCACCAATTCCTGCCTACAGCATTAATCATTAATATAATATTAACTATTAAATTTTTTTTGGTGGTACTGGGGTTCCTGGAAACCCTTCTGCCTCCGGGCTACACTCCCAGACCTATTTTTATACTTTTTATTTGGAAACAGGGTCTCTTAAGCCAGAGCAGCTGGCTTCAAACCTGCGTGATCTTCCTGTCTCCGCCTCCCAAGCACAGGGATTACAAGCATGAGCCACCACGCCCGGCTTAACTATTAATTTATAATATAGGATATTAACATTTATTTAGTTCTTTCTACCTGCAAGGTATTATTATGAATGTCAACTCACTTTACAGCACTACGATAAATACCATCATTGCCCTCATTTCACTGGTGGGTGAGCTGAAGCGCAGAGTTGTTCGGCAGCTTGCTGAAAACCACAGAGCCCAGAGTAGAATTGGGATCCTGGTGCTTCTGATTCAATTCATTGTGCTAAAACAGCTGTGGGTCTCATGATCTCGCCTCTACTCAGCTGGAAAAGAATTCCAAGAAGTGCTAGCAGTTTATATATTTGAAAAGTAGAAGTAAATTTAGAAACCTGGAAAGGCAGGAAACTTGCAATGTTAGAAAGTAGTTAAACTCATTGTAAACTTGAGTTCTTCTCCCATGTATTTCAAACTTTTGAGTTTCACTGAAATCTGGTGCAATGCAGAGATGTGATGGCGCGTGGGTCTGTGAGAAACTGCCTGCTGAGGGTTAGAATGGCTTCCCTGTTGACTTTACAGAAACCAAAGGCCACAGGCTCCCTCGGCAGTACCACTGATGGTACCCTTCCTCTCAGACAAACACTACACAAATGGGTACCGAGTCTTCTTTCTTCCCTCTCTCCCTCCCTTCCATTCTCCTAATCATCCCTAACCAGGGTCCACAGCACGTGCTAATGATCAAATGCCTAAGGAAGTAAATAAGACAGGGGGCCCTGGCCTTTATGGACACTCAGTGATGGTTTTAATAATGGCCATCTGTTCATGAGATAAGAAGATTTTAAAAAGGCAGTAGTTACTGTGACTTGGGGCCTTAGCAAAAGGCTTCATGGAGGAAGTTAGTACTTGACCTGGTCATAAAGGATGCACAGGCTGGGGGAGAGGCTCAGCATAAAAGGAGAAACACATTTAGGGACGAGGATTCAGCAATCTTCAATACGAGGACTTAAGAATGCTTTTCACAATTGTTGCAGAACTGTTTACAGCATCTATTTTTCAGTTTTACTTGAGTTTGAAAGTATGTGACTGAGATTCAATATTAAAAACTAGCAACATTTCATTCCAAATATTATAGCCAAGTGTTTTACATAAATATATATTGCCTGTTACTGTCACACATTATTCTAAGCATTTACATATATTAAATCATCTTACTCTCTAACAACACAATGGTGAGGTAGATGCCATTAATACCCCTGTTTTACCAATGAGGACACAGTAGCTGGGTAACATGCCCACAGTTACTGAGTTCATTGGTGGTGGCTCTGGGAACTGAGTACAGGCCACTTAGTCAAGAGGTATGAGGTCATCTTTGGCCTGTTTTCATTTATTTGAAAATAAATAACTCTTCCAATTTACTAATTTTTCCCAAATTATATTCTTAAACATACTTTAAATTTTTTTTACCATTTATTTAGGTGGTTTCACACTATATAATACACATTTAATTTGGACAACATATGATACAGAGCAATTGTTACAAATAGTTCTCAAACCTGGATATGTACTAGAATCATCTAGGGTGCTTTAAACAAATTTATTGGCTTGACTCCCCCCTTACGATATTGTGATTCAATTGATTTTAGTGGAACCTTGACATCAGTATTTCAAATCTCCCCCGATGATTCTAATATTTATCAATGCCAAGAAAACTGACACACATCAATCATTTACTGACTACTGAAGGTACTATGCCACAAATTTTACACACATTATTGTCATTTCACATGACAACCTCATTAGATAAGTAAATTATATTTTACAGATGAGAAAATGTTTTACAGTTGAGGAAATAAGAGATTTTTATGATTTATCCAAGTTTACAAAGTTGGCAAATAGCGGAAAAAGAATGTAGAGAGTGAAGTTATATTTTATTAATCATAGCTACCATGCTTACCACAGCATAAAATTAACTGTGTCATATATTAATTTATCAGCATTGGCAATAAGTTTCACAGGCACATGCTAAGGATCTTAAATTTTTCATTAAACAATTTTATATTTAGTTTCATAAAAATAACTTTTAGCCAGGTATAGTGGCTTATGCCTATAATCCAAACTACTTTAAAGACTGAGGTGGGAGAATTATGAGTTTGAGGCCAACCTGAAAAATTTAGCAAGAAAACCTATCTTTACAAAAGTCAAAAACAAAAGTTGGGCGTGGTGGTACATGCTTGTAATCCCTGCGCTTGGGAGGCGGAGACAGGAGGATAGCGCTGGTTCGGAGCCAGCCTCTCTGGCTTAAGAGACCCTGTTTCCAAATTTAAAAAATGTATAAAATAGGTCTGGGAGTATAGCCTGGAAGTAGAAGGGCTTCCAGGAACCCTAGTACCACACACAAAAAAAGTCAAAAACAGAAAATACATTTTAAAGTACAATAGATATACACATATACTTCTTTTTTTGCAGTACTGGGGGTGGAACCCAGGGGCACTGTACTTCCGAGCTACACCGAGCCCTATTTTTTATTCTTTATTTTGAAACAGGGTCTCACTGAACTGCAAAGGGCCTTATTAAGTAGCTGAGGCTGTCAGTGAACCGAGATCCTCCTGTCTCAGCCTCCCAAATGCTGAGATTACAGGCATGTAACACTATTCCTGGCTACACATATACATGTTATTTATAATGTATCATTTATATCATATAGTACATATATCATGCACATGCAGTATTACTTTTCATCTTTTGTGTTTTTACATATGAATATGCAAGTTATTATTATATATAAATCTCTAAACATGAGTTTATAAAGAACTACTGGCTGTTTTCTATTCCTATTGAAAACAAAATGATAAATATCAATCTATCCATAGCAGAAAATATTTAGGGCTCAATATTTTGCACAGTATTTTATTGTGTGAAAATGTCCTAATTATAGGCAGAACCCAACAGCTAATACTTTTGAGCATGTGCCTATGAGTTTTATGTGTTATTTCACTTAATATAGTCAGTGAACTACCTCATTGCTATATTTAAAACTCCAGAACTTGCATATCTAGCTCAAGACTTTATTCTGAGTTATCTGTTTATTCAGCTGTCTTCTTGATATCTCCACTTGAGTGTTTCATAGGTATCTAAAAAGTAACATGAACAAAATGACATTTTTTCCCTTAGTCTTTCTCACCTCAGCAAATGACTCCACCATCTATATAGACCAGAATACTAAGACATTCTTGATACTTTTTCTTATCCTCCAAAATGGGCTTGTTGGTTTCATCTCCAAGTTGTATATCAGACCCCTTCTTTTCTCTCCATTTTCATTGCCAGCACTATAGTTCCACGCACTCACACCTCTTGAAAGAACCCTTTTGGTGACCTTCTTCAATGATCACTGCCTTACATTCACTTATAATTCATTCTTTACTCAATAGCCAATGTTGCATTCAGGTTTATAATTCATTTTCTTGACATCTTTCAGTGTCATCCAACTCCAACATGTAAGCACTGGTAGAGACTTCCTCAACTAGACCCCTAAATCTCAAGAAATAAAATTGAGAATCAATAAAATGGAATGCCACCAAACTTAAAAGCTTCTTTGAAGGGAAGGAGACACCAAGAGTTTGAAGAGAGAGCCTACAAACTGGGAGAAATTTTTTCTAGCTATCCCTCTGGTAAAGGACTAATATGTAAAACACATAAAGAACTAAAAAAAAAAAAAAAACCCAATACCACTGAGTACACGGTTGTAATCCCAGTACTTTGGGAGGCTGAGACAGGAGGGTCACACAGGTTCAAAGCCAGCCTCAGCTACTTAATGGGACCCTGTTTACAAATAAAATATTAAAAAATAGGTCTTGTAGTGTAGCTTTATCCCCAGTACCACAAAACACACCAAAAATGAAGAAACCAATTAAAAATGGGCTACTTAAATGAATAGACACTTCTCAAAAGAAGAAATACAAATGGCAACAAATATATGAAAAAATGTAGTACATCACTGGCAATCAGGGAAATGCAAATCAAAACTATCCTGAGATTCCATCTAACTTCAATTAGAATGGCAATCATTAAGAATACAAATAAGCCGGGCGTGGTGGCACATGCTTGTAATCCCCGTGCTTGGGAGGCGAAGACAGGAGGATCGTGCAGGTTTGAAGCCAGCCGCGCTAGCGTAAGAGACCCTGTTTCAAAAATATAAAATAGGTCTGAGAGTGGAGCCTGGAGGTAGAAGGGCTTCCAGGAACCCCAGTACCACAAAGAAAAAAAAAGAATACAAATAATAAATGCTGGTAAGGCTGTGAGAAACAGGAACTCTTACACACTGTTGGTGGCATGTAACTTAGTAAAACCACATTGGAGATCATTATGGAGGTTGCTCAAAGGACTAGGAATGGAACCATCACATGACCCAGCATTGTCCTTGTTGCTATAAATACCCATATTTATAGCAGCACTATTCATACTAGCCAAATTATAGAATCAACCTAAATGTCCTTTAACAGGCAAATAACAAAGATGTAGTATGTACACACAATGGAAATTTACTAAGCCAAACAGAAGAACAAAATGATGTCATTTGCAGGAAAATGTATGAAACTAGAGAATATTATGCTAAGTGAGATCAACTATTCTCAGAAAGTCAAGGGTCATAGTTTTCTCTCTCATTAGTGGAAGCTAGAACAAAAATAGGAAGCAAAAGGGGCTTCAGTCAAATCAGGAGAGAAAAATTTAAAATACTGTAAGGGGATTGGAGGAGGGAGGTGGAGAAAGGAAAAATGAGGATTGAGGAAGGGAACATTTCAAATAAGATTATGTCTATACAAGGTTTCACTATCAATATCACTGACATGGGGAGGAAGGAAAGGGGATGGGTCTATGGAGGGAAATACACCAAGTAATGTGTGCATGTATGTTTGTATCACTTTGGATCTCACTATGATATACAATTACATTGCACAACTAAAAGTATGAAAAAAATCTTACAGTAATTTTCTTGTCCTGACACACACATCTCGTGTTTTACCACCAGTTCATATGACTCAAAACCGGACTTCTCATCCCTTCTGCTCACACTGGTCTTTGAGTTCTGCAAACACTTCCAGCTTTCCCATAGCTCCAAGTCAGTGTTTGCTGCTTCATTGGGCCAGGTGACTTTTCTCCCAGGTGCATGCCTGGAGTTTCATCTTTCCATTCTCAGGTAAGATGTGACTTTCTTATGGAGATCTTCATGAACCATCTTCTTCAAAATAGTTCCTTCTCAGACATCAAATGAGATGGTCCTTAATAGATTTTATCATCAACCTATATGATTTATTCATTTATTTTATTATCCATCTTATTCGAATGTGAGACTCAATATACACTCAAATCTGCCTTGTTTTGACTTAACCCTAACTAGCTCCTTAGCACATGTCACCAGAAATGCTCACAATAGGACATATTTGGGTTTGATGTCAAATGAATATAATCATGAATATTTTACATGACATAAGAAACTGATCTCTTCCTGAGATTTTAGGTGAAAAATCTGGACAAGTGGTTCCTAAACTGTATTTTATGTAGTAATGAAATAAAACATAAAAATAAGAAGCTAAAACAAATGTTGCCAAAGTCCTGCTATTTTTGTTAAGTAAACTTATTTATAAACAAGAACAAAGCCACGTTTTCTATGTTCACCATAATTTTACCAGTAGAAAAGCATTTTGCAAAGGTATAGAAATGGAAGTAGCATGCTGGCTTTGAGCAAAATCAGATTGAAAGAAAATGATCAATAAATTGTTTGAAGACTTTGATAAGCTTAGATGATGGAGAGTCTTACATAACTTTCAAAAGCATTCAGATTTTTTTTCCCTATGGAGAGTGGGATGCTCTATAAATGAAATACTTTTAGCATGAAAATAATGTGCTTTAATTTGCATTGAAAACATTTAAATTTGTGACTAATGTGATAATTGGCAGGGAAAGAAATGAGATACAAATCAAGGAATTCTGTCCAAAAAATGTTGTTGACATAAAAGTAAATAGCACAGTATTGAGGATGAAGGGGAAAGACCATGTCCTTGCTGGTAGGTTTCCTTGGAATGACTTTGCAAAGGCTCCAGTAGAATAATGTTTCCAGTTTTGACTTGCATCCTCTACCTATAGATGGGTTCCCATAGTATTCCTCATTTGGCCTCATACTAACCTTTTTTAATGAGTATATTTTCAATAAAACCACCAAACTATAGAGTATCCACCGAGGATTAAAAGAATGCATGGATGTGAAAGCACTTAGCAAAGTGCTACACAAATGGAAGCTATTTTTATTACCAGTCAATTTAGTTTACACAGAAAAATCACTTGCTAGCATGTAAGCTCCCATAAACAGACTCCCCAAGAAAAATGAATCATTCATAACCATTGCACTTTTTCACACTTCTATCATAGCTCCTCCATTCATTATAAATTGTTTATGCATTGTTGTATTTCTCATATCTCATAAATCCTTTGGAGGCAGAGGCTGAGTCTTAGGAATCTTTGCAACTTAGCTTTTGGTAGACAGTAAGAACTTAGTAAATGTTAATTGGGTACACAAATGAACAATTAGTTAATAGAAAAGGATAAAGGCAGGCAGCAGGGAGCTGGTATAGCCTTCAAAGGTAAAATACATAACAGGGGAAACATGCTAAAGTGAAATTATTCAGTGTTATTATCATGATGTACTTTATTTTAGTCTAGAAGATATGTATAGATTTAGTATACTACCCAAAGACTATACTGACCTCCTCTTTTTAAAGTTTTGTAACATTGATAATTAAAAATCATTTTGCAGTATTATATTCATATATCCCTTCAATAAATCATCTTCCATTGCCCAAGTACAAAACACTGTCCTCCAGAATTTAAATAAGGTATATTTCTGCCATCACAAAGTTTGCTATTCAGTAGTGATGGAAGAACCTACTCTATGCCAAACACTGTTCTAGGAATTTCTCACACTTGATTAGATATTTTCTTTATTAATAACAACCTTGTGAAGTCAGCTTTATTACAACCATTTTTATAAGTAAGAAACCCAAGCTAAGAGAATTTTATTAGTTTAGCTCAAATCTTAATAACAAGGAATAACAAATCTTAATAACAAGGAAGAGCATCAAAGGTTATTTTTATTCAGAATCTGGATCTCTTTTCAGCACTCTGGTACAGAAAAACAGAAATAAAATGCTAATAAAGATATGTATAAAATAATAAAGAATTGTAGGGATTAGATCCCCACCCTTATGGAGTTTGGGATTTGCCAGAAAGGTTTATAAAAATGCACACAGTGATGATGTGGGATCCTAACCAAGGATGGCTGCTAGTTGGGGGCAGTGGCTCTGGGGGAGCTGAGTGGCACCCAAGTGTGGTATGAAATATGTCTGGGGGCTGGAGGTCAGCAGCCCTTCCTCCAGTTTTCCTTGACATGTGGCTATGGGAAAGAAAACAAAATGTCTGGGCTTGCTGTACTAGCTTGTTAATATTTGGAATAGCAAATAATGCTTTTACCTTACTTTATTTTACTATTTTTTGTTTTTTTTTAACTTTTTTATTGTTGCTTTGCAGCCATACATCTTAATGGAGTACAATGGTAGAGGCATACATGCACACATCACTCATTTAACCCTTCCCCAATATTATCAGATGAGGAGAAATGGTGAAGAGGAAGGACATGGAGTCCCAGTTGCTTTGTAGCTTGGGGTTCAAACAACAGGAAAACTCCTTCACAAGAAGACTAATTTCGGTAAAGAAGAAAGGCAGCCTGCATCTAGTTGGACCAGACACTACACCACTGGTGGTGGGAGAAAAGAATTACCTGTCTCTCAGCATATACGCCTGGATGGGAAAGGATGTCTAAACAAAGGATTTCAGACCAAAGCAAGCAGAGCAAGAACTAAGGAGACCTGAGAAAAAGCACCCCAGGATCCTGCTTAGTCACTACCTAGAATAGTGCCCGGGGCCCACCCATCAGATCTGAGTCTACTGGCACAGAGGTGTTTGCATCCAGCTGGCTCCTGGCTGGCAACAAGGAAAAGAGCAACCAACTGTGCTGTCCACATCTGTTTGAACTTGATGGTACCCCAAACCAGCCAAGGCGAGTCAGAAGTCTGAAAAGGCAAGGTTGCTTAAACCCGGCAGAGTCTTGGAGAGCCATTTCCATGGGCAATACAGTGAGCAGAGACCCACAGTGAACTGTTCGGCCAGGGCACTTGAAGGCTCTACACTGTGAAAGGAGGCTTGATGAGGTTCCTGAGCTCTGGAAGCCCAGCTTGGCATAGCCCAGCCTCCACATACACCCATGTTGAGTGTGCATTACTAACCTCTCCAGAGCAGGACGCATTCAACAAAGCTCCAAAGGTTTGAATTAGACCCAACTACCTGAATTCCCATTTTACACTGCTGCTCTCACTTAAAAGTACTGATTTACTCAGTCTAGACTAAATCCAGTAGACACCACCCTCCTCCCCACCCTGCTCTGTAATGATAAACATGAGAGCTGAGAATCATAGGTTTTAAGAAACTAGGTGAGCTACACAGAGAGGAGGGGTTCAATCCCCCAGTGCCTGTGCTCTCTAAGAAGGCCACAACCCAAGAAGAAGGAGTAAGAACAAACAGGCATGGGATGCAGCAATCCATAGACTTGCTCGTCTCGGTAGAGATAGAAGGCACGTGTCATTTAGTAGCTTTTTAATTTTCAATTTTTTTTTTAATTTGGTTGTGGGCTCTCAGACATGATGATTGACTATGTATTGTCTTTTAAGATTAGTGGATTTGTTTGGTATATGCTGGCTCTGAGGTTTGTCTTTATCTCTGTCTCTATAGTTACTCATCTTATCCTCTTTTTATCCTTTAGGAGCCAAAAGATGGTTTTTTTGTTTGTTTTATTTTGTTTTTTGCTTGTTTTGGTGGTACTGGGGTTCCTGGAAGCCCTTCTACCTCCGGGATACACTCCCAGACCTATTTTATATTTTTATTTAGAAACAGGGTCTCCTAAGCCAGCACGCGTGGCTGGCTTCGAACCTGCACGATCCTCCGGTCTCCACCTCCCAAGCGCGGGGATTACAAGTGTGCACCACCACGCCTGGCAGGAGCCAAAAGATCTTGACCCTGCTTTCTCAGTCTTTCTCTAGTCTGTTTGTCTACCTATTTGTTTCTAATTTTTCTCCTTCTTTATGGCCCACACTGACTATATTTCATTTGCTTTCTCTCTTTCCTACCCTTGAATAGTTTACACTTTCTTTGACCTTCCTCTTTCATGTTCTTGTCTTTTAAATGAACCATATCATTGTCATACTTTGGAACTATTTAGCTTAGAAAATTCCTTCCCCTACCATACATGTTATTGTGATTATTAGAACTGTGGATGACTCTGAGGACACCTGGTGTTCGATGCTATATGAAGTTTATAGGTGTTTATTGTTGTAGTTGCTAACTAATGACATCATTGCCCATATTTTGAAAGATATTATTATAGTAGAAGGAATAATGGAAACCTGACATATATTTTAATGCTGTACAGTGTTTATTAATATAATTGTTGCTATTTACTTTTCCTTTTATGTGAGATACTGAAATTTGGGATGATATTTTAGGTTCATGAGGTAGAATCTTTACAGCAGAGCTATACCTCAACCTAGCTAAGAGATATTGCATCCTGATACACTAACCAGCACCTAAGAATTAGAGGAGAGACTATTCTACAGGAAAAGCTATAATTCAAAGAACCCTGATAATATGAGAAAAAAAGACCAATGAATCAACCATAAACAATCACGAAACCACAATAATGGAATTCATAGAAGTAGTGGAATGGAAATACCAGTGAGAACATTCAGAAGCTTTGATTATAAAACTGATCAAGCTGGGTGTGGTGACGTATGGGAGGTTGAGACAGGAGGATTGCAGGTTCACAGACAGCCTCAGCTACTTAGTAAGACACTCCACCACTTAGTGAGACCTTGTTTCAGAAGAAAGAGTAAAAATAGGACTAGGGATGTATCTCGGTGGTAGAATGACTTTGAGTTCAACCCCTAGTACCATAAATAAATAAATAAATAAATAAATAAATAAATAAATAAATGACTGATCAGTTATCTAAAAGAAAATCTAAGAAAGGATCTGAGCTGAAAGTGGTGATATATACCCTAGAAGTCGGAAGGCTGAGACAGGAGGATTTCAGGTTCAGTGATAGCCTTAGAAATGTAGCCAGCCTCTCTAATGTTAAACTAGTGAGACCATGTTTCAAAACAAAAAATAAGCTGGGCGTGGTGGCAAACACTTGTAATCCCCGCGCTTGGGAGGTGGAAACAGGAGGATTGCGCTGGTTTGAAGCCAGTCTCTCTCTCTGGGTTAGAGACCCTGTTTCCAAATTTTAAAAAATGTATAAAAAATAGGTCTGGGAGTGTTAGCCCAGAGGTAGAAGGGTTTCCAGGAATGCCAGTACCACCAAAAAAATTAAAAAAAAAATAAAATAAAAAGAACTAGGGGTTTACCTTAAATGTAGAATGCCCCTAGGTTCAATACCCAGTACCCACACAACTATACACACATACAAAGGAACTTAAAATAAATGGAACTGAGAAAACTTTTCAACTCAAGAAATTTAGACCCTAAAAATAATAGCACAGAAATCTTGAATGAAATGGAAGACACAATAAGTCAACTCAAAAATTCAATAGAAAGTATAACCAACAAACTAGGCCAAATTAAAAACAGAGTTTCCCCCTTAGAATATGATATACTTAAACTTGAACCCACAGTCAATAATGTAGGAAATAAAACAAGAGACCATGATCAGAACACATACAAAATCTGGGATAGCATCAAGACAAACCTTAGGAATTTAGTAATCAGGATTGAGTAAGGCCTAAAGATATAAACCAAAGGAATATAAAACCAATTTAAAGAAATAGTATCAGGCCAGGTGTGGTGGCCCACACTTGTAATCCCAGCATCTGGGAGACCCGGAAGATAGCGGTTTGCAGACATCCTTAGCTAGGCCCTTCACAATTCAGTGAGACTGTGTTTCAAAAAATAAGAAGACAAAAAGTATAGCTGGGCGTGGTGACACACGTTTGTAATCCCAGCATTTGGGAAGCTGAGACCAGAGGATCACACTTTGCAGACAGCGTCAAGCTACTTAGTGAGGCCCTCTCCAACTTAGTAAGACTCTGTTTCAAAATAAAGAATAAAAAACAGGGCAGGGGGTATAGATCGGAGGTACAATGCCCCTGGGTTCCATCCCCAGTACAGCAAAAACAAAACAAAATAAAAAACCCACAAAAACACAACAAACAAACAAAAAACATAGTATCAGAGAATTTTTCAAACTTTGAAAATGAGTTAGACATTCATATATAGGAGGCATTTGTAACTGAACTAGAAAAAAAATCCAAGATTTTCTTTCTTTTGCATGCCACATTATAGTTAAAATGAACAACATTGAGACCAAGCAGAGAATCTTAAATTATCAAGAGCTAAAAGTTAGGTAACACTTAGAAATGAATTAATGCAGATTACTCCAGGTATTACAACCTGTATTCTAAAAGCCAAGAGGGCTTAGAATGATGTTTTCCAAGTTCCAAAAGGAAACAACCTCCAACTAAGACTGTTATATCCATCAAGGCTATCTTTCAAATTTGACAGAGAAATAACAATCTTCCAAGATAAGTAAAAGCTAAGAAACTCATGACTATTGAGCCAGCACTACAGAAAGCGCTTAAGTAAATAATATACAAAGAACAAATTAAAAAATCCCAAATCCAGAGAAAGGATGAATTATATTAGAAGAGCAACTAAGTAAAAAGGAATGTAATATGAATCTAACACAAAATGAAACTCTAAATGTCCAGAAATAAATGCCTCTCCATAATAACATTGAATGTAAATGGTTTCAATTACCCACTTAAAAGACATAGTCTGGAAAAGTAAATTAAAAATAAAAGTCTAGCTGGGCTTGGTGGGGCGCCCCTGTAATCCCAGCATTCGGGAAGCAGAGAACAGGGGACCGCGGTTCACGGACAGCCTCAGCTACTTAGACCCTTTGCAAATCAGTGAGACCCCGTTTGAAAAAAAAAAAGTAAAAAGACTAAAAATAGGACTGGAGGTGTATCTCAGAGGTATAATGCCCCTGGGTTCCATCCCTAGCACTATAAATAAATAAATAAATAAATAAATAAATAAATAAATGACCAACTATATATTGTCAGCAAGAAACTCACCTTACAGGCAAATTTATATGTAGGCTAATGGTGAAAAGATGAAAAAATATATTCTATGCAAATAGAAACCAAAAGCAAAGTCATCTCAAAATAGATAAAAGACTTGGAAATTAGACCAGAAACTATGCAATTTACTAGCAGAAACCACAGGATCAACACTCCAACATATAGGCACTGGTAGAAACTTTCTTCATAAAATTCCCAAAACTCAGGAAATAAAACCAAGAATCAATAAGTGGGATGCCATCAAATTTAAAAGGCTTGTTCCAGCAAAGGAAATAATTAAGAGCCTTTAGGGACAACTTCGTGAGACCCCATTTTAATAAATAAATAAGTAAAATAGTGCTGAGGGTGTAGCTCAGAGGTAGAATGCCCCTGGGTTCATTTCTCAATGTCACACACAAACACACAAGCACACACACACACACATACACACACACACACACACACACACACACATGGGTTATAGAACTGAACATATTTCTCAAACAAAGAAATATAATTGGCTAATAAATAAATGAAAAAATGTTAAACATCAGTAGCAATCAGAAAAATGCAAACCAAAACTACAGTGAGATTTCACCTAATTCCAGTTAGAATGACAATCATCAAGACTACAAACAGTATAAATAATGTGGGGAAATAGAAACTTTTATACATTGTTGGTGAAATTGTAAGTTAGTAAAACCACCATGGAAATCAGTTTGGACATTCCTCAAAAAGATTAGAAATAGAAACACTATATGATCCAGATAGATTACTCCTCAGTATCTTTCCTCAAGAATTAAGTCAGAATAGTGTAGTGATACATGTGCACCCATGTTTATAGCATCATGGTCCCCAATAGCCAAATTATGGAACAAATACAGGTGTTTATTAGCAGATGAATGAATAAAGAAAATGTGGTATATGCATACAATGTGCATATACCACAGAGTGCATAGTACTCATCCATAAAAATGAACAAAATTGTATCATTTGCCAGAAAATAGATGGAACTGGAGAATATTATGCTGAGATTAGTCAGTCTCAGAAGGTCAAGGATGGTATGTTTTATATGTGGAAGCAGGAGAGAAAATAGAAAGCATGAGACTTTGAAATGCAGAGAGAGACCTATAGAGTAGTTGGAGATAGTTAGAGGAGAGAGTGACTGGAAAAGGGAGGACTGAAGAAGTCTATGATTTGAACAACACTATGAAAATTTATGAAGGAATGACTAGTTCCAGTAACGTGTGATAAAGGAGGAGCGGGAGCAGGTGGGTTGTGGAGCAAAATACACAAAAAGCTGTGTGAAAATACATTGAACCTCGCTATGATGTGTAATTGTGATATGTTAATAAAATAAAAATGGGTTGAAGTATGGGACACATTTCCAAAAATGTACAAATTTATGACTAAAAAGTCTAATTTATAGAAACAGCATTTTGGTTTAAGAGCTATCAAGTAAGAGCATACAGAGGTGGTTTCCAAATTATTATTCCTAGACTATAACATAGTGCCTGTATAAGTATTTAGTAAATGCTAACTCAGTTTAGCTCCTGAATGTCTAGAAAAGATTACAGGAAATTAAATCCTCTTCTCCAGCAAGTGGGAAGACATATTGTATATAACTTCTTGTGACATTTTCAACATGTTAAGTGTTTGTCAATAAATATTAGTTATAACCCCAAGTGCTCCTAAACTTGGATATTTTGGTTGTTGTTCTTTTGGTAAAGTTGTATATATGCCTGTTTTGTGAATAAGTGTGCATATGACACTGTGTATGTGTGTCTATAATAATGTATGTGGCAGTTGTGAACTTTCATGTCTGTTTGGTTCTGCTAATTATCTGTTTCTCTTTATCAGTGAATATTTGCAGCATGAAGCACCACTATGGTCTAGAGTAGGATCATATATTCTCCCTGGATATTTATTTGTTCAATAGCTATTCTAGGCATAAGCTAAAAGGATAATGGTTAAGTTTGATCCTACTAGGCACTAGCCAGAGAAAGGATTTATTTGACTGAGACTGGCTTACCTAGCCCTATAAAATCACACATCCATATGCAATTGTTATATATCTACTATGAATAGACTTTAACTCAGATAATTGTCTAGGCATGCACATGTGTTTGATAGGGATATGACGAGTACCTCTACAAATCTTAACTATGCATGCAACCATTGATGTTAATATTAGTAAACATTATAGGAAGATTTTTATTTTTGCTAGTTTTATCAGTTCACATAATGCTGCTCAAAAGTGTTTTTATAATAATAAAATGTTATTAAAATAGCTGGTCATGGTGGACAGCCTCAGCTACTTGGTGAGGCCCTTTGCAACTCAGTGAGATCCTGTTTCAAAATAAAAATAAAAAATAGGGCTGGGGGTGTAGCTTGAAGGTGGAATGCCTCTGGGTTTCATCCCCAGTACTGCAGAATAACAACAACAACAATAACAATAATAATAACAACAACAACAACAATAACAATAATAAAAATAAAATAATTGTTCAGATCTTCTGCCTTTCATGGAGATGGAGTAGATGATTAGATGATTTTTCTCTTTTCTGCTATTTAAGTACAAGTATACTTCCTGGAACTACATTTACAATTAAACATTAAAAGTCTGAAAGGTGGAGAGAAGAAGGGAAATTCTCTTGTCGCCTTAGAATCCAAGGGATGATATGGTAGTGAAGTCCTTGGGTCTTCTTTTAACCTTTTATATCTCAGAATTGGAACTAGAGAAATTAAGAATGCTATACTGCTAACAAATACAGACAAAAAGCACACGGTGAAAACTGTTTTTTTGTAGCCAAAGGACAAGAGCAATTTAGGATCACAGGAAATGTTGGTTAAAAACCATTCTACTTCCGTACGACACTTCAGATAAGTTGTGGGGTCATCCCTACTGTGTCACCAAAACTGAATGGTTAGCCTGATAGCCTAGTATTCTACCCTTGCCAAGTTATAACATGGTATTTTTCCCTACCCTACCCCCACCTTTGAATGGTCTCAGGGAGGCTGAGAAGGCAAAACTTTCATTCCCACAAGACTCCTACTCCATCCACAGTGTCAGTGTGTAGACTGTATCTGAATCTTGGACTTCACCTTGGACTCTGTAATAATGGGGTTCCAGCCCATTTTCCCACACTGGGATGATGTCAGAGAATACCTAGTGGAGAGTCCAGACTTTTACTAGTGTCCAATAGTAAGGAGCCCATGCAATCACATGTGGTTAGGTAACTCTTATATTTCTCATTCAAGGGGATATCAAAGGAGGTCCAGTGGAAAGCTGAAACACACTCTCTTCCTCTCAGAAATGATGTGGAGCTCCCATCATCAGGGGAAAATGAGGGATCTGGACTTCTGCCTCCACATGGCAGAAATGAAACAATATTACCCTTCTTCTGACACCAGGGTAATATCATAGGAAGCCAGCAAAAGAAGAAAAGTGAAATAAAATCTGGAGTTTCTTAGCAAAACACTAAAAATGTCTGGGTTTCAGTAAAAACGATTCATCATACCAGGGAGTCTCACTTGAATGAATAAACACAATGAATGATAACACTGAGATGATAGAGATGTTGAAATTTGGGGAATTTTCAGCTATTGTCTTTTAATTTCACCCTGTTTTTTTCCTTCTGTATTCTGGGTGACACAAATGTTAAAATTTCTATTTTGTCAATACAGGTCCCTTCATGTTCAGTTCATTTTCTCTCTGTTGTTCACATTGGGTAATTTTTGTTCTTTCTTTCATTGTACTGATTTTTTCCCTGTCCTCTTCACTGAGCGGAAAATAAATTAAGGGCAGTTATTATTTAAAAATTCCGTTGTGTGATTACATTTTAAATAAATGAAAAAAGGAATTCTCTTAAAAAGAAACAAAAGCTATCAAGTTCAAATTTTGGAACTGAAAAATACAATAAGCAACCCAACACATAAACATAAATCCCAAATCTCAATGGATTAATTCAACAATGAATGTAGCTATCATGGGAAAGAATTATTAAGTCAAAAGGAAGATCAATAGAAATTATCCAACTTGAGCAACAGAGGAAAAAAAGACCTTAAAAGATGAACAGACTCTGGACCTATATTACTATAACAGAAGATCTAATTTTTTTTCACTGGAATAATGTAAGAGAGAAGAAATAGATTATGATTGCAAAAGTGTATGAAGAAATAGTGGCTGGAAACTTACCAAATTTGGTACAGAGCCTAACCTACAGATTTAAGAAGTTGCATGTACTTCAACCAGGATGAACAAATAAATCTATGCCAAGACACATTGTAGTCATACTTCTGAAAATTAAAGACAAAGAAAAAATCATGAGAACATTGATAGAAAAATAGCATTTTTTCCATATAAGAAAAGCAGTTAAAATGAAAAGATTTCCCATCTGAAATCACAGAGGCCAAGGGAAGTGGTATGTTTTTTTAAGTGCTGGAAGAAAAGAACCATCAACCTAGACTCTGCGTCCAGTGAAAACATCCTTTAGGGTTAACTAAAAGGGGAAAGTGCAGGCTTTCAAGATGAAAGAAAACTAAGCCAAATTTCTCCCTAGCATACTGCCCTAAAATTTGAGGAAGTTCTTTAAACACAAAGGGAATGATAAAAGAAAGAAGGAACGTGGTAAGCAAATATACTGGATAAATAGAAGAATATTTTTTTGCATTTTGAATTTCTAAATTATATATGATTGTTGAAGCAAAAATTTTAACATAGTCTGATATGGTGCTGAAAGTACATAGAAGAAATATTTTAAGACAATATAAATATAGGAGGATACAAAGAATTTGAGTAAAGCCAGGCATGGTGGAGTGTACCTGTAATCCCAGTACTTGGAGTCTAAAATAGGAGGATTACAGTTTCGAGGACAGCTTCAGCAATTAGTGAGGCTCCCATCAACCTAGCAAGGCCTTGTTTCAAAATAAAAATAAAATAAGGTTGGAGTTGTAGCTTGGAGGTAGAAGGCACACACACACACACACACACACACACACACACACGCAGATAAAAAATAGTTATTCTTCACTTGAATTGGAAAAATTTCAACATCAGTAAATTTGTAATGAATTATGCATATATCACAAGGAGTAGCCACATGAAAATATATATAAAAATATACTCATAGGTCAATAAAATAAGTGAGATCAGCAAAGCACAGAAAAGGAATGGATATATATTTATTCTAATATGCCCAAACTAGGGACTATTAGGAATACCAGAGGGACTCCAGATAATGAAGGGGAAACCTCAGCAAAGCTGGAAGGGAAAGATAGGAGACGAAGAAGACTAAGGTTGATTAATTCAGGAGCTACATCCAAATATAGGTAAAAGTATGAATGTAGCATGGTCAACCTGGACACTCATTGTTGGGGGGGGGAGGGGAAATGGCGGGTAGGAAAGGGCACCAAGCACAGTCTGAATGTATGCCATTTTCAGTATGATCCACTAACTAATAAACTAACTAACTAAATAAATAAATAAATAAAAATGCTACCACAGGAAGGCAAGGAAAATAAAGCAGAAATACAAAAGTGAGGACACACAGTCACTCTACCCAAGTCCAAGACTTAGATCCACAATAACCAAGACTACATATTTTTGGTGGAGAGACAGATACATAGAGCAACAGAGAATAGAGAATTAATCCATAAATAGACTGCAAAAACCCAAATAATTTTGAACAAAGATGAACAAGCAAATGAGTGATAGTCTTTTTTTTAACAAGTTGTGGTAGAATATTTATAATCTATACAACAAGTCTCAACCCAGTCTTTTCCAGATTACACAAAAAGTCATCCAAAATGAAGCATATATTTAAATGTAAAACATAAAACTGCTCATCTTTCAGAAGAGAGCATGGAGCATAGAACACAACTCTTTATGACCCAGGGTTGGATGAAGTGGTCTTTTTTTGGTGGTACTGGGGTTCCTGAAACCCTTCTACCTCCGGGCTACACTCCCAGACACCTACTTTTTATATTTTTATTTGGAAACAGGGTCTCTTAAGCCAGCAAAGCTGGCTTCAAACCTGCGTGACCCTCCTGTCTCCTCCTCCCAAGCATGGGGATTATAAGAGTGCGCCACCATGCCTGGCTGAAGTGTTTTTATATATAACAAAAAAACATGATTAATTTTAAAAAGTGGATAAACTGGGACTAATCAAAGTTAAAAACTTTAACTCTGTGAATGATACTGTTAAGGGAGTCAGAAGACAGGACACAGAATGGGAGACAATATTTTCAAAACACTTCTCTGACAACTAGCATCTAGGGCATATAAAGGACTCTCAGACATCAAAAACACAACACAAAACTGGGCATGGTGACACACACTTGTAATCTCAGCATTTGGGAGGCTGAGACAGGGGGATCGTAGTTCACGGACAGCCTCAGCTACTTAGGGAGGCCATCTGCAACTCAGTGAGACCCTGTTTCAAAATAAAGGATAAAAAAGAGGACTGGGGGTATAGCTCAGAGGTAGAAAGCCCCTGGGTTCCATCTCCAGTATCACACACACACACACACACACACACACACACACACACACACACAAACAACAACCCTGCAACCTCATTAACAGATGGGCAAAATACATGAATAGACGTTTCACTAAAGAAGATAAATAGAAAATAAACAAATGAAAATATATTCAACATCACTAGCCATTAGAAAATAAAATAAAATCATAATAAGCTATCACTACACACATGCAGAAGAGCTCAAATAAAAATAGTACAATATCAAATGTTAACAAGAAAGTGGGGAAACTTATCTTACAGGTGGGAACTTATGGAAATATAGTGCAGACATCCCTGAAAATGGATTGGCAGCCTCTTTTTATATAGTGAGCCTGCAACTCTCATGTAATTCAGCAGTTATACTCTGGGAAGTTTATCTTGTGAAATGAAATCTATGTCCACACAAAAAGCTGTACATGAATATTTTTAAAAAGTTTATAATAGGCAAAATTGTAAACAGCCGGATGTCTTTCAGTGGGTGAATGACTAAACAAATAGTGTTATATCAACATATTTACTCACACATATTTGGTGTCAGGACTACCAGGTGCTTAAGTACACTTGTGATTAAATTTTGGAGGGTAAATATTATTTTGCAGATTAGAAACTTGATGTTTAGGGAGTTTAATAGAATTAGAAACTTGAGATTTTAAAATAAAAAATAAAAAGGGCTGAGGGTATAGCACAGAGGTATAATTCCCAGAGGCTCAATCCCCACTACCAATGACAAAAACAAATAAAAATTTAAAAAAGGCTTACTTAAGCTCATTCCAGATAAAGGGTAGACTTTTTAACCAGGCCTTATACTATTCCAAAGCCCATTTGCTTGCCACTGTAGACGGCTACTGTGAACATCAGATGACGGAAGGAACTACATGTTTATTATTATTTGTAGTGTAGAAAGATATTATTAACGGTGCTATATGCAGTCTAAAGGATTGCTTCTTCTCAGCAGGTCTCCAACACAAAGTGATTTTTTAAGACTGGGCTCTCTTTGGCAAAGTTCACATTCTTTGCTTTTACTTAAGCATCAGCAAAGTCATGTCCTGGCATTCTGATGAATCTTCTCCAAGAAAAAGAATGGGGTCAAATAAACTCCCTTCTTTTGACTCATTTCATCAGGTAACAGAACAAATGCTTGTTCTTTGTCATAATTAGATTTCCTAACAAATCTGTGGGGCCTAAAACACTCAATTGCACACAGAGCTGCCAGCGGCAATTGCTTTGTTTTGCAATGTGTATCTCTGCCTTCAGAGTCAACTGAAAGGCAGCCGCTGATGCGCACAGTTATTGAACAGGCGTGGCTGAGAAATGGACGCATCATCACATGTTGGAGCCAGCAGGAATTATTCAATTAGAGTAATAACCTTATTTTGTATAGAGGCAAAGTCACTTGTTGAAATCATATGTGTATGTTAAAATTAAAACATGAGTCTTAGAATTTGCCTGAGACCTCCATCTGGATGTTACCAACACTTATTTCTGTGTTGCATACTTTGCGCTCCTATTGCTATTTGCTTCATATTTTAGAAGAGCAATTCCTGTTTTGTGAATGTGGCATCAACAAAATAATTACTGCATTTATTTAAGAAACCAAACCGACCCCCAGGCTCTTAAAACCTGAAAGAATGGCAGCTGTGAAGTAAAACAGAGGTCCTAAAATCTCATGAATAAAGGATTCTAGAAATTATAAACAAGGCAGAGCTGGAAAAGCCTAAGAATTGGGAGTGTGTGATAATGGGTTAGATGTCCTGGGCTAAGTAGCACTGTTTTCTTAGCCATGCCTTTGAATTTGGGCTCCTTCAACAGATTCTTACTTGGTGTGTACTTTAAACCTTCTATATTCCTTGGCTCGGGAGATTCAATGGTATCAAAATAACAATACCTGAGCATGGGAGGCACATGACTGTAATTCCAGCACTTTTGAGAGACTGAGACAGGAGGATTGCGAGGACTGCAGGTTCTAAAGAAGCGTCAGTGACTTAGTGACGCCCTCGGCAATCTCAGGAGATCCTGTTTCAAAATAAAAAAGGGGCTAGGAGTATAGCTCAAAGGTAGAATGCTCCAGAACCAAATGAATGAATGAATGAATGAATGAATAATAACAACCATATCTACTTTACCTAACACATAGTGTTGGTACATGAGAGAAATGAGGTAGAAGATGTGGAAGCTCTTCATAAAGTGCACAATTTCATAAAAAGTGGATGTAACCCGACACCACTTTAGACTGCAAGTGTATGTGGTATCACAGTTGGAGCTTTGAAGATATTTGAAACTCCCAAGCATAAACAGAAAATACGTTTATACTGTGAGACTGTGCCATCTGGAGATGGAAACTGGACAGAATGGTTACTAATAAGCACTTGATTCATGCCAACCACTCACTTATCATTTCTGTTTCCTACCCAAAGATAAATGCTGGAAAATTTTCTCAGAGCACATAGGATGTATCAAATAGTCAATAAATAAACTGATAAATTAATTTCTTTTGCATATATATGTTAACTTTCAGGATAAATGACTAGAAGTGGAATTAATGGGCATCATATTATATGCATATTTAAAGCCTTGATAGGTTTTGCTAAATACCTCTTTGAATTGATTATGCCAGTTTATTTTACATTTGACTAATAAAAAGATATATTGAGTGCCTATATTTTAGCCTCTTTTCTGTCTGGGTAGCATATTTTTCTTCTGTGCATAGCATTATCTTATTCTGGGAGTTATACCTTCTCTCATCCTTCATCTGGAAGCTGCCTACTTAGTATGAACTTGTGTGGATCCAAACGCAAGACAGGCCAATGACAGAACCTCATCTTTCTAGTCATCACGTATTAGTCTGGGAGTGCTCATTGGATCTCATCAGGACCAGTGAGCTTCTTCTTTAGGGTTTTTGGACCCAAGGAGCTTTAGACCTGAATCAGTCATTTTCTGGTTGCTGAAACTAAAAGACATACAACTCAAAATTTGTTGTCTGCCATGTTTTCTACCAACTAAAGAAAACTGGTCAGTACCAAGAGAGAGGTGCGAAGCCAGTGTGCAGAAGAGCTCACAGAGTAAGTCCAAATGCTCTCTGATGATCTGGTTCCACTGCTCCCAGAGTCAGGAAATACCCCACCTTCTTTATAGTGATCATGGTTAATGGCAAGAATTTCCTATTACTACTACTACTACTACTACTACTACTACTACTACTACTACTACACAAAGTTCATTCAGTTTGCTTTGCCCCCTATCTGGAATCAAGGGTCATTACAGGCATCCTCACCTGGTCTTCTCTCCAACTGCATATCAAAGTGTCCACTTTTTTACATATAGTCATGAGTTACTTGACAGCAGAGATATGTTTTGAGAAATGAATCGTTATGCTATTTCATTATGTGAAAATCACAGACTTAGATGGTTTAACCTCCTGCGCATCATGGCTGTATTATAATCTTATGGGAACATGTCATATATGCTCTCCATCACTGACTGAAGCCTTGTTATGGGGCAATGACTATATTTGCCAGTTAGGGACATTATCAACATTTAAACCATTTTGTCTATATGGTGAATAAAAAGAACAGAATCATCTTATTGTTTTAATTGTGTTTCTTTAGAACCAGCTAAGCTGAGAATGTTTTCAGATCAGCATTGGCTATTTATAATTCTTAAGTGAATTGCTGGTAAAAAAAAACATTTAATACATTTTTCTATGGATTGTATATTTATTATTTTCTGCAGAAACACTTTCAATAAAGTTGCTATTAATTTTGGCTAGTTATATTTCTTGCACTTATTTTCTCTGATCTGTTATATGCTTTTTAAGAAATTTGTGTAAACTATATTTCACCATATAAAGGTTAATACTTTTATGTGTACACAAACCTATTATGTTTTTCCTTTAAGGTTTCTGGATTTTTTTTACTTCTTCAGCAGGACTTGTCCTAAAACATAACCTTCACTTTTATACATGTCTAAGTTTATTTTTTCTATATTTCATTTTATGTTATTTCCATCATAGTACTTTGCCCTTTGCATATATAATTCAATGTATACTTTGCAAGATAAGTACTGTTATCTCTATTTTTTCAGATTATGACATGGAAAATGAACTTGGAAAAGTTTCCCAAGTCACATACATGGTGACTGCTGAGATTCTGACTCCAAAGTTCACATTATTTCAACCTACCAATACCATCTCTACAAAATACAGATGAGAAACAGGGCGATGTGTAATGACTGAATCAATCTTTGCCCTTTAATTCATTCCCAAAGTGTTTTGAGTTGCCTAATATTGCAAGTTAATATATCAAAGTAGGTCCTATTGTGTAAGGATCCCTGTTGCCAGGACAAACTAGTGTAAATGCACTTTGTACTCAACATATCCTCAAGTAAGGGATAGGCGAATGTTTGGGAAGGGGGAGGGGCAGGGCAAGAACCACTCTAACCTCTTCTGCACTGGGAAAGCCAAGATCATGGAGTAAGAATAGGAGCAAGCTGGCTGTCAGGCAGGTGCTGCTGCCCATTAGGACGGCACTGACAGTCCGCAGGTTCCCACTAGTGCCTGCTTTCCCCAAAATTACTTGCAGCTCACTCTTCTGAATTCTCAGAGCACCTTCACATGCCTTTAGAGCACATTTGTCCTTGTCAGTTTTGCCCAGCAGGCGGACACTTCCAAAACCCAGCAATGAGTCTTTTGTCTTGTACCATTTGTGTTCTCAGAGCACTGAGTGCAGGACAGAAAGACTGTCCACACACAGACCAGGGAGCCCGCAGGGGCTGCTTTGAGCAGTGGTCTGTGATCTCATTTTAAGATGAAAAGCTATTACAAAGTTGCTTTATTGCTGATGTTTTTCAAAGAAGTCCTGATATTATTTTGGTGGCTAAAAGCAATGCCACCTGCCAACTTTCTTATCACCTTTTTCTATTCAATAATGCAGGTTATTTAAGTTCTAAGAACAGATATATTTTTCTTTGGAAATCAGTGAGACTATATTTGTTTTATAGGAAAGGAATATGGCTACTAAATTATACATACACACAGAATACATTAGATTGGGTAACTAGTAAAGACAATAGTTTATTATTATTATTATTATTATTATTATTATCATCATCATCATCAGTAGTAGTAGTAGTAGTAGTAGTAGTAGTAGTATTAATAGTAGCAGCAGCAGCAGCAGCAGCAGCAGCAGTAGTAGTAGTGGATACTAAACCCAGGGACATTCTACAACCCAGACCTTTTTATTTTTATTTTGAAACAGTCTCACTAAATCACTGAGGGTCTTTCTAAATTGCCGAGGCCAGCCTCATACCCATAACCCTCTTGTCAAGCCTCCCAGGTACTTGAATTACATGCATGTGTCACTGATCCCATCTAGAAAAGGTTTATTTAGCACAATTTTGGAGGCAGAGACGTTTAAGATCAGGCAGTCGCTGCATCTCACAAGGGCCTCACTGCATGGTAAAAGTGTATCAGAGCTGCTAGAGGGTATGTGCACCAGAGACGAGGGGACAAAGTTGGCCAGATGCTTTGTGACAACATTCTTTCTGTGGAACTAATTGCTTCCTGCAATAACTAATGCAGTCTTTCCGAAAAGACATTACTTCCTCTTAATGTTTTATGGGTGCATCATAATTACACATCATAGTGAGATTCAAAGTGATATATAAATACAACACTTTCTGTATTTCCATCCATCTCCCACATGGTTCTGCTTTCCTCCTCCCCATCCATGTCAGTGAGATTGAAAGTGATACCTTCAGGTATGGCTATAACCTCATTTGAATTCTTCTTGAAGGTCCCACCTCCCAACACCGCCACATTGGTAACCACATTTTAACATAAGTTATGGCAGGAACAAACCACATCCCAACCACAGCACTCTTGTGTGTACATGGCCTTACATACATATTGTTTCTATATTGCCTTTCATGTCCAAGGAGGCAACTCATCACTGGAGTCCATGTTCAGCAAATGCCTAATCTAGAAAGGATTCAACCTATCAGTTCCCAGCCCATTCAACCAGCAGTGCACCAACTTTCCCTGTGGGTAGTTACCACTTGGGGACCACGACTGGCCTCAGCAGGTTCCTCCTGGCTGGTCCTCAGAGGACCCTAAAGTGTGCAGTAATGCCACATAGGAGCACAGCCCAGGGCCCACCTCCCAGCAATGGCCTCTGCACGGTGGTCTAACAAATGTGTTCAATGGACAACACATTGTAATTGCCTCTCACCCACATAAATGTAATAGCCGGGCAGTGGCAGCCACAGGAGTGGGCCTCCCACATCCCCTTTCAAAAGAAGCTGCTGTGGGGAGCTCAGTGAACGGCTGCTTCTGGGCTTTCCCTTTCCCTAAGGGTGAAGATTATGCTTTCCTGGGGTCCCCCCCAGCCAACATCTTGCAGAGGAAAGGTCCCTCAGAGCGGCCTTTTCTGTGCAATGTAGGAGACCTCTAAGAGTGTTCTATCTGCTTGTCTATACTTCGTTGGCATGGTTAAGACTGCCGTAGAGCTGAAATGTGGTCTGCGGCTCTTCCTACCCAGTCCTCCTTCCTTCCTGCTCTCCTTGCTCAGAGGATTTGGCCAGCACCAGAGCTTGGAAGCTTTTTCTGCCCACCCCTCTTCCCTTCTTTCTCCTCTTGTGATAGTCGGAAGTTGAGTGGCCCCTGAAGAACTTATGAATTAATGTTCAGAGTTGATATGACCTAGCCATGGGGGTCATAATCTAATTAGTAGATAAACCCCAGATAACTGGATGTGAGAGGGAAGTCTTGTACTCTCCCGCCCCCTGTCCACTGCCCACCACAGTGTCTTCCATCCTCCACCTCACGTGGACTAAATCCAAAAAGGAAACTATGAGCAAATAACTCTTAACATTCCTTAAATTGTGTGTGGCCAGGTTTTGGATTATAATGGTGAGACTGCTAACTATGACACCTTCATTAAGGCTCCCCCCACCCATTAAATCTCATATTCTTAATCTCTTCTCGGTACCTATATCTGAGTTGATACGGCAGCTCATATAAAGAGACGTGTTGATGGTGGCTGTGGCAGAGAATAAAAGCAATTTCCATAGCACCATCCATGAAGTGGGAGTGTGCGCTGGGCGGGCACGAGGCGCACACCCCTGCCCCCGCCCACAGGTCCTATGTGCTGCCCAGAGTCACGTTAGTCCACAACCATGGTATGGACTTTCTACATACCAGGCATTGTTGTAAACATTTGCTTTGTATAATCATTTGGCCCTCACGTCTGCACTGGGGTGAGCTAATATTCCTATTTTGTAGGTGAGGACACTGTTGGATAGACAGGTCACATAAACTTGTCCAGTGTCACAGGCCTATTAAGTGACAGGGCTGAGATTTACTCACACTGTGCTGTTTTGTGTCTTATGTTAGGAGACTTCTGACTTCTGCTGGCTTGACATCATAGTAGTTAAAGATGGATATTCTTATTTTCTTTCTTTTTTCTTTTTTTCTTTTTCAGTACTGGGGATAGAACCCAGGAGCATTCTACCTCCGAGCTACACCCCCAGCCCTATTTTTTAGTCCTTTGCTTTTTTTTTTTCAGGTCTGGGGATGGAACCCAGGGACATTAGACCTCTGAGCTACAGCCCCTGCCCTATTTTTTATTCTTTATTTTGAAACCGGTCTCACTGAGTTGCAGAGGGCCTCACTAAGTAGCTGAGGCTGTCTGCGAACTACAGTCCTCCTGTCTCAGCCTTCGGAATGTTGGGATTACAAGTGTGTACCACCACGCCCGGAGAGATGGATATTCTTAACAAATTGGATTCACTAAACCTTAGTCAATTACCTAGCAGAATGCTCACTAAAGAAATATGCCCCTCCCCAATACTGGAAGGAAAGCAGGCTGCAATGAATGTGCCAAAAGACAAAGCCTTCACTGTGGCTACTACCTAAGAGGCTTGTAAGAAGCATATTAAATAAGTTAAATATATATGTTTTTGTGTGTGCGCGCCGTGTGTGTAGTACTCAGGATTCAAGCCAGGGGTGTTCTACCTCTGAGCTACATTCCCAGCCCTTTTCATTTTCATTTTCCTTATTTTGTAACAGGGTCTCAGTTTCTCATTTCAAAAAAGGTCTCTCTCGCTGAGTCGCTGAGGGTCTTGCTAAATTGTTAAGGCTGACCTCAATCCTGCCACCCTCCTGTGTTGGCCTCTCAAGTACTGAGATGACAAGCATGTGGCATCACTCCTGACTGTTCATGCATTTTTTTTTTTTTTACTTATTTTCCAATGTGGGAACATACCTCTACTATTCATTCTTAGTTTGCAACTCCAAGGAAAATTTTTTCCTGGAGGAAGCAAATCTGGGAATTAGCTGATTTTCCCATAGTGGTAGGAGACAATAATCATGCAGCCTCTGTGCTCTGGAAAATGTTTTAGATCATGCACTTCTAATAATTGAAACCTCACAACCACCTATGAAGTGGTTGGCTGTTGTGGAAAGAAGAAACCTAAACTGGATATATTAAATAAATGGCTCAAAGTCAGAGCTAGTAAATAACTGAGTCAAGTGATTATCAAGCCTTTCCAATTAGCCGCTGTTGTTGTGCTTGTTATTATTTTAAACTGCTTTCATTAGCTTCCTCAGGTTTATTTTTCTGAGCTTCAAAACTATAAAGATACAGCCAGGCATGGTGGCACATGCTTATAATCCTAATATTTGAGAGGCTGATACAGGAGGATCACAGGTTTGAGGACAGCCTCAGCAAATAGTGAGACTCTTATTAACATAGTGAAACCCTATTTCAAAATAAAAATAAAATAGGACTGGGAGTATAGCTTGGAGGTAGAATGCCCATGGGTTTAATACCCAGTGCCATGGACACACACAAATAACAACAATAAAAAAAAAACCCTAAAAGATCTCCTGGCTTGGATGTCTTATCTTCTTAGCTATGGCAAATCATACCCACTTTAACCTTTTCATGATGTCATAGGGATATCTTTATGAATTATACTTACTTTAATGCTAACATTTCTGAAGTTCTTTGTGGTTTCAGTGACCACATTTGCTTTTCATTTTTTTCAGTCAAATATTTATGGATTCCCACACCACCTATTGGTAGACAGATAGAGAAGGCCATTCTAAAATGAGCCCCAAGAATTCCTGCCCCTGATGTACATGTTTTGCGTAATCCTTAGAACACTGACTGATGGATTTGGCTCATGTGGTGTCATATGACACAGTTGAATTTAAAATACTGAGATTATCCAGGGAGCCAGATTGAATTACATACATTCTTTGAAGGCAGGGGATTGGCTCACTAGTTGTAGAAGTGGAATTCAGATTCAAAGCACAAGAAGACTTTGCCTTACCACTGGCTTGAAAACAGAGGGGGCATATGGTAAAGGAATGTGGGTGGTCTTTAGGAGCCTGTGGCTGACAGTCAACAAGGACACGGGGGACCTCCACCTCACAGCCTCATGGTGCTGAATTTTGCCAACTATCTGACCAAGCTTGGATGCCTTCTCCGGAGCCTCTCACTAGAACTGGCAAACACCTTAATTTCAGCATTAAAAGCCCTGATCGGATCACAGAACTCAGCCAAATGGTGCCCGGACTTCTGTCCTACAAGCCTGTGAGCTAATAGATGGGTATTCCTCTCAACTGCTGAGGTTTGTGTCATTTGTTATACAGCAATAGAAACTAATATACTCCTTATGTTGCAGGCACAATTGTTGACACTGGGGATATAACATGGCCTCTTCACTCATGGGATTCATATTTTGGGAGGAGGTTGAGAGATAGAAAAGAGGCAATGAAGAAAGGCCAATAAACAAACATGCAAAAAATGTTAAATCTTGAGCTGGGCGTGGTGGCATGTGCTGTAATCCTAGTACTTGGGAGGCTGATACAGAGATTATAGTTGAGAGGTCAGCCTTAGTAATGTAATGAGACCCTCAGCAACTCAGCAACTTAGTGAGACCCTGTTTCAAAGTTTAAAAAAGAAAACTAAATAAAAAAGGACTAGAGGTATAGCTTGGAGTGTACCTGGTTCAACCTCCAGCACAGAGAGAAAGAGAGATGGGGGGAGGGGAAAGGGGAGAGGGGAGAGGGGAGAGGGGAGAGAGGAGAGAGGAAGGAAGAGAGAGAGAAAAGAAATGAAGAAATTTGAAATTTATATTGTGGTTAGTGCCATAGGTAGAATTATAATGGGGTGATATGACCCGGTATGTCTTGGGGGTGCCTTATAGATCAATTGGAGATCAAGAGAGATCTTCCTGATGCAATCATATTTAGAAAGGTTTGCATGACAAGAAGAGTCCAGTCAAATTCAGTTCTGAGGGAGAGCGATACAGGCAGATTAGGCACCACCACAGGGAACTTCATGTGGGAAAGGACTTGGTGGCAGAAGGTGGCCTGACTGGGACCAGATGACTATCATGGGGTCAGAGGAAACTGGGAAGGTGGTTAGAGGCTAGCAGAATTTTTTGTGCTGCAGCAAAATTTGGCTTTAATGTATTGCGAAAACATTGGAGGATGTTAACTAGGTTGCCTGATCTGTGTTCTATATTTGCAAGGTTTTGGAGGCAAATAAAAACATTCCAATTAAAATAAAGAATCAAGTAAGGCTTTTTCATATAATTGACATATTTTTGCTACCTATTTATAGATGAAACATTTTTATAGTTAAAGTTTTAATGCATTTTTCAGCTCTGGGATATTTGACTTTTATTTATTTTATTGCTGTTAATCTTTTCTTCTCTGTGTTTATTTTCTGTCATGGTTGAAATGTGTCACCAAGGTTCAAGTGTTGGGAACTTAACTGCCAATACCACAGTGCTGAGAGGTGGAGCCTACAAGAGGTGATTGGGTCATGAGGGCAGGATGAGGGAATGGACATATTAATTGCTATCTGGGAAGTTTGTTAGTTATGGAGAGAGTGGATTTGTTTAAAGGGGAACTTTGATCTTCTCTCGTTCTCTTTCTCTGACCCTCTCTTGCTCTTCCACATTCAGGCATCGCCCTTACCAGATGCTTCCCAGCCTCCAGAACTAGGAGCCAATTCCTGCATTATAAACTACCCAGTCTCAGGAATTCTGTTATAACAGCAGAAAACAGACAAAGACGTTTTCCTTTAATTTGAAGAAATTAGAAGAGATTTACAGAGAACAATATCTAAATGTCCAAACAAAAATTGACATGTTAACATAATGACATATAAACTTAATTTTCTTAAATTTTTTTAATAAGAGAGAGTGTATTATATGTGAAAGTAAATATCATTTTGAACTTTGTCCTGATCTCACTTTTCTTTAAGAGGTTTAATGTATCAGACTTTGTGTGTACTCTTCTAGGCCTTTGTTGATTTCTGAGTTTTTCACATACACATGTATGTTTTTATTGCTTGGCAGATTTTTTTAATGAAAAATAGTATATTTTATACATTTTATCATTGCTATGATATGGTGTTAAACTTAAGGTTGTATGAAGGTTATAATTGTAAAATTTAAAAGGTTTTATAAGCCCATAGGAAAACAGGGGGACGATCTGGGGACATTCAGAAGAGCAATGATGGCAGAGGTAGGAGAGGTCCAGAAAAGTGAACATATTTGAGGTATTTCAGAGGTAGAGTTGGAAGGTCTTGCTGATCAAGGAGATGAAGGAAAGAGAAGAAACAAGATACCTCTTAGATTTGTTGACTTGAGCAACAGAGTGGATGACATGGATTAAGTAGAGAGGAGTAGGGAAGGAAGAGGTTAGATGAGGGGAAATCAAGTTTTTATTGGACACAGAAGAAGTTTAAGAAATTCAAGTGGAGCCAGGCATGGTGGCACATGTTTTTAATCCCAGCATTTGGGAGGCTGAGACAGGAGGCTCACGGTTCACGGACAGCTTCAGCTACTTGGTGAGGCCCTTTCTGGTATTCTCTGCTTGGTATAAGGAGCACTTAGTTACTAGAAGCAATAGAGAAAACAAATTAAACATCAAAATGAGAGAAATGGACTAGGGGAAGGTAAACACTCCACATTTTTAAGATCTGGAGGTTGAGTTTACTCTTACAGTGCTGTGGTTGATATGGTAGTGCACAATGAAATTAAAAACATTCATTTTAAATGTAAACCTCAGCCAAAGTTTATAAGCAAACTCAATGGACCGAGATTGTTTTTTAATGAGGAGTTGTAAGACACCCAGTCTTTTAGATGTGCAATTCACAACAAATATAATTCTTTTGTTCCACTAAAATAGTACTTATCATCTATTTTTAGTTGAACTCCCCTTTTCAAATGATCTCCTCGATTTTCTGCCCAGTATAAAAGGTTACCATACTATAATACTAAAGAAAAAAATATCTTAAAGTAGTATAGGATTTAAGGGTCTACTTTTTATCTTTCCCTCCTTCCTTCCTTCCCTCCTTCCTTCTTTTCTTCCTTTCTTCCTTCCTCTCATCCTTTCATCCTTCCTTTCTTTTCCTTCTTTCTTCCTTCTTTTTTTTTTTTTTGGACTTGGGATTGAACCCAGGAGCATTCTAACTTCGAACTACACCCCATCCTTTTTAAAACTTGAAACATGATCTCACTAAATTGCTGAGGGTCTTGCTAAATTGCTGAGGCAGGTTTTGAACCTGCAATCTCCTGTTTCAATATTGGGATTATAGCCGTGGGCTACTATGCCTAGCCAGACCTACTCTGGGCCAGAAATAACTTTGCTCTTCCAAACTGTACTGTGATTCTTTAAGTGGTAATTCTTTTTTTCTATTAGTGTGGGGGTCAGGAAGCTCAAACCCTAATTACCATTCATTTTTAATGAATTCCTTTAGGATTTTTACTGTTTGTGATCCATCCAGTAGCTCTCCTGTTGTTTTTATCTCACAATTTCACCTTTATTTTTTCTTTTCCCTTATTTATTATAATAATATGTATATTTTTACATAGAATATATAATTACCTGTGCTATAAAATAATGAGACTATTATAAGGCATCAGTGTCTATCGTTGTTATTGACTCGTGAATGCTGTAGATATTGCTGTTTCTATATTCAGTATAACTCTTCACTTCAGGAAAGCTGCTCCATTTTTATCTCTGGAGGGAGATATGAGTGGTTTAGAATAATCCCATCAGTGCGAGCACAGTGGTTCATGGAACCCAGGCTTAGGGCAGTCAAAACCTGGTAGGTCCCTGGACTCAAGAATTGATTAATGAGTGTATATATGATCTAACTCAGCTCAGAGATACAACAGGGGGCTTCTTGGGGCTCTGAATTAGATATTTCCTATATCTAGGGTAGAAACAACTAGAGGACAGAAGGAAGAAATATCCTGAGGAGGGGAGGATCATAAGAGTCTACAGAAACTGAGCTGTAGGCTCTGTATTGTTACATCCTGAAGTCTATCTACCTCTAGGTTTCTCCTGGCCTGAGCCAAATAGATTTCCTTATTATTTAATCCAGTTTGGATTTTTGTTGTTGTTGTTGTTCTCACTTAGACAAACTACCTTAAATATTTTTGGGAACAAGGTAGAACATAAATAAAGCAAATCTAAAAAGAGACAGCAAAGGCAACAACAGTAGCCATTCATGGCTGGATCCTGGCCCAGACTTCTATCTTGCTGTATGCACATCTGCTTCTAGCAGCCTTTTCCCAGCTCCAGAAGAACAAGCTGTCCTCAGGATGCATCATTCCGCCCCATCTTCTTGACTGTGTATGCTATTACCTATGGCCATAGTGGCTTATTCCTGTCCACTCGCAAGAATAAGCCAAACACCCCTCCTTAAGGAGAGCAGATTTGATCTGATCTACCTACCTGTCTGCATTTGTATATACATATACCTGTGATTTATCTGTACCTTGGACATTCTCTTTTCATTTCTGCCGCCATGGCAAATGTTGCAGCTGTGTCTCCCATAGGCAGGAAATTCCTTGAAGGTAGTCATTAGGTCTCTTCAACTTAGCGTTAGTATATTTAGTGCCTGTCGAGTAGCAACTACTCAATTAATTCTTGTACAGTTTGGTATCTACAAAAGTAAGCAACTGAGCTGGGTGTGGTGGCGCACGCTTGTAATCCCAGCATTCGGGAGGCTGAGACTGGAGGATCTCGGTTCGCGGACAGCCTCAGCTACTTAGTGAGGCCCTCTGCAACTCAGTGAGACCCGGTTTCAAAATAAAAAATAAAAAATAGGGCAGGGGGTGTAGCTCGGAGGTCAAGTGCCCCTGGGTTCCATCCCCAGACCCGCAAAAAAAAAAAAAAAAAAGTAAGCAACTGAAAACTGAGAAACAAAGATAGTTTGGGTCCTTTAATGACAAGTTTAATCCTAGAGAACAACTTATCTTTAGGAGGTTTTGAAAAGAACTCAGAAAAGTCAGGTGGATTTCTGTAACTTCAGAGTATTGGCACTGAAAAAGCCCTTAGTTTTATCTTCTTATTTTTCCAATAAGGGAGCTGAGACCCAGAGAGAGGAGGTGACTTTCCCAAAGTTTTATAGCTCGTTCAATTTGCGGTTGGGAAGAGAACCCAGGTCCTGTTTCTCGCAGACTGTTGTTCCTCTGCTACTTTTCTGCTCCCTTCTGAGCTCTTGACTTCTTGTACCACCTCGGTTTGAGTCACTCAAACCCTTCTGCATCTTGATTCTGCATTGCAGGAATGGAACTATTCTCATTGGGGTGTGGGCTAGAACTAAATGATATAAACATGCAAAAACACTTTGAGTACCATTAAAATATGACGTTCTTCCTAGGCTCCTTCTCAAGCCTGGGTAATATGTAGAAAAAGCCACTCACTCACTCCCTTTTGGTGACAGGAAAACATTGTAGAATCCCATAATTTGGCAAACGTATAAAGAATACAATTCGAACCATTGCAGAGAGCATCTTTTTTCCATTTGTTTTAATAAGCATTGTTTCATTTTAATATTCTGTGACATGTCTAGCTAATAAGAAAAGCCTGGTAAGTATAGCGGGGTAAAGGAAAGCCAGTCAGCTTCATGCTCCTTTCCTGAAACACTTTGTTATCAATTCTTTTGTTGAGGGGGGTCAGTACCACCAGATATGCATGTAGGGTTTTCTAGTCCTCGAGATTCATGGAAAATAAAAGGCAGTATTTTTACTTCAATGCTACTCAATGTGCATGGTGTGTGCATAGGAATTTATTTATTTATTTATTTATTTATTTATTTATTTATTGTGGTACTGGGGTTCCTAGAAACCCTTCTACCTCTGGGCTATACTCCCAGACCCATTTTATATTTTTTATTTGGAAACAGGGTCTCTTAAGCCAGAGAGGCTGGCTTTGAACCAGCGCGATCCTCCTGTCTCTGCCTCCCAAGCACAGGGATTACAAGTGTGCGCCACCACACCTGGCGTGCATAGGAATTTTTTTAAGGATGGAAATGTGAATTATTTTGTGGCTTGTCGGGCATGAGAATGAAATGAAAATCATGGGAAAGCAGCTGTTTTCTGTCCTATCACCTAATGCTTGCTCTTACAAGTATTTATTTAGAGAATTTAAGCACATTTAATTTATTATTAAAAAAATCTCTTGTGTGCTAGGTGTAGTCCTAGGTGCCGAGACAGAGAAGAGAATAATATCCACTGGGCTCACAGCCACAGCCTCTTGAAGAGGTGAGTTTAGCAGGTAATGAGATGTATTAAGGTAAGTACAAGACCATGTACAAGCACATAATGGGGACTTCATTACTATGAGGGCTTGACTGAAGTATCAGAGTACACCTCTAGGCTAGTTTTTTAAGCCTGACAGCCAATCTTCTTTGCAATTTAATTCCAACTTATCACTTCTAACCTTTGAAGGTGCCTTCTTTGTCCTGCTCCTGTTATACTTAATGACAATGATAACTAGGTAGCTACGACTTAATCAGTACTATTTGATAAGTTCTTAAGCAGCACCTTATACAAATATACATATGCAGTTTAATTCTTAAAATAATTCAGTTTCTTTTGGGAAAGAGAGTCTAATTTGAGGTTTTCACAACTCCCTCACTGATTCTTCATACAGTTTTCTTTTCTGCTAAGCTTTTTAACCCAGTTTCTTAGTTCAGGTTCCCCCTACTAATGTGTATTTGTTTGGTTAGTTAATGATGGTCTTGAAGAGGAAGCTGGTTTACATTTGTTTGGGGCTTACTTTTTTGCCAGATATGGTGCTAAACTCTTCACAATGCATCATATAATTTAAATAGCTCTATAAGGTTATGAAGTATGTGAAAATATTCTTCATATTTTACAAAGAAGTGGAGGTATACAGAGAGTAAATGTTCCATGTAGGCACACAACTGCACACTGAGAGTCTTGGCGTGAGGTTTTATCCTCCGGGATCTGGAGTGAGCTTATAAGGGGAGTGCTGTGCTATTTCAGGTCCAGGAGAGGCTGAAGATCCTACCCAGAGACAGGTGGTTTTCTAGAAGAATATCATGTAGAACTCCACCTGGATTACCCTCTCTATTCTTTCCAATTGTCTAGCTCTGTTGTTCCTTTCAAATTAACACAAGGTTTCCAGTTAACTACAGCATGTTGTCCATATAGAATAGTTGCTCTTCCTTCGCCGGTTTCCCAAATAGTGTCAGAAGACTGAAGATTTTGATTTTCATGTGCAGATGCAGGTGTGGCGAACAACAGTGCAGAGCAGAGTAAATGCCCAGGTAACTGCCTGCGGAGAACCTGCCCATGAAATCTTGGAGAGGCTCTGCAAGAATTCTCTGCAAGAATTTCAGAAGCACTGGAAGATCAGAGGCACAGGGCGATGAGCAGACTTCCGGCTAAGTCCTTCACATCCAGAAGACATTTCTTCATTTCCTTTTACTTTTCATACAGGGGGCGAAAACATGCTATTTGGAGAATTAATTTAATGGTACTATTTCTCTGGGACACTGAGATCTGGAGAGAGCAAGGTGGTGTGGCATAGGTCATTTTAGAGGACTGAGAGAAATCTATATAATAACCCTGAGGCCTCCCCATGTTTCCCTGTTGCTTAAGATGTCCAGGGACCAGGTACACATCTTATCTCTGACTCTTCCTAGAAGCAGATTGGAAGATCATTTGGTGTAAAAACTAAGTAGTTCCAGAAGAAATATTTCCAGAGAGAGACATATGTAGCTCTTCATCAACAGCAAAGTATGCCCCTTCATTACCTCAAATAAAATGCCATAATTCTCTGTGAATGCTCATGGTTTTTCCAATAAACTATTTACTGCTTCATTCTTAAAGAAAAGATAATTCAGTCTAACTGGGTATTTGAGGAAGGCCTTTCATATAAAAAAAGATTAAAAAAATAAAAATCAATCAGTCAATCAGTGAAATACACCAAAAAAAGCAACTAAGAAAAAGAAGTGAAACAGAGAGAATCCTGGAAGGAGAGAATTTTTTTTTTTTTTTTTTTTTTTGGTGGTACTGGGGTTCTTGGAAACCCTTCTACCTCCGGGCTACACTACCAGACCTATTTTTTATATTTTTATTTGGAAACAGGGACTCTTAATCCAGAACAGTTGGCTTCAAACCTGCTCGATCCTCCTGTCTCTGCCTCCCAAGCGCAGGGATTACAAGTGTGCACCACCACGCCTGGCAGGAGAGAAAAATTTTAAAAATCTGTTTCTAATATCTTCAGAAATCCAGGAAAATTTGTTTTATGCTTTGAAGAATAACAACAGGATCTTGGGAAATGAGAACACCAGAAAAATAAAATTCTTTGAAAGGATAAGATAAGATTATATTTTTATCTTATATCCCCAAAACAAAACTTGAAAGGCCATAAAATTTGGGAGAAACTGTGTTGCAGAACAAAAGGAAAATTGTGGACGAGAAAGAAGAAAAGATTATGAGAAAGGAACCAGACCAAAAAATGTTACATGCATATATAAAATTATCACTATGAATCTCACTATTATGCACAATTATGAGGCACCAATTAAACTAATCTAAGAAAGAAAGGATAAGAAGATTAGAAGCTCAATTCAGGAATTTTTGTATCAAAACACTAGGGGTTTCCAAGCAGACGACAGAGAAAAAAGAAAGGATAAAATAGTCAAGAAATAATGTAGGAATGCCTTTCATAATGTACTATGTACGCTCTTACATTGATAGGCATCCTGGTTGATCAACAAACTATACACAACAAGACCTTATATTAAGGCCATTATCTGTGAAATTTTAGAACAGTTAAATAAAAAAAATTAAAAAAAGAATGGCTTCAGGCTTAATGATAGTCACAGCAACACAGGGTGCTAGAACAAAAAAGCAGTATTTTCAAGGTTTAAAGGGATAATGTTCAACCTAATATTCTATACTCAGCCAAATTATCAACTGAGGTTATAAAGGCATAGGTATAATTTTCTGATATAATTTTCATAGGTATAATTTTCCCCACTACAGGTCTTTTCATAGGAGGCTTCTGAAGAAATGCTTTATAAAATAAATATAAATGTATCACCTGGGTTAGCAACAAATGACAGTTACAGTCCTAATGATGCAAACACTGTTTACTGACTAACTCAATACTTATGTATGATTAAATTTAGGAGATGAGAGTTGAGGATGGTGTAGAAAGGCTAACTCTGCAAAAACTGGTTACTGACGAACCCAATACTCGTGTATGATTAAATTTAGAAGACAGTTGAGGATGGTATAAAAAGGCTAAATACTAATTGGGTGTGGTGGTGCATGCCTGTAATCCCAGTACCAGGGAGGCTGATCGGAGAATCTTAAGTCCAAAACCAGCATCAGCAACTTAGTGAGACCCTTTTGAAAACAAAAAGGAAAGGGGACTGAAGGTATAACTCTGAGGTAGATGAGGTAGAATAACCCTGGGTTCAATTCCTAGTACCATACACACACACACACACACACACACACACACACACACACACACACAAGTTATATAACAATCAATGCCTGATTAAAATATTCTACAATATGTACATGTATTGGAACATCACATGGCTCCTCATTGTTGTGCAAAATTTTGAATTCTTATGAATCAGTTAAAATTAAAATGTATGGCAGTATAAGCATACATTTAGAGATAAATAATTACCAGGAGAGGTAGGTAAAATAGCTCAAAGAAGTTGATTCTGAGGACCTGTACTGGAGTTTGGTGGCAATGGTGGCAAATTGGGTGGAAGATAACTAGTTTTCAGTATAAGCCAGTTTGCTCATTTTTTTAAAAAAATAAGGGTATTATTTAAATAAAATAACAAATCTGATATTAGAAATTGTGCTTTCTGGGAAGACTTCTCTGATGCCTTATATTAGCACTCTAGTTTATGCGATCTGTCCTTGTTTCCTGTTTCCCGTTCTAACTTGTCTCACCTTGGTCATACAGTTTATTACGCTCGCTTCAGTTATTAGTTCATGGTCAAGTTTTTGACGCTGTATGATGAACTCTCTTGGTTCATGTTGCTCTTATCATGTCGATAATTTTTTTACTGGGTCTCCTAGACTGAAAGGTTTTCCTAATAATTCTATTTGTTACTTAGGTCCAAACAACTTAAGTTTTTCTTTTATAAAGGTAAATGCTTCAGGAATGACCATTAGGAGCTTGTACATACTGTACAGTAGAAAGGGCTCTGGTTTGTAGTAACAACAGGAGTAAACATCTGCATGGCAGGGGTTACCTGGGCAGACAGCCACTGCAATAATAAAAATTGAACATCAAAAAGGCAGAAAGCTAACCCAGAATTCTGTTACTAAACAAAAGGCTTGTTTTCATGTCCCTTTTCCTATCTAGTACCTTGTCCATATGTAGACATAGTCTTTTACCTATATTCAGTGAAGATGTAATTTGGTGTCATGATTTATTTACTTACTCAAGACTTTATCCAATGCGTTTTTCCTTAATGATACACAGTCTTCTTATTTTAAACAGCTATATAATATTTCATCCAGTTAGATTTATTTTATCATCTTCCTATGAATGGATATATATTGATTGAATTTTTCTTACTCTGCCATTAATATTTTCCTACATATTTCATCATTATTTTAACAATTGTTTGCATGAATGAACTTCCTAGGAGAAGCAAAGATGAATATGATATTTTGAAGCTTTAGAATCTTAAAGTCACAAGAAAAGTTACTGCATTGTCTCATACTCTAAGCAATGATACCCTCTAAAGACACCTGCCTCTTCGTAATCCTTCCCATGACCTCACCTCGCATATGGAAGTTCATTCAATGCTGGTTCACTCAGATTTATGAAATCCTGTTTGTTTGCTGAGCCCCAAATGGTATCATTTACTTTAGCTGTTGGCCCTCATTCTGCCCTGTGGAGCGACACAAAATACATGTGTGTTCTTCTCTTCCACACGGCAGCCCTGGAAATATTTGAGGATGATGATCACGGACAAACTGACCTTTGGGCAAGCTTTCAACAAAAATATTCCAAGTCTATGATTGTCAGTCCACCTGCTCATTCACCTTTGCCATTTTCTGCCCCAATTCCCAACTCTTTTCAATCTCTCCCCATCATTCACAGTTTCCCCAACTTTCCTCATGGGCTGCCCCTCCAGATCCACGCTGCTGCCTTCTGTTAAGTCAAAGATGTCATCAGTTTATTTAAGTGCACTGTTGATTTCTATGTGTCATTAAGTAACAAACAATAACACTGCTAATTAAGCTCCATGATATCAATTGTAAGGGACACCTTATTTTCAGAGATGTTAAAATGTGAAAAAAAGGGTGTCTAGAACCAATAAAATACAAAAAGGCAGTTGTTTCTAAGTCAAATCCAGGCTGTCAAGATGTTCCTTGCAGAACAGTTCCTGGAGCTGGAGAGTATTCCCAGGGATTTTGGGCTTTCCTAGACTATGGTTGTATGTATAGGGTGTGTGTGTGTGTGTGTGTGTGTGTGTGTGTGTGTGTGTGTGTGTGTTTGTGTGTGTGCATTACCAGAGCACATTCCTTTATCCTAAATATACAGTTCTAGTTTAAAATCTAATTTAAAAATCACAGATAGTAGAAATAATAGAGTTAGTAATACCTACCGAGCCACTTCATTGCAAATGTATATAGTTCAAGGATAGAGAAACTTTAGTCAAAGAAATGATGATGGCAATGTATTCAATCAGTTTTAAAATAGAGCAAATCTAAAAACCTCTTGACTGTTCACAGCTTCAAGAGAAAATGACATAATTTTTGACATTGTCACAATAATATTTGAACAAATTCAGGATGGGAGGTGGAAGGAAGACACATGTAATTTGGAAATGTGAATTTCTAATATCCTATGAGGGAGTCCATGTATGGTATTTAAATTCAAAGCATAGTTCAAAAATAGAATAAAATTCACAACCTCTTAGTGAATTTACAAATATTTTCAATCCTTTACATATAGCAAGATAGAAGGATCATGTAAGATTTGATATCTTTGTTGAGAAGATGAGAACTGAGAATTTTGTTTAGCAATTCTTAAATTCCATATTTTTGTACTTTTACTTTCAGTAAAAATAAATTTGATATTTTACTAATAGTAGCATATATCATATTATCCATTGAAAACCTTATTTCTATATTTTCCATAGTTTAGTCAATTCAAGAACTCATGGTAACTTTCTTCTATAAAGTTGTGAGCAAAATTGAGTTAGCAAACAATGAACCAGTGTGCCTAGTGGAAATTGTCCCTGGCATTGAGTTCCCATGAGCCTCTACTCACAGCATTTTCATCAACCAATCAATAGATAATCTTATTTTATGTGTTCTTCTGTTTAAAGGCACTTTATTTCATCTGTCTTGCTAATTTACTGGCACTGAGCACGATAACTGATACCTGAATGAAATTTATCTAACATATGTAATTTTTTTTCAGATAATAGCTTCTTGTGCTTGGGATAACTAGAAAGAATTTGTGCAGTGTACTTGGGAACCATTCTACACAGTGAAATACCAAGAGAAAACACAAAAATGTGATTAATGTGGCACTAAATAGGCTGCACAAAGAACATTTGCTTGTACTCTATGCACTGAAATGGGAAGGCAGAATATTGCATTGTTGGGCTCCAGCTGGGGATATATAGGTTGGGTGACTCAAATATTTTGCTGTTCTATGTACAACTATGATTGGCCATAAAAGCTCCCCGAGTCTTGATTTAGGGACTACAAATACGTTTTGGTGTGTAGGCTAACTCACAAAAACAGAATCCATAAATAATGAGGATCCACTATACTTCTAAATAAAATTTTACTTCACTCTTCTCCCTTTCCTGTCTCCCTAAGTACTTACCTGTCCTTACACCTTGCTAGCCAAGGAGAAATGCCTAAAATTGTACTTAGTATGAGTTGACAGTTACCATTATTTGGTGGTGAAGTTTTTTATTTTAAAACAAAAATATAGCTACCTACATTTTTGCAGATATAATAAAATAATGATTACTAAAGTTTCTACTAAATTGTAATACAAAGATCAAGTAACAGCAAGATGTTTTTGCTTGTTTATCACAATGAAATTTGTGTTTCCACCCCCAGCCACTGCAATTCATCTTTTAGAAAGATTTGAGGAAAGAGGCATTCACACACTGCTGGCTTTAGTGTAAATTAGTACAAATTTTGGAGAGGAAAATTTGGCAAAATCTTCACAAGTCTCAGTAATTTTCACGGAGTAATACCGATTATGAACCCGACTAATGGAATAATCACAAAATGTATTACAATATTATTATAGTTACAAACATCTTAACCAACCCCATAAACAACAGTAAGAACTCAGAAAAACACACACTGGTTTTATGAGCCATATTCTTTTAAGAATGTTGGTGATACAAGAATTTGTTGACAAAAGAACAATATACCAGACATGCAGATATGTAGGAAACACAGAGGATTCCAGTGGGACTCCAGATAATAGAGCGGAAATATCAGCAAAGTTTGAATGGAAAGATAGGAGAGGAGGAAGGCTGATCTTGATTAATGAGGGTCTACATCTGAATATGTGTAAAATTGTGAATATGACATGGTTAGCCTGGACAACCATTGGTGGGAGGGGGAAGGGAAAACGGGGGTGGGGGGGAGAGGGCACCAAATATAGTTTAAATGTATACCATTTATGTTCAATAAAAATTTTGTTTAAAAAAAACAAATAAATAAATAAATAAACATTAGAACAATGCGTAAACAAAATGGTAGCAGTGGTTGTGTCTGGGAGATAAGAGTCTAATTAACTTTCATTTAAAGAATATTCCTAGGTATAATTTACACTCTTTACAGGAAATATGTGTCACTTTATAATGAGAAGAAAATATATAATAAACATTATTTTTAAAATACAGCCCCTCAAGGAAATATAAATGAATGCTCTTATTTACATAAATGTAATTTCCTTTTTGTTGTCATATTATTTTGAGGATTTCATACTTGCTTCGCACTTTCATAAACATTACACTATTTAGAATAATTTGCAACACAACATTGTGAGGAAGATTTAATAATATTCAATTTATGGCTAAGAATACCTAGATTCAGATTAAACATGTAATAAAATGTTTCCCGGCTAATACATGGGAACACAGTTAAGACTTAAGCACAAATTCAACTACAAATGTCAATGTCAGACTCAGGAGGCCATTGTCCTGCAGAGACCAGAAGAGAAATCTATCATTGAACTGAAAACAAACAAACAGAAATTCTGTAATATATCTGATTTAAATCTCACCACAACCCAATAAGTAGATGATAGTACTACTGATGATTGTCTTTTATATTATCATTTGAAGCTATTTCAATCAGAACTACATCATACCCAGTATATCATTCATTGAACCAGGGTACCAACCTGTTCGTGGTGCATTCCTGGAATATTAGGCTTTGTTCTAACACATATATCAACTAATAAAATGACTGCCTTCATGAACTTTTCAGCCTTGCTTGGTGAAAGAGATAATAAGTGTAGTATATATGACATGGAACGTGATAATATTTGAATAGAATCAAAAGTAGAGAATTTCTTCCCAAATATATTTAGTACTGAGGATTGAAACCAGGAGGATTCTACCTCTGATCTATACCTTCAGTCCTATATTTTATTCTCTATTTTAAAACAGGTTCTCACTAAGTTGCAGAGGACCTCTCACTAGGTAGGTGAGGCTGGCTGTGAACCTACAATCCACCACCACACCCAGCTCCCAATTTTATAATCTGTCTCTACTTCTGGTTTTGGACTTTGAGCAGAATGATTAACTTTGTCCTGAGATGAATATATTGTAAAAATACTTTTGCAGAAAAGAGTGTGAATGGAAAATCAAATGCCTAATGGAGATGTCAAAAAGACAATTACATTTATGAGTCTGAAGATTAGGCGAAAGGTCAGGACTGGAGTTGTAAATTTGGGAGGCATTGGCTTGGAGATGGTATTTAGAATCATGAAATTATATGCAATTATCTAGGGAAGTGGTTCCTTGGTGCATGTCAATGTATAGAGGAAGCATCTCAGATTGTGAGGCACCAAAGGAAACTGAAAAGAAAGAAAGAAAGGAAACTGAAAAATGTGGTATTGAGGAAATCATTTATTACAAAACCTGGATAAAAACTCAGATTTTCTGATTTCTAGTATTTGGGACTTTTCCATTATTTAAGACTTTGTGATCCTTCTTTTTGCTTAGAGTTTATCATTCATTTTGTCTCTAGAAGAGTTTCTTAAATAATAATTGAAGCCGGGCATGGTGGCATGAGCTTGTAATCCCAGTACTTGGGAGGCTGAGACAGGAGGACTGCAGATTTGAAGCCAGCCTCAACTCTTAGTGAGGCTCACCAGCCTCAGTGAGGCCCTCCAAAACTTAGTGAGACCCTGTTTCAAAATTAAAAATAAAAACTAGGGCTGGGGGTGTAGGTCGTAGGTAGAATGCCCCTGGGTTCAACTTTCATGTAGGAAAAAAATAATAATAATAATTGAAGGGGTGAATTTGCCAGATAGTGATTGCTAAGAAGCCTTCCTTTACTCTTTTGGTCTACAGGACGTGGTTCTAGTTTTCTGTAACCTTCAAACACATGTGTAAATAATTCAGGGCATTCATTATCTAACTCACTCAACAGCAAAGCATGTTATCACCCAGAAATCAATGCTCACTCCCATAAAGTGGGGCAGTGAACCACTTAAAGGATCTCCACAAGAAGATGCATTTGCTTATGGGGTCCTTCAAAATACATACTGTGATACTTTAATTTTTTATCATCTTTTCTTTGAGACATATTTTATGATAAGTTGGGCTAAGTGCAATGAATTTTCACACCTCCATCTGCCCCATCAAGACAGAAAATTTTTCCAACACAGGGAAACTACTTCCATGTTCTTCCCCAGTCTCCACCCCTCTCTTCTCTCACCACCATTCTTACTTCTTTTCTCATTGGTTAGATTTATCTATTATTGAGCATCATGTAAATGGGATTAAGTAATATTTTATTTTTGCTACCTGGCTTTTATCATGTAATATGCCCGGAATATGCATCTATGTTGCTGCTTGTGTTAATTAATCATTCTTTTAAAATTTTGTGTGTAGCATTTTACTTTGTGGATATACCACAATCCTTGTGCCTACTCTATTGATAATGTATTTTGGGGGCATTCTCACTCTGAATCTTATGAATAAGTCAATTCTAATGAACTTGCATATATTTCCCTTGAGTATATATCTGGAGTGAATTGGTGGTTATATATACACATTAAGGGGTGGAATTGCTGGGTCATAGCACTGGCATGTTTGTATTTTTAAAAAATTCTAGCCTTTAAGAAAAGCAAATTTCAATCATGAGATGCCATTTAGGGCTTATGGAATTAATAGATATTTTCGAATATAGTATATCTGCCATGTTCTCTTCTCACTTTCACAAATTGCTTGTGGGAGTATAAATTGGTATGTGCTGCCGGGCATGGTGGCGCACACTTGTAATCCCCGCGCTTGGGAGGCGGAGACAGGAGGATCGCGCAGGTTCGAAGCCAGCCGCGCTGGCGTAAGAGACCCTGTTTCAAAAATATAAAATAGGTCTGGGAGTGTAGCCCGGAGGTAGAAGGGTTTCCAGGAACCTTAGTACCACCAAAAAAAAAAAAAAAAAAAAAAAAAAAAAAAAAAAAAAAAACATGGTATGTGCTTTGTGGAAAGTAGTTTGTCAGCATATAGTAATAATAGCCCTTAAAATTTTTATACCATTTGACCCAGGTGCCCCCCTTTTTTCCCCATTTTCTGTTTTCAAACCTATTCTAAGGAAATAACCGTAAATATTATGGAAAGATTTTGAACCAAGATATTTACTGAAGAACTATTTGTAGTAGAAAAACATAGGAAGTGACCTATGTCCAACAACAGGAACTACATGAAGTGAATTAATAAGAACTTGATGAAATATTACTTCTTATCTGTGTAGACACTGATAAATTATGATTTATCAATTTGTCAAACATTTACCAATAAACCTATAGTTTATAACAGTATAAGAAGTTTGGTTTTCTACGTTTTAAAAGAACATGTATCTAGAAGTCTTTTTATACTTGTATTGATGTGTTGTATTTATACACCATAGGGAGGTTCAAAGTCATATAAACAAGCATGCACACAGATCCCGGTGTGTTCCCCGCAGGTCTTGCTCTGCTATCCCACCCCCCCCTCTGTACATACTAGTGAGATAATCAATGATTCTTTCATACACAAGCACAGCTTCATCTGGATGATTTCTTTGATCAGTTCTTACTTTCCCCCTCCCCCTCTCCTCTCCCTGTTCTTTCCCATTATTCTACTAGTTACTCCCACTTATCTAAATCTCTTTTCTTTACTATTTTCTCTCTAGCTTCCACATACTTTCTGAGACTGGCTGATCTCATTTAGCATAATATTTTTAGTTCCATCCATTTTCCTGCAGATGACATAATTTCATAACTTTGAAAAACACAATATAATAGAACAAACCCAGGAGAAATGTCAACAAAAGACGAATGCTAACTAATAGAGTGGTAGATTGTTGAGTGATTAGTTCCTTTTATCTATTTTAAATTTAATCTGAAATGGTTAGTTTAGTTTTTTAAAAATTCAGCTTACATAGATATCTCAAAATTTAAATCTTCACTTTCAGCTTCACCTGCTGGTGGCAGGATGGGACACTAGTTAAAAATATGATTCCTTTTTCTAATATGCGAAAGCTAAGGAGAAATGGGTCATAGGAGGAACTCTAGATGAAAAAGGAGATCCTATAGAGGAGCAAATAAGACAACCTAACTGAGAGGAAGGGAGGGGGAAGAAGGATGTAATTAAACATAGAAGCCAACCACTAAGCCAAACACAGGAAAGAGGGATGGGGAGGGAATGGGGTGGGGATAACTGGGTGATGTATGCATGTATGTACAAGTTTTTTTAACCACATTATGATACATGAATACAATGTACCAATAAAGCAAAACAAAACAAAACAAAAATATGATTCCGGCTAATCATGTCAAGTTCTCTGCCTGTTGGATTGTTGATATATACCTTCTGTAAATAACTTTTTTGAGAAGGAAATAAAATCAGCTGGAACTGAATCCTAAAAAAAGTATGATTCCCAAAACCAAATTACCTGGGTTGAAATTCTAGAGTTCTGGTTTTGTTGCTTGTTGGCTGTGTTACCTTGGTCCAGGCTCAGTTCCAATGAGTGCCTCGTATGAGCTAGTCACTCTTCAGTAAACAAAGAGGTCAGCTTCCCTGTGCTTGGTGTTTTCCAGTGTGTGCCATGTACATGGGCATCCTAACAGTGTCTGTCTAACTCCGAGGGTGATGAGGGGCAGACACCCGGGAAGTGTCTGAAACATGGCAGACCCTCAGAAAGTGTTGTATGTTGCCGGGCGTGGTGGTGCACACTTGTAATCCCAGCATTTGGGAGGCTGAGACCTGGAGGATCGCGGTTTGCGGACAGCCTCAGCTACTTAGTGAGGCCCTCTGCAAATCAGTGAGACCCGGTTTCAAAATAAAGAATAAAAAATAGGGCAGGGGGTGTAGCTCAGAGGTCAAATGCCCCTGGGTTCCATCCACAGACCCGAGGGAAAAAAAAAAAAAAGAAAGTGGTCTATGTTACTGTTATTAACTCTCAGGTTTGGTGGCACATGCCTGTAATTCCAGTACTTGGGAGGCTGAGATAGGAGGATCACAGGTTTGAAGACAGCCTGAGCACGCACAGAGGTCCTATGTGAGACTCACAGCAACCTAGTGAGATCCTGTTTTCAAACAAAAAACAATAAATAAATCAATAAAAAGGGCTGAGGGTGTAGCTTGGAGGTAGACTTGGTAGAATGCCCCAGGGTTCAATCTCTAGTACCACACTCACAAAGTTGTTATTATGTTGTTTTGCAGTTCCCAACTTATCTTTCAGTTCATTAACATTTGTCTTTGTGAAAGAATCACTTAGACATGATGGATAATGGCCACCTTCACAAATCATTTGAGAAAAACATTGATAACCCACATGAACAGTTCTTTTTAGTTTTGTCTTACCACAGGTGGTGGGATCTGAGTGGAAACCCCATTTCCAAGAGTTTTTAAGAATTCATTTTTCCTCATGTCCTTCTCAGTGATAAAAGTCATTTCTTCTTATTGTGTTTTGCAGAAGGCCTAATATGTTTACCGTTTTCAATGGTGCAATGATTTGTTGTTTCCAAAATCTGTAGTGTGTGCGTTTCCTATGAGTACCATAACGGAGTACTATAAACTTGGAGTTTAAAGGAGAAAACAGAACAGATAGTTATATTCTCTCACAGTCTGTTTATTTTGTATCAAGCATTGTCAAGGCCCTGTTTTCTGTGAAGACCATAGAATACTTCCTTGCCTCTTCTAAATTCTAGTGGCTCTGGAGTGCTTGGGCCTGCCGCAGGGTAATTCCAACGTCTGCCTACATGTTTTTTGAGTGGCTCTTCCCTGTCTTTCTTGTCATCTCCTCTTTTTCCAAGCATGCTGGATATTGGACTTAAAGCCCACTATAATTCTGGGATGATTTCATCTTGAGATCCTTAACTAATTACATCTTCGAAGACTCTATTGACAAGGTCACATTCTGATGTTCTGGGTAGACATGAAATCTGAGAGATGGCATATTATTCAATACGCTGCAACTAAAGATAACAATACTATCCATAATACTATTCTTTTTATGTTTTTGAACTTAAATATCTGATAAATATAACAACTGTTCCCTTAAATGTATGTATATTGCCTTCATTATAAAATGTGGATAGAACCCTCAATTATTAATACTGTGACATGGAGGAGCATGAGTCAGACAAGGGTAAGGAACTGTACATCCTAAGATGCGTCAGGCTCTGATTTTTTAAAGTTTTGGGAAGACTCATATCTTCTCAAAAACTGAGATCTGAAAAGGTTAAAGGTTGTGTCTAATGTGAATTTACTAGAAAAACAGGAAATGGACCAGGTGCCTGAGCGTTGGACAGGATTTTTTGGTTCTTGATCTCTCTTCTCTTGATGATGGAGGATTTCTGGCAGTACATTCTTTACACTAAATCCATCCGTAGGCCAGCGCTGATGATTGCACCTTGTAACTCTGCAGTTGGTGCTAGAAATCGTTTTTCCCAGCAGCTGAGGTCTCTAACTTATGATATCTTTGTTAAGGGAAATTCCAAAAACACTTACTGTAAATTAAGCACACCGAGGTTAGTTTCTAGCAAATAGTTCTTTTAGTTTAGTTTTGTTTTTCTGTTTTTTTTTTTCCCCTGCTTTAGAGCTGTATAAATCAAAAGTAACAAAGAAGCCTTTGGACCACAAGGGTCTTTACTCCATCCTGACCAAAGAGCAACACCAATGTTTAGGACAGTGATGGAGAAAGAAGTTACTCTTTTAGTTTAAATGTATATTGGAGAATAAGATATTTAATGTCCCATTGAAATGCCAATATAAGGGGTCAGGGCTTGTCATGGGGCAGCTTCAGTATTGGTTAACTGAGGACAATCTCTAATTGTCCAGTTGCTGTGTGTTCTTGTGCCGGGCGAGTCACTCTCTTGAGGAATTCCAGAGTCCTCTGGTCTCTTGCCTGGCGGTATTGAACTGGCTGTCGGCCTTCCTGGAGTCCAGTGAACCATGGATTGGCTCTCCGCAGCATTTTTGGCTCAGCACCCGTCCCTCAGATGCTCCTGGGACCCTGAGTCCTGAGTCTCCTGGCTCAGTGGCTCCAGTCATGAACCTCTAGTATTTGTGGTCCCGGTGCAAGAGGGAGCAGGGAGTGTAGTTACATCATTTTGGGACTAGGAGCCCAAATGTTTCGTTTAAGTGCATTTCATCAGTCCTTCTATTCTGTTTTCACTTACACCTCCAACTTCAGAGGTACCTAGCATCTGTGATTTCTAGTTGCTAGGCCATTAGGGTTGGACTAGGAAACAGTGCTAGGCTTACGTTTAGGATTAAATGAGAGAATTTTATTTATTCCTCCTCTTTCTTCACCTTCAGTAATCCTGATATACCTAAAAACTTGACAATTACCTTTCCCTCCCTTCCAGGACTCTCCATAGAATTTCAGAAACACTTTCCCACACACAGCAATAGTAGAAATGCGACAGATCCAGCCTCTGACTTAATTTGTTGCCTTGTTCTTAGTTGTGAGCTGCTACCTGTGGCCTCCAAGGCCTCAGTCCAGAAGCTTGTCAAATCCCTTGCTCCAGACTAGGGAAGGCAACAGGGAGTCTCGGTTTACACTAAGTGGGAAGCATGTACATATCCACTCACTAGATAAGAGAATGAATCCAGTCCTGGTTCCCCATGGTAGATGAGCGAAGTCTTAGGGTAATCATGAAGCCTCAGGTTCATTGCAGACTCCAGACTCAAGACTGGGAGCCTCTTGCTAAAACCCCTTACCCTCGTTCAAATAAAATGTATTCCTTATCTATGGCAGGTCATCTTTTTACCCCTTTTGTCCTGGCTACACACACATACACACACACACACACACACACACACACACACACATTCACCCATGTTTAGTTTTTTTTATATGTATGCGTATCTCTCTATATTTCTGTTGATTCTATTTGTTTGGAACAGAAAAACAGAGTGTAAGTTCTATATACCATTTTCATAGAAAATACAAACATAATTTAAAGAATGTATAGATAATATAAATAAAGCAAACTCAAAAGTTGAGTTAAGTTCATTAAACACAGCTGAAACAGTGACAACAAAAACATAAGTCAACAACCAGTGGAAACCACTCCCTTTCGCTTGACTAAGCGGGTAAGGTTGGGTTTGGTGTGATTTGGCTAGATTAGCCAGCAATACTCTACAAGACTGTGTTTTTGTTATCTAACATCTGTCACAAAAATCTTATTTATTTATTATGAGTCTATGTCACCTCATCAGGAAATCCTAAGACACACCTCACATGGGCCCGATTTTATTTACGTCCCAAACATAAAAGGTGGCTGTCTGAAGACCTGGGGTTTCACTCTGCCTCAGATGTCCTTCCCAAACTTCCAATGCAAACAGAAAAGCATTTTCCTGTCCCTGGAGTCTGTGAGCAGTGTTTGGCCTAGAGGCACGTGAGAAGGGGTTTATAAGGTCATTTTCAACAGGCTGGGTGAGACAGAAAGGGCTCTTTACTGCACACTGCTCTCCAGCCCTGGACCACTGCCAAAAACGCAGGAGTTTCCCAGAAAGACCGACAGTGAGAAGTTCAGCAAACACTTGGACTTTAATTCGCTTCTTGAAATGCCAGGCTATTTTCTTTTTCTGGCAACAATTGTTGCTCCTCTTCTAACCTCACAGACTAAACTGTAGTCCTCCCTTTGGCAACAATTGTCCTAGAACTACATCAGTTCAATTCCACAAACATGTATCAGAGTATGCCAAGGAATGTTAGGTCCAGGGAATACACTGGGGGACAGAGCACCTTCTGAGGCTCAGTGTCCTCACTGTCTCATGCCAGCAGAGGCGAGCAGAGCTGCAAACTGAGGGGCTGGGCACAGGTGGCAAGCCTTCACGCCTCGAGCTCCCGCTGCCCAGGCTGGCACTACCAGGACCATTTGCTGCTTGTGGGAGCTTGAGCCAGTTATTGAGCCTCTGTATGCCTCAGTGTCCTCATCCAATTTAAGGATCATGATACAGCTACTATGTAGTTTATATGTAGCATATGTGCATGTGTATATATACCTATATAGCTTTCTGTGTATGGATATATTCATATATGTGTCTATGTATACATTTATTTCTATTTTATGTATGTGCATGTTTATATACTGTGTTCATGTGTGCCTGTGTGTACTATAATATGCTGTGAGTTAAATATCATTTAAATATTACATACATAGAAAAGGTATATAATAGAAGCTGGAAAACAGGAAGCACTCCAGAGCTGCTAACTTCTATAATGTACATTTTGCTCTGTAACGTGAAGGCAAAAGGGAACTAGCAGGAGATGGAACACGGGCTTCCAACCTTGCTCGACTACTTTTAAACTTGGGTAACTTTGTGTCTGAAATCCTCAGTCCATTTCAAAATTAATGCTCACTAGGTGTTGCTAGTATTAGTTATTCTTTAATAGATTTTAAACAAAGTTTCCCTATCTCAAAATAAGAATTGTTATAATTACAATGCAATCTTTTTTTTTTTTTTTTTTTGGTACTGGGGATGGAACCCAGGGGCATGCTACCTCTGAGCTCCAGTCCTGTTTTTTTTTTTCTTTATTTTGAAACAGGGTTTCACTGAGTTGCAAAGGGCCTCACTAAATAGCTGAGGCTGTCTGCAAACCTTTATCCAAAACCTTGATCCTCCTGTCTCGGCCTCTGGGATTACAATGCTGGGATTACAATTGTGCACCACCACGCCCGGCCTAATCATTTTGTGTATATTGAAAATCTTATTGTATCTATATCATCTATATGTCTAATTCTTATTCCAGAAAGTCCCATGATAGGTGATGAATGGTGAACACTTCAAATATCATCATCTCCTACTACTATGCTTTTGATATAAAGTATTCCCCTATGTACCAAAGTGTCATAGAAATGATTAAATCTCTACCCAAAATTTCTACTTTTCTTTCTATTGAATAGTGCTATCGCTAGGAAGGAGTTGCCCTTCAAGGACTACATTCATGTTGCTCTTTGTATCTGAGGGACCAGCTGACTGGTTATCAGGGCAGAACATGAGTACAAGCGGTACGTGCCCAGGTCATTGCCATTGGGATGTGGGTGCCACTTTTCTGCTCTACTGTTTCTCCCACTGATCGTAAGCAGAGGACTCTGAGATCTCAGGAAGTAGCAGAACCATATGATGGCAAGAGTCTGGGTGCCTGAGGGGAGGAAAGTGTTCGACCAACCAGGGAGATCCACACTGTATTCTTACCTGAGAAAGAAATGAATTTTTCCTGTGTCAAGCCACCAAAATTTGGGAGAGGGGTTTATTTGTTAGAGCAGCTAGTGTTGTACAAATAGAATACAATAAATGCTGAAGTTACCAGGAATGAAACATAGGCACATACAATTTAGAACACATCAAAATTAAGCCATTTAAAAAAGGTTCACTGGAAGTTCTGAGGGCATTTCAAAAAAAGGGGAGAAAGGAACAGAGGAGAAGTCATCGGAGAGAAGAGTTTGATCCAGGCCTTGAAAGGTTTGGACTTGAAGCAAAGTTCAGGTATGTAGTATAAATAGAAAAGGTCAGAGGCGTGGGGACTGGGTTTGGTAGAGCGTGGAAAACTCCTTGAAATTGGCAAGTTGAGTCGGCCAAAGGGGACAGCGAGAAATAGAGATAGGAAGGTAGATAGAATCTAATTTGAGGAAGAACAGAAATAGGACAAGTGTCCGACTTTATTTTGCCAGCAATGAAGAACAGAAGATTTTTGAGTAAAGAAGGAATAGGGTCCTATTGACACTTAAAAAGATCCACCTGGAAGTCTTGTGAAAGACATGTGGGGAGAGACGGGCATGAATTATCAGACTAATGTAATGGTCTAGGGAGAGGTCAGCAGGAGGTAGCTAGAAAGCAGAGTGTCTAACTAGAATGGCGTAGAAGAGACGGATGCGGACTCTGCGATGGAAACAGCATAGCATACTGTCGACTGACAGGACTTGTGCAGCAGAGACAGGAGTGGCATAGAACCTCAGGTATGTTCACTTGGGTCGCTGGGAGGGTGATGGTGATATTAATAGAAGTGTGCAAAGGAGGACCCATAAAAAAGAGGAATGGGGGTGACTGATATTATTTGGTCTTGGTGATAGGATGTTTATGTGGGGGATCCTGTTGATGTTGATCAACAGGTGGTTGTTGGTTTTGGACTAATGTTGAGGAGAAAGCATCTGTAACTTTAGCAGCATTTCTTGTGGAAGGTGGATTTGCAAGAGCTATTTGAATGGAGAAGTCAGAGACTGTGCTAATGAGAATGAAGAGTCAAGCAAAATACCAAAGACTGGGTGTGTGAACAAGAGAAATTTCTTTCTTTTTGGGGGGTTGGGGGTCCTAGAGATGGCACCCAGAGGCACTCTATCTCCGGGTTACATATACAGCCCTATATTTTTCTTATTCTTTATTTTGAAACAGTGTCTCACTGAGTTGCAAACGACCTCATTAAGTAGCTGAAGCTGTCCACAAACACAAATCCTCCTGTCTCAGCCTCCCAAATGCTAGAATTACAAGCGTGTGCCACCACACCTGAGGTATTTCTCTTTGTACAGTTGTGGAGGTTAGAAGTCCCTGGCCAAGGTGCCACCTGATGCTTCCTGAGTGGCAAATGGCTGTCTTCCCTGTGGGTCCTCATCTGATAAAGGGGAAAAGAAAGGAAGCAAGCTCCGAGGCTCTGATGTCCTCATGTAATCTAAGGCCTCTGCAACTTAGTGGGACCTTGTTTGGATGAGGCCATGAGAGCCTCTCACCAAGGCCACCACGCTGGGCATTAGGGCTTCAACATATGAATCCTGAGGGGCATAGACATTCAGTCCAACACAGAGATATCCAATTCCAGAGAAAATAAACAAATGTAGTGGAGAAAATTCTTTCTGATGTAAATTTTATTAAAAATGCTAAGGAGTTAGATTATAGATGTGCAGGGCAGGGGAGGAAATGGAATAGAGGATGTGACCAGCCCTCAGAAGAGAGGAGCTTCACCACCCAGCTGCAGGTGCTGCTGTAGATGCCAGCTCCCTCCTAGGGCTTAACTTAGACATAGATAGGATGTTTTAAACCAGGTGAAACAGTGCAGAGGTACTTGTCCTTGGCCGAAAAGAGATAGCAACCTTTCTAAATGCATATGCATGAAGGAGGAAAGTTTCCAGGCTGATTAAACCTGGCCAGCTTTTTCACAATCCTGGAAATAGATGGCTTCAGACCCTCTCTCTGGAGTGTCCCTTCTTTGTCCAGGCCATTTCCCTCTCTGGGGAAGAGGTTCCATTCCATGCTCTCCCTTGTACATAACCGGACCCTTTTCTGCAACATAACCCCTTTTTAAAAAATGTAAAACCGCCTTTGTCATGACTTTCTTTATACTCTGTCTCCCCCCATTTTCTAAATAAACCTCTTATATTCCCCTACTGGTGCTTTCTGTTTGAATTCTTTCTCTCAGAAGAAGCAAGAACAGAGGGAGAGATTGCTACCCTGTAATATTTATTTCTAGGAGAGATCATCATCCTATATAACAGAAGAAGCAAAAGCGGTTGCATTGAAAGTTCTCAGGGTTCTATAATGTGAAGGGAGAGAAACAGGTAGGCATTTCACGGCCAGCTGATGATTAGGGAGAATGTGGACACATGGAGAGGCTACCTTTCTACTTTTCGAGGCAGGAAGTGTCTGCCACAATAGGAATCTAACTTCCTGTGCATGAGAAAAGCCCATTTTAGCTGCCGGGGTGGCTCATGCTTGTAATTCCAGCACTTGGGAGGCTGAGACAGGAGGATCGCAGTTCAGTTCACAGACAGCCTCAGTTACTTAGTGAGGCCTTCTGTAACTTAGAGGGACCTTATTTAAAAATAAAAGAACAAAAAAAAAAATAGGGCTAGGGATGTAGCTCAGAGGTAGAATGCCCCTGGGTTTCATCCCCAGCACCACACACACACACACACACACACACACACACACACACACACACACACATAAAAGGCCAATTTTAAGATTTTCAACACCAGTGGTAGTTTATCCAGTTATAAGTCATGATTTCCTTCCTGATAGTGGAAGTAAGATGGTAAATTTATCGTTCTGTTTTGTTTTGATCTACGTATATGTAGGCTTTGTTTGTACATCTATCTACAAACTGTTAGAGACCTAGAAAAGCCCCTCAAGAGGATCCTACATTCCTGTTTTTCAAATTGTGTTCTTAGTACCCTTTTCCCCAGGTATAGTTAGAGGATACTTCAGTGTTAACCTTGCATTGGAGAGAAGTCAGGGTCTGGGGGGAAAATCAATATCCCCATATCATCTGAGCCCCACATGCTTCAATCAGACCTGATTCATATTTATTACACATTATATTTTAGGCCTTTTGAGTAATCATTCATGTATGTCTATGACTATATCTATGTCATATGAAAATCAGTGATCTAGATTAGGGTCTATAAATTATCTGGCAAAAGGCCAGATAATTCTTGAACCTATGCAGGTCATATGGTCTCATTCATAACTACTTAACAGGGCCAGGGTGGTAGGAAGCAGGTCATGGACAGCACACAAGTACTGCTGTGCTCAAATAAAACTTCGTGTACATAAACACATGGTAGATTTGCTTACAGACCCTTGATCTCAGGCACAGTTTCTTGCATCTTACATGTGGAGAAATTGAGAATAGAAACTAAGTTAAATAGTTTACTGTAGATGACACAGGGGTTCTTGATCATTATGAAAACGAAGGCTCCATTTCCTCATGTTACCCTGTATTTCAGTCTCCTTATTCACTCCTCAGAATCTCTCCAAGTGTTGTTCTGGTTCCCTGCACGTGTAGTAAGATGAATCGGTCCATTATCTACCCTTGTATGGTCTCTTCACAAACCAAATGCTTTGCATATATTATCTCCTTCAATGTTCATGATGGTTCTGTAGATGTTATTATTCTCCATTCTACAAAGAAGAAAATGGAAGTTTAGAAACTTGCCCAAGATCACACTTTTATTAAGCTTCTTCACTGACCTTAGAATTAACATAGATTCCTTCCTCCCTCTTGAACCTCACAATCAATCCATTAGGAATCTGGATCTGCCTTTAGAATATGTCTAGGATCCGGTCTCTTCTCACCCACTACTGCCGTCTTGGCCTGAGCTTGGCTGCCTGTCCTCAGGATTGCCAAACCCATCATCTGGGAGATCTTGCTGCCTTGAGCTTTGTGCACTTAGTATATATTTCCCACCGCGGTGCTGGAGCAAGTCTCTTAAAATGTGAGATGGATCACGACACTTTCTTGCTAAAACCCTGCTGTGGCTACTCATGCCGCTCAGTCAAGTAACCCTGCCTTGGCTGGTGAAGTCCCACATACCTGCCTCCGGCCTTAGCTCTCTCACTCCCCTCCATCCACTCTGCACCTTCCTCCTGGGATTCCTTACTGTGCCTGGACAGAGCAGGCACAGCCTGTCTTGGGCCCTGTGTCCGGCTGCTCCTCCCTATGTCTCTACATGTCCACGGGGCATGCCCACCCTTGCACCTGCTTCCAGTCTCTGCCTTTCTCAGATCTATCTTACAGCCTCATTTAACACTGTCCTGAATTTGAAACCCCCCTGTCCAGTGCTCCAGGACCCCTTACCTTGCTGTCTCTTTTCTTTTGCCCATAGCCCTTGCCACTTTAACATAATGCATAATTTATTTATTGTCCTCTCTCTCCCCCCAACTCTCAACGAACCAATGTCCTCCAGGGTAAGGATCTTTGTTTCGTCTACCTCTAGTGCCTCCAGCAGTGCTGAGCACTTAGTAGCTACCAAATAAATATTTGTGGAATGAATTAATGAACCTGTCTCTCTTATTTCAAGGCTAGGTCCTTAATTGCTAAATCATACAGCTAAACAAGTGAGACATTAAAAATAGATGTTTGAGTGAAATGAGTGACTCCTCTAATAGTTTGGGAGAAGGCTGGGGGCTGGGGCTGTCTCTTCATCCTGTGTATGAGCCGAAAATCGAGCAGGTGCACGGTAAGTGCTTTTGCAGAATTAAATTGCATCCTGCAGACACTGATGCTGACATTTGGTAGGCCCTGTTACCCCATAAAATGCTTCCCTCCGGTCGGGGCCCATCATGGCCACAATTACTTCTCTTAGCCAAAAAAGCCCTTTGTCCCTTGGCTGAGGTTCAGACCCTGCTGCTTTCAGCAAGACTGGGCAACAAAAAGGAGCTTCAGAGGGAAGGACAACAGTCACTTTCTTTCCGCAGGATTATTCCCAGGCTGTCTCAGCCTCTCTCCATGTCCCCCATTTTTAAACCTCTTTGCTTTCTTTGCACTGCAGGATTCTAGCTGGCAGCGCAAAGAGGTGGCTCTGGATGGAAATTATAAAGACAGTGGGGTTTCCTCGGGGACCGGGGGTGGGGAAGGGGCTTTTTTTCTGCATTTTATAAAGACATTCTAGACCTAGAATATTAGGATGAAATCAAGGAAAATAGCAATTTGGTACCTGCAGTTCTTTAGCAGCAAAACTGGTCTCTGACAAATTAAGTCTGAAGACAAAGCCCTGACGATCCCTAATGCTATCTCAGCACCCCCACTTCTCTGGTGGAGCCCCTCCCACAGCACTGGCTGAGCATCAGTCAGAAGCCTTACGCTTCTACCCAGCTACTTGGAAGCTGCATTCTCTTGACTTACCCATTATCAATATCGTGATATGATGATATTAAACTTGGCCAGATGCTCTCCCTAATATGTGAAAGTTAGGGAGAAAATGGGTCATAAGAGGAACTCTAGATGAAGAAGGAGATACTACAGATGAGCAAATAGGGTGGCCTAACTAAAGGGATGGGAGAGGGGAAGAGGGAAATTCTTTAATGTTCATGATGTACATTAACAAAGATCAAAATCAATCACTAAGTCAAACATGAGAAGGAGGGAAGGACGGGACTGGGGAAGGGCTAATTGGGTGATGTGTGCACGTATGCCTCCACCATTTTGTACTCCATTAATATTTATGAATACAATGCACCAATAAAAAATAATAAAAAACTGGCCTCCAGCATGTTATAAGAAATAAACGAGGCACTTGGTCACTTTTGTGAAAACTTTTCTAATTTTCTATAGCAGTTAATCTTTGTTTGTGTGATGAAATCTCAATAACTAATACACACACACAAATCTGTAGCTGAAACAGACTTTTTTTTTTTGGTGGTACTGGGGTTTCTGGAAACCCTTCTACCTCCGGGCTACACTCCCAGACCTATTTTTTTTTTAATTTGGAAACAGGGTCCCCTAAGCCAGCAAGGCTGGCTTAGAACCTGCACCATCTTCCTGTCTCTACCTCCCAAGCACAGGGATTACAAGCGTGCGCCACCATGCCCAGCCTGAAACAGACTATTTTAGCCAAGGTTCTCCAGAGAGACAAAACCAGTAGCACAGGTAGGCAGACAGATAGACAGACCGATGAGCAAAGATTTATTAAGAAACTTGGCTCATGCAGTTATGGAGTCTGAGAAGTAGGCCATGGTAGGCCATTTGAAAGTGTGAGGTCAATGGATGGAATCCATGAGGTCCATGGATGCTGGTAGTGAGGCTAGTGCAAGTTCAAGGGCCTCAGAGCCAGGGAAGCCGATGGCGTCACTTTCAGACACAGGCCAAAGGGCAGAGAACCCACGGATCATTGGTGCAAGTCTCAGAGCCCAAAGGATAGAGAGCCTAGAGTTCTGGTTTACAAGGAGAGGAACAGGAGAAGGAAGAGGAGGAGGAGGAAGAGGGAAAGGAGAAGGAGGAGAAGGAGGGAGAGAGAGGGGAGGATAGAATTTGCTTTTCCTCTGTTTTTAGTCTGTTCGTGTCCCAGCCTACATCACTCTGTCTACTGACCCACATGCCAACGCCCTCTAGGAAAATACTCACAGAACCCCAGAAATCCACTTCACCAGCGGCCTAAGTGCCCATTACTCCAGACAAGCTGACCTCTAAAACTAAACCACTGCACCAACTGGTCAGTTCCTGGCTTTGACGATGTGCTGTGGATGCCGATGTTACCATGAGGGAAGCTGTGTGGAGGGTGTGGAGGACTTGGCTTCACTGGGAGTTTTTACCAATCTAAAGTTATCTCAAATACACATATTTTTAAATTATTTTTTGGTGGTACTGGGGTTGCTAGAAACCCTTCTACCTCTGGGCTACACTCCCAGACCTATTTTTTATACTTTTTTTCTTATTATTTGGAACAGAGTCTCTTAAACCATTGCTGCTGGCTTCGAACCTACACGATCCTCCTGTCTCTGCCTCCCAAGCATGGGGATTACAAGCATGACTGGTTCAAATACACATTTTTTAAAAAAGTTATTTTCTGTTGATTATTTTTCCTTCCCATAATACCTTACAGATGCTGCTGTTGGGACATTTAACTGATGACTACGAGACGCGCTTCATAGGGCTAAATGAGAGATGTGTGCATATATGCCTCTACTGTTGGGGGTCTACTCAACTGCCTGACAAAACTTCCGATGAATCAGCTACATATAGTGTAGCGCCGAGCGCGTTGGGGTCTGCACAACTGCCTGACAGAACTTCCGATGAATCGGCAACATGTAGCACCGAGAGGATATGGAGGGCATAACTACTCCCCTTGCACCGGCTAGCCCAATTTGGTAATGTTGAGCCTTATTGGCTCAAATAATGCTTCTGTGCTCGTGAACCCCTTGTGCAGTGGATAATGATTGGCTGCAAGTTATGTGCTTTGCACATGCAAGAGTGACCTTTAGCTTGATAGGTTAGAATAGTTTCCTGTTGGAAATCCCCCTTGTGGTTTTTTGCTTTAAATTGGGTTGCCTGAGAAAAATAAACGAGATCCTATTTGACATGTCTCCCAGCTCCTTGTGTTGCTGTTGTTCTGGGCTGTCAGCACTCACCTTCTCTCTCAGCCCCACCGCTGTTGGGCTGGACTCGTCACTCTACCATCTTGTACTTCATTAAGATGTACAACTACAATGCACTAATAAAAAATTACAAAAAAACTTGCAGTACATGCTCAAGAGGAGCAGTATGGAGGTATCAGAGAACAGCAATTTAAAACAGGCTTTCATCCATTTTCATTTATTCATTTGTTCATCCATCCATCCATCCATCCATTTATTTAAAAATGTTTATGGGACAGCCGCTATGTTCCAGGAACAGTTCTCTCTCGGGAGCCTGTCATCACAAACAAAACATACAGAGATTCCTGCTGTTGTGAGGCTTATATTTTAGTGATGGAATATAGAGGTTACAGAGAAAACAAAATGGAAAAAAAAAAAAAAACTATGTGTGGGCAAAAAAGCAGCAGCTCAGGGAAGGGACGTCAAGACTGGAACAAATGACAGGAAGAAATAGGATGCGCAGGGCAGCCCTTGCTGACGACTCTGGTTGGAGCAGGGTTGAGGGAGGCAGTGGCCAAAGCAGATATTAGGGAAAGACACTGCAGGTAGAGGGGCAGCCAGGGCAGGGCCTGCGCCATGGACTTGTGCCTCACATGATTATGAACAGTGCAGGCCACTGGGGCAGAGTGAGCAGGAGGACAGATCACAGAAGCCAGGTGAGGGCACTGCAAGGACTTTGTTTTCTCTCTGAGTGAGATCATAGGTGCTGCGCGGCTTTGAGCAGAAGCATGGCATGTGCAGACAACTGCGGACCCAGGCTCTCTCTGGCTCCTCAGTGGAGCCCGGGCTGAAGGAGTCAAGATTGAAAGCAGGGAGACAAGTTGAAAGTCTGCTGCAGTATTCCAAACCGGAGATGAGGGCACCTTAGACATCATAGCCCAGCCGGGAGCTCTTTCCTCTAAAGGCTTTTCTCCATCCACCTGCTTCTCACCCAATGACATGGATCTTCCAGGAGTGTTTGTAAAATCTCAATCGTTTAGTTCCTCGTGTGCAAAGTGACTGACCTTTTGTTCCTCTGTTCATTTGGGTCAGTGTCTACTGTTCTCTCCCCAGCTGCCATGTACAGCCACCCCAGGACTCGCCATGAACTTCTGCTTCTTGCCTCTTCTCAACCCTCTTTGTCCTCAGGCTTTGCTCTCGGAAGCCCACAACTCCCTCCTGCCTGCCTGTTTGCCTTGGTTGTCATGTTCCGAGATGAGATGCCTGTTTCTCCTGATGTGTTGTATATTGTGAAGCCGAAGGCCTGAGCATGCGCTACCTAGTGTTTGAATTAGGGAACACAGCGTACATCCAGGGTTCACTTTTGCCAGCTGGAATTCATCAGTGCTTGTCCCAAGCAGATGTTGTATTGTCCAATGAGAGGACACAGAAGTAGTCACATGGCAACTAGGACCTTATGCATGAAGTAGGGAAGAAAAGGAAGAGGAGAGGGGACATCTTCAGTACATACTTAGTGCCAAACCTTTGCCTCCAGAATCTTATGGAATCCTTAAAAAGACTCCAAGGGAGATACAATCATCCCCTGTCCACAGGTGAGGAAACAAAAATAAAACAGCCTGTTTTTTTGTGCTGCTGATCCAGTCCCTCCAAACCAAAGATGCTTGCTCTATATCTGGAGAAGACAAGATTCCATTAAAAAAATAAACACAAGCTGGTCGTGATGGTGTAAGCTTGGAATCCCAGTATTTGGGAGACTGAGACAGGAGGAAAACAGGCATGAGTACAGCCTCAATAATGCAGTAAGACTATCAGCAACCTAGCTAGACCCTGTTTCAAACTTAAAAATAAAATAGAAAGCTGGGCATGGTGGCACACGCTTGTAATCCCAGCATTTGGGAGGCTGAGACAGGAGGATTGCAGTTCAGATAGCCTCAACTACTTAGTGGGACCCTTTGCAACTCAGTGAGACCCTGTTTCAAAATAAAGAATAAAAAAATAGGGCTGGAGGTGTAGCTCAGAGATAGAATGCCCCTGGGTTCCATCCTCAATACTGTAAAAAATAAAATAAAATAAAATAAAATAGGACTTGAACTTCTCCAGGTTCAATCTCCAGTACCGCAAACTAACTAACTAATGATAAATAAATAAATAAATAAATAAATAAATACATGTAAAGGGAAAGGTTGATTTCTCAGGTCTGGGCATGACTGAGTCAGCTAGTCTGACTTGTGGTCCCCAGAGCCTTGGCCAGTGGCAGGCTATGGAGTCATGGACACCCAAGTCAGGATTTCCCACAGCCTGTTCTGGGCGCTTCCCCTGGGCCGACATAGGGAATGGGTGTGTGAGCGCTTTCCCATGATACCAAAATTCAGCTAAGCAGAAAAGTCACATGGTTTGGGGCTGGAAAGACTTTTATGCCAGCCTGGCGGTGGCGTCCCTTTGGCCCAGTGCAGCCCAGTGTTGCAGGTTGGGGCAAGAGCCCATCTAATGATAAAAGAGCTCCTTTTCATTGTGTGTGGATAGGTATTCTCACACCCTTAAGGATGTGTAGGGTGCACAGGCAGGTGGCCAGTAGCTGGGGTGCAGGAATATGCTGGGGCGGTGCTGCACAGGCAGGCTTCCCTACCCTGAATGTCTTACTCACCCAGTTGGAAGGCCATGTGCAGCCGGCTTACACCTTGTCAGCACTTTACAAACTGGAAATTCTCCCATCCAGCCAGAATGTGCCTTCCCTTGCCAGAATCTGGAAAGGAGGCCAAAGAAATTGGCATCTTAAAGCCAAGAGTCTTCCCCCTTCCATCTCTTTCTCTCTCATTCAACTGTAGGAGCTTTCTGGGAATTGGTAGAGGTATAGTTAATTTTATGCACCAACTTAGCTGGCCTGACCAGTTATTTGGTCCAACACCAGTGTAGATGTTGCTCTGAAGGTATTCAGGAGACATGATTAATATTTATTTTGAGTAAAGCAGATTATCTTCCACATATTGAAGGGCCTCATCCAATCAGTTAAAGGCCTTTAAGAGAAAAGAGTAAGGTTTTGTGAAGAAGAAGGGATTCTGCCTCTAGACTGCAGGGTAGAAATTCTGTCCAAGTTCACAACCTTCAGACTCAAGATGTCAGCACCAGTTCTTACCTGATCCCCAGCCTGTCTGCTTGTCCCACAGATTTTGCATGTGCCAGTACCCACAGCTGTCTCTCTCCCTTCCCTCTATATGTGTGTGTGTGTGTGTGTGTGTGTGTGTGTGTTTGCGCGCGCACGCACCCACACACTTGCATCTGAACTATTAAGATAGTTGGAGGACTTCTGAAGTTCTCCAGGCTCCTAAAAATTCCACAGCACCACTCACTTTCACTGTAGATACCCTGGAATCTTGCTTTGAGCAGTGCCCATTGTCCTTACCTAGTCAAGAAGCAGGATGAGGATGAAGAATAGGAACTCAGCTAGTGAAACTAATGTTTGTCCTTGCCCAGCTGCCTCCCTCGGGAGTTTTGGCTCCTGGGAACTGCATGGTCTGCATCTCTGCATTGCCCTGGCTTCTCTTTCCTGACTCCTGGCTGAGGTGATGAATTACCCAAGTGATACTGTATTTGTATTATCCTTAAGGCATATTGCCTCTGAGTAATCCTGTAGTAACAATTTACTAACTCAGTCCACACAACCAGCCATCCATCTGTCCATCCATCCATCTATCCCCCTATCCATCCAACAAATATCCAACACTCTCCATCTGCCAGTTTTTGTTCTGGGTACTACTAGTGCAGTGCATATGAGAGTACAAGAAAACTTTTTTGGGGAATCTCAGGTCTAGAGAGAACCTACCTTTGAGGACCACAGGGAAAGCTCTAATTGCCTTTTCCCCAGAAAGGTATGTAGACCATATCCCTTGTCCATTCTGGCCTTTTACCCTGAACATGATATGAGCCACAGCTTTGTGCCTGACTACTATTGTCTGCCGTGTTCTGTCCTGATGTTTCAGGACCTCCAAGTTCCTCAAAGAGCTCCCATCTGCGATTTTAATTCCTTCCTCTCCTTTCCCGAATCAGATCTGATGGTGGGAGCTGATGTCAACCCATTTTCCAGTCTGGGTCCTCAGCTCTCTGACCAGGACCCTATTACTCCGTGTAGATGAGGATTGCGTTTCTTCCTGTGCAATCCTTTTAAGGACCGTCCCTAGTCAGAATCCCACAGGAAGCCCTGAGAAAGGCATATCAGGACAGACACTCCTGCAGCCTCCCGAGCCCCGGCTCCACCCTGGACCTCACGCTCCTGCCTGGCTCTGGGGCTTCAGCTCTTGCTGACCGTTTACCACTAGGTCCACTTGCACCTGTGGGCAGAAGCACAAGGTAGGATTCCAGCTTCCCTTCAGGATGTGATTTTATGTCTCCCTCTTTGCAAAGAGATTAACATGGAACTAAAATAAAATGGTGGAATGAGTGTCATGAAGAGTTGGCTGCAATGCTGTAAAGTAGGGCTGAAGGCCAGGTCTGGTTCAGCTGGCATCCTGGTAGAGGGGCATGTAGGAGGAGAACTGAGTGGGGTAATGGAGGGGTTTTAGAAGAAAGAGGTGGGTGAGGGTAGAAGACGTGATGAAGGAAACAGTTCAAGGAATGCTATGTAGATACACTAAATTGTCAATACCAATCTCAATTTTGATAACATTCAGGGAGGGGACGGAGTGGGATGAAATTCAGAGAGAAAAACACCAAGTATTGTGTACATGTATGTTCCCAACATTCATAACCTTTCTGTGATATATAATCACAATGAACCAATAAAATTATATTCAAAGAAAGAAAGAAAGAGGCTATTAGGGTCCTGGGGGGTGGGTGCCAATGGACACTCTGGGCAGAATGAACGCCAGCTGTGGCAGCCCAGTCCTAAGACTTTCAGATGGGGTCAAACTCCTGGATTCAGTTCAGGGACACTGGGGAGGAGGAAGAAAGGGATGTGGGAAGGAAGGGCAAGCTGGTGCTGAAGCTTGTCTTGTAATACTTCCATTCTGGTGAAGAGAGGCACCTCCATCTTCTCTGGTTTTCTCTCTACTGATGGTACTTCCTGGTTTTCCTGCAGGCGGGTGGGTAGACTGAACACATTCCTGCAAATTTGCACCGTGAAATCCTCTGGAACCCAGGATTCCTCACGGAGAAAAAAAAAAAAAGTCTGAGAAACACGCCAAAGGTGGTGGTTTTGTCATTCACTGTGCTGGGGTGATGTGTTTATGGCGATTGAATTTTTTTTGGTGGTATTGGGGATTGAACCCAGAGGCATTCTACACCCAAGCTATACCCCCAATCCTGTTTCTTATATTTTATTTTGAAACAGGGTCTCACTAAGTTGTAGAATGCTGGCCATGAACCTGCAATCCTTCTGTCTCAGCCTCCCAAATACTGAAATTACTGGCATGCACCACTACGTCTGGCTTATGGTGGTTAATTTAATTCCTAGCTCAATTTCTGTGTTTACTTTGGCTTTATTTTACTGACTTTAAAATTATATTTAAAATAATTATATCTGAATTATATTTAAAGAATAAACACACCTTTCCCTGCCAGGGAATCTGGGTCTGATTTCCAGGTTGCAGAGTGAGAAACTTGTGTAGGTGGAATTGGCCTTGGTCTGTATTATATTAGTATAGGCCATATTAGGGAATGGGAACTTTACACTAGGATCTCAGGAATCAAGGTGATTCCCCTGCCAGTGGCAAGGAGTATCATCTTGTATCAGCCTACTGAATTTATTTGTGCATTTATGGCATCCATTCGGCTGTCTTCTTTGCTACTTCGGAAAATGGGAATGAAATTCAGGAATGCTGTTTGTGATGTGGCTGCAGAATTTTCTGCTGCCTGCGGGTCCCAGAAAGCTATGTGTCCAGCCTGCAATATCTTTTGTTTGTTAGCATCTGCATCCTCCTTTTAAGCAGCCTATCAGTGAGACAATCCTGTCCCCTGCACTCACGCAGCCCAGGAATTGGAGCACAATTTGGCCTCTTTGTCATTTGCCAAAATCAAATCCGCCTAGGGACCAAGTTCCAGGAGCAGCTGTTTTTGCTTTATGTTTTATTTAAAGATGTTTAATTTTGAGCCTTGTATGTTTCCAGTGATTTTATTTTTCTTGGTAAAACAGGCTGTGCACACATATGAAGTATTCTCAATTTATACAGAACTGTCCTTTCATTAGCTGTCAAGGATTTTTTTTTTTAGGATAAAGTCAGATTAATTAAAAATGATCATTGGTGGTGTGCTGGTTAAGTGTTTAATTCTGGCTGTCAGTGAGAGGTAGGGTGGGAGTATAGGAAGTCCCCATATTTAATGTTTACCAATTTCTTCCACTCTGATTTGTTTTTGAGCTGCCAATATGCCATCACCTGGCTCTTCAGATCCTGAAAATCAAGCAACTGGATTCTGTGAGCCAGTTCGAGCCACCTTAGGCATGCCACTGTTTGATGCTCAGTTTCTGATCTGTTCAGGGATTAGTAAGTAGCACTGAACTGGGTTCCCATTTTGGTTCAGGTAGCAGGATCACAGATGTGGGTTTTCTTAGAGAGAGAAGTTACTAATTCCTGCATCAGAAGTTATCAAGAAGCCGGGCGTGGTGGCACACGCTTGTTATCCCCGCGCTTGGGAGGCGGAGACAGGAGGATCGCGCAGGTTCGAAGCCAGCCAGGCTGGTAAGAGACCCTGTTTCCAAAAATAAAAATAGGTCTGGGAGTGTAGCCTGGAGGGAGAAGGGCTTCCAGGAACCCCAGTACCACCAAAAAAAAAAAAAAAAAAAAAAAGTTATCAAGAACATTAGAGAAGGAGGGAGGGGGAAATGGGGCGGAAATTGAGTAATGGCTAACTGGTAGATGTGTGCATGTATACATGCCTCCACTATCTTGTACTCCATTAAAATGTATGACTATAATGCACCAATAATTAAAAAAAAGTTACTAGGAAAATAGAACAGATCATTGGGGAGAATAAGACTGAGATGAATCTGGATATATAATTGAGCATTGTCACCAATTCAAGGGGGGATCCGGAGCAAGTTATTTATTTGCCGATGTTGGCCCATCCTCATATCTGTAATCTTGTAGGACGGCTGTTTGATGGTTGTTTTCTTGGCCTTTCAAGGTCTGTAATCCCACACATGACCTCTTCAAATTTATTTCAATTTATTTCAAATGAAATTACTCTTTATTTGAGTACTGGCAAAAATCAAAACATTCTATGCCCTTAACATGGATAATCTTTCTTTCTGAAATTGATAAAACTGGAAGCACTGCCAAAATTCATATGTTATTGGGGATGAGAATTCTGGTTAACTGGGTTTTCTTCTTGAAGTCCAAGTGGCAGGACCTATTTAAAACATTGCTGTTACCAACGTATTTGAAGTGTGCTTGTTAACTGTTTTAACATGAGAAATACAGGTCCTTTTTTGTTATGGAAAAATAGGAATTAAGTACTACACAGGTGCAAATCTCTGCTAGTCACTGTGAAACGCTGTGACAATCAATACCATCTGCCATTTATTGAGCATTGGTTCATTCAAGGCACCGTTTTGAGAGCTTTTGTGACATCATCCTACTTAATATTTGCAACAAATATAAAAACTAAAATATGATTATAACATTTTATAGTGGGTTGAATGGTGACTTTCCTAAAGAGATGTCCGTGTCCTAACCCTTGGAACCTATGAATTCAACCTTATTTGGAAAAAGGGTCTATGCAAATTTAATTAAGATCAGGACCTTTGAATGAGATTATCCTGGGATAATCAGGGTGGCCTTAAATCCAATGTAAAGCATCCTTACAGAAGACAGAGAAAGCTGTGCGTGGTGGCGTATGCTTGTAATCCTAGTACTTGGGAGGCTGAGACAGGAGGATCTGGGTTTACAGACAGCTTCAGCTACTTAGTGAGGCCCCCTACAGTTTAGTGACACTGTTTCAAAGTAAAGAATAAAAAATATGGCTGGAGATGTAGCTTGGAGGTAGAAAGCCCCTGGGTTCAATCTCCAGTAACACACACACACACACACACACACACACACACACACACACACACACACAGATACAAAGAAAAGAGTAGGAGGTAATATGACCATAGAATTATAGATTGGAAGGATGCAGCCCCAACAAAGGAACACTCCTAGCCACCAGAAGTCAGAAGAAGTGAGGAGCAGATTGTTTGCTATAGCCTTGGAGGGGGCTGGCCCTGCCGACACCTAAGGAGGCTTTGGGCTTTCAGCCCTGTGAGGTTATACATTTCTGATGTGTTAAGACAACAAGTTTATGTTACAGCATACAGGTTAATTTGCTACATCAGCTATAAGAAACTAATACAATAACTTCTGTTTTATTTTTTTTTAAATAGAAGAATGAGATATAGAAGGGTTGATGAAGTTCCCTAAGATCTCAGTTTGAAAATGATGATTGCAGGAAACAAATCCAGCAGGATCCTTAGAGTCTGCCTTGAACCACGGTAGAATGTTGCATTTTGTAACCCTCTTTACCTCTCTGAAGCTACATAGAGGACCAGTTACAGGGTGTGATAGGAGCACACAATGGAGCATGTCACCCAGCTCATGAATGACTATTGTGGGAGGTTTCCTGTAGGAGATGATGACATTGGACTGAATGTTAGTGATGATTTTTTTTTTTATAAAGAGATAAGCAGAAACTTTTTCTCAAGCAAAGAGAGCAAAGACAGGGGTATGAAAAGGTACAATACTTTCAGGGAATTGTGATGGGCAGGAACCAGAAAGTTATTGGAAGGGAAATGAAAGATAAGGCCCAAAATAAAGGTGGAGACCAGCTGGTGGTGGGACTAGATGTTAGGGGAGAGATTGTGGATTCCTTAGGCCATTGGAGAGTTGAACAACTTGGTCCAGTCCGATATCATGATATAATTCATCTCTTAATACATTTACAGTGAAAATCACTCTGTAAGATGGATTAGAATGGGTGCGGTCCAGAGTTGGACTCTCCCAGAGTAAAGCTTGGGATGATGTGCCCTGCCCATGGCAATGGTGAGAGAAAGAAGGTCTAGGGGCATTTTAAGGAGGTCACATGAGTAATGTCCAGTGACCAGTGAGATGTCAAGGGCAAAGGGAAGGAGGAGCCTGGCATGCTTGCAGGTTTTAGGTTGAAGGAACTGGGTGGATAGTGGTTTCGCCTGCTGTCAGAAGACATAAAGGAGAAGCAGGGATGGGTTTGTAGGTGCTGAATGTAAATGGATATTTCACCGATTGCTGAGAATCTTGCATGGCCTTTATTCTGAATGTGTAATCGTTTACATAATCACGACTTTGGGATTACCATTCCAGGACTTAATGAATTTCGATACAATGCACTCTAAGATAAGAAGGAAGGAATCCACACTCTGTTCTGGGTGTCTATCCATGCTTTAGCGAGCAGCCAGTGTTAGAGTGATTTACTGGTCCAATGTCTCAGAGTCAATGTCTTGGAGGCTCTGACTTCAGGTCTCAGCTTCCTTTTGCTGCCTCCTGGATTCAGAGATAGGATGCTCTTTGATTCACATCTTTCCCATTTATTAGCTGTCTGACCTTTGGAAATTTGCTTAAACACTCTACACCTTAATTCCAGCAGCTGTCAGAAGTGGATAAAAATAATAGTGCCTACTCTCTCTAATTCAAATAAAAGCTTATAAGTGAAATTTTTGCAAATGGAATAGGTTGAGAAAAATATTACTAATTATTTATATGATGGGCCCAGACTTTTTCCCATAATTTTATATTTTGAGCTAGTTCTTGAGTTCAGCAAGTTTTCTTATGATTTGCTGATTCCTCCTAATAGCCTGGTATCATGAGTTTTCTTGTAAGTGGGATTTAAACAGTTTGGGATTACTTACACATTTTCATCCAAATCACTCCACCAACGAGTTTCCAAATTTGCTTCTCTGTAGTCCTGTGAAAACCTATTCCACTGATAATGGAATTTTGTTGCGAACACTAGATCTAAATACATTTGCCTCATGAAAAAATATCCAAATACACACTTGCTAAACTTGGAGTTGATATCAGAAAAAAAAAATTGCAGCAGCCAGGCATGATGGCACATATCTGTAAACCCAGTACTTGCTCTAGGAGGATTCCAGGTTCACGGACAGCTTTTGCAATGTAGTGAGACTTTCAGCAACCTGAAAGACCCTGTTTAAAAAAAAATAAAGGTCTGGGGTATAACTTGGAGAGAGAATGCCCTCGAGTTTAATCCCTAGCACCAAAAAAGAAGAAGAAGAAGAAGAAGAAGGAGAAGGAGAAGGAGAAGGAGAAGGAGAAGGAGAAGGAGAAGGAGAAGGAGAAGGAGAAGAAGGAGAAAAACAAAAATGAGAAAAAAGGAAAGAAAATATTTTGGCACCTCATTTGAGCAAAACAGGTTTGGTTCATCTTAAAATGTCATAACCAAGAAGTGGATTGCATTTCATCATCTTGCGAAGAACTCTTGGAAGTAACACAGCTACGCGTCTTTCTTGCAAACAATATGGGTGTCTGCTAGACGCAGACACGACAACAGTAGGCATTATTGGCTAATCCCTAATCTCTATCCAATTTTAAGAATATTTTTTTTAACCATGAAAATCTCTGAATAAAAAAAAAGCACAAGATAGAAAAAAAGCCAGAAACCTTGAGGGTATGTATATGCAACATAAAGTAACATTATCTTATATCTTGACTTTAAAAATTGCGTGAAGTGGTAGCTGAGAAGAAATGGTGACAGGACAGTTGTGTAATTAGTAGGATAAATCTTTTTTTTTCTCAGATGGGATTGTCTCTATTACACAACTCTGCTAAAGTCTATTCAAGGGTGATGATGGGGTTAGTAGGGTATAGTGGAAGGAAACCCAGCTTGGGAGCCAGGATACTCTTTTGTGTCTTAAGTTCCTAAGCTAATTGTCACTGAATTTTTATTATACACACAGAAAGATCCCTGTTACTGTATATTACAGTGTGTGTGGGTGTGTGTGTGTGGGGGGGGATAAAGTACTTTCATTCTAGTAAGGGGAAAAAACCCTCTAGTTCTTGAAAATAGATCATTGTAAATGTTTAAATAATTTAAGTTGGGTTGTTTTAGATCAATTGTCCAGGTTTGATCCAATCAGTGGGCCAGGTGGCAATGGTCCCACTAGCAGGGTCATTTGTTCACTCTGGTCACCAGGGTGAAGGAGTGTCAGGATTTCTTATTTGTAATGATTTAGTTTCTCTCAGAAAAGGTGGGCTTTGATTTCAGGAGGGGGCTGGGAGCAGGACATACAAGGACAATAGATGCTTACCCTATCTTTCCTATCTTACCAGTCCTGGTATTAAGGATCCAAGGTTGTTTCTGTGGGTCCCGCCAGGTGCTCCTAGCCACGGTAGCCTACGTGGAGGCCCATCCTGCTCACTCTTGTTCACCAGGGACTCAGCTCTGGCCTCGTGGCATCTTCTACAGTAGCTTTGATCTGCAGTGCTCTATCGTTCACCTTTCCCCCGCGGCCCATGGGATCTGAGTCTCTCCCAGTGCCTTTTCCAGGCCATCTGCCTCCCTTGCCCTATTGTCATTTTCCTTCTTCTTCCTCCCCATTTCCATCTTAGTTCAGGCATTCATTTCTTTGCACTTGAGTGAATATTTTCTTAAGTTTCAGCATCTGGCCTAACTTCCCTTTATTACCAGTTTCCTTTAGGACAATCTTCTCCAAAGGCACAAAGCCCTGACCATGTCAGCACCCTCATTTCATCAGGAGGGTAGCGTGGAAAGGCAGCACTGGGTGAGACTGAAGCCTACTTGGTGCTGGAGGCTCCTTTCTGAAAGACCAGCAGTGCACTTCAGACCTCATCCAAAAGGTCTAATGGAAAACATTCTGGCAAAGTCAGAGTCAACTGAGGTGTTTCAGTACATGGGCTAACAGGATGCCACAGTGGGGAGGTGCTGGAGCTGAACCAAAGTGGTAAGTTGAAGTGCAGATCAGCAACTTCTAAGAGGAAGGAGGCTAAGGGAACTCCAAACCTGGGATGGCTCAAAGGAACAAATCACAACTATTGATAGTAATGGGCAATGGTCAGCTGATTTGAATTGTTTATAAAGAAAGATGTATAAGCCTGCTTGCTGTACTGTGCTATGCCTCTGTGGTACTGGGACATCCAAATGGACCTACTCATTTATTCACCAAGCTGAAATTTATTGAGTACTTGATGTAGTCCAAGCACTGTATACTAGAGAAGTCTACCACTGGTGCTTGGAGGTGATCATTGCTGACATGAATTGAAAACCAATTTGTGCCACTGAAGGCTGTTCCATGGCTTCGCAGAAAATAGGAAAGGCATGATCAACATCTTTGGTGAATAAGCAGTACGTCATAGCCAAAAGATAGGACTGAAGTTTTCTGACTTTATTAAGTCTTGCTTATTATCTAGAACTCAAACTCCCTTATGCATGCTTTGTTCTCTTTTGTCTTCTTGTTTTCGTTGTTTTTCTCTTCTGCAAAATTCTCATTAACACATTTTAATGAGTAAAAATGAGGATTCTGTGTCTCAGGATAGAGAACAGCCAAGTAGTGTGAGAAGAGAGAGAGAGAAGGAGTGGCAAAGAGAGAGAAAGGGAGAGGTGAGTAGAGGGAAAGACAGAGAGAAAGAGGCAACTATTACTGTGGTTTGTATACTGTAGGGCCATTCCCGAATCTCATGGTGCTTGCCAAACCTGCAAAATATAGCTTCTAATTGTGTGGGAAAGATGGGATTAGAGATAAGCATGCACATGTGTGTATGCATGTGTGTGTGTGTGTGAGAGACAGAGACAGAGACATAGAGACAGAGAGACAGAGACAGAGAGACAGAGATTAGGTATAGAGGAGAGTACCAATATAGATATAAATACAATCTCCTGGTGATTATACAAGTCTGTGCCTTTCATTTGGCTTCTCATTGTTTTCCTCTAGTATGCTGTTTTGATATATGTAATTTTTTTAAAAACTAGGGAACCTTAAGAGCTTTCTGAGAGCCATTCTCCTGTCACCAACAGTGAGATCCTGGGCTTTGGTAAGGTTGACTCAGTTAAAATCTCTCCCAGTAATTCCATAACTCTGACCGGTTTGGCCTATCAAGCACTGTATCAAGCATTGAATAGGCATTTGGGAGAGATTTGGCTCGGTGCTCCACCCATTTCTCTCCTGTGCTCTGTTCTGGTTTCAGAATCCAGCCTCTCAGGACCCAATGCCTTGGACTCCATCAAGGGTCCAGGTGGGTATGACTCATGTAGCCCCTGGTGTCTCCATTCTGTTTCCTTTCACTCCTCATAGTAGCCCTGTGGGCAGCATGGATGTCCATAGAGTAGGTCAGAAGTTTGTACCTATTTTAAATCTGTGCTCTCCCTTTTAGTGTTGACTTTGCCATACTGACTATATGATTATTATCATTCCATGAAAAAGTCACAATTAGCTGAGTCTGTCCCATGTTCACTAACTTTTATAGTGATGTACACAATAGAAAAACATCTGCAAATGTCTTCTAATATTTATTTAGCACTTAAAATGAGACAGGCAAAGAGACAAATGCTTTATTGTGATTTTCTTATCGGATGCTCATGACAACCTCATGGGGTTTGCCTTTTGATTGGCTTCATTTTGCAGGTAGGGAAACTGAGCCTGTAGCAAAACTGAGCCTGAGGTGAGGTAGTTTGCACAGAGTCACATATGTACTAAGTATCAGAGCAAGGATTTAAACCGCGGCAGTATGGTCCAGAGCTTCACGTTTTACCTCAGTGTCATTTAGATGCTCATTTGAAAACAGTAAGAGACATTAATGCAGTCATCAGATCTTAATTGGAGCCTGTAAGATTGTCATGGGGGTGAATAAGATATGGTATGTGGAGAAATTATACAGAACTACATAAACTCAATAAATATTACTTAGAGAGACAATGAAAAATTTTTTTGGTACTGGGGATTAAATCCAGGGGCATTCTACCTCCAAGCTACTCCCCGAGCCCTATTTTTTATTCTTTATTTTGAAAAAAGATTTCACTAAGTTGTGAGGGTCTCACTAAGTAGCTGAGGCTGGCTGGGAACTGCAGTCCTCCTGTCTTTGCCTCCCAAGTACTGGGATTACAAGTGTGTGCCACCAGGCCCAGTTGATAATGAAAATCTTGACCTTGACTCTCTCTTATCAGAAAACAAAACAAACAGTATTGTATCTATGATTTGTGTGAAAGTCAAGAACAAAGATGCCAACGGTGTTATAATGGTGGCCTTGGTTATTGGTGAACCAGATGAGGGTGTGTGGATCATGCTGTGACCCCTGGCTTAGTGTTCTGTTCTTGTCTTCAAATCAGTGCCCTAAGCCTTAGGGCAAGGGGGGAAAAGTTGCCATTTTGGTGTTCCAGTGCCTAGAAATTGCTGTGCTGAAATCTAGAGAAAACAAGAGACAAAGAAAGATTTGGTAAATTTCAGACCATGGGTGAGTCCCCTCCTAGGGGCCAGTAGTACTCTACTGGGGACACGTGGATGAGAGTTTGTGTCTGATCCTCTTCCTTCTAGGTCAGCATGTCCTGGACCACAATCATTTTACTTCTGCTTATTTATGCAATTTGTGTGAATTTCCTCTTTGAGTCATGTTGGTGGCCAAGATGGTTTGAAGAGTTCTTCTACTGTGGAATAGCAATATGCTAAATATGTTACAAAATCCCATACTTATCCAGGCATTACTAAGCCCATAAAGAAAATAAGGAATTTTCTAAAGGCCACAACTCCAAACAAACACATAAACCATAAGCTGAAACCAGAAAGGTGAGTGATTATGAAGATAGAACCAGGTACCTGAAGCTCAAGGATTATTGATCACACCGGGTATGAGGAAATGGATCTGGGGCTTATGGAAAAGGTAAAATGGTAGGCTTGAGATCCCTTCATAAACAATAACTCTCAAAGGGCCTATATGATCAGTGAAAAGCTAGACTAAAAATATAAAGTACCATATGTATTTCTACTGTAACTCTGGACATAACTGAATTAATGATAAGAATAGTCTCTGATATTGTTAGCATCACTCCTAGTCCATTCTTCTGTGGTTTTAGAGTTACTTTTACACCATACATGGAGTCAGGCAGAATAAAGTCAAGAAATTAAACAGTCTCGGTTCAAGAGAAATCCCTAGAGTTAAAAAATATCATATGAAAATTTTCCTGGGGTACCAGCTTATTCATCTAATAGCTTGCAAAATCACTGTGGGTTAACTTTAGCCAAACAGAAACTCTCAAGGAACAGTGATAAAATACACATGGAAGCAGACTGCCATTAGTGGTGGGCAGCAAAAACAACTACAGATATTTACTCTTGTTCTCTATAGATATTGGAGCCATGAGACATAAACATGCTCCATGACAATATTGTGTTCAAAGAAATAAAATATGAAATGAAAGGAGCAAATAAAAGAAGACAATAGCTCAGCACCAAGCTAACTTTACAAAGTAAAGAAGAGACATTGTAGAGGTAAAAGAATAATTATTGAAATGGAAACTGAATGGATAGGTTAAAGATGGGATTCATAACAATGATAATATTAGCCAGCAGGGAACAGGTATTTATGTCCTACTATATACATAGAGTAACAAATTCCATTATTAGATGGAACTTTGAATTTAGAAATTGGTTGGATATTTTTCACAAAGTAAGTAGTATATGTATGCATATATCAGGCACTGCTCTGAGCTTTTTCAAATGCAATTGAATAAAGAGGAAGCGTACTAGAAGCTAGATCTGGAAAAATTACCTTTAGAGTGACAGAGAGTAAATGTAAATGTAAATGCCGTGTCCTAAATTTACCAGTGTAGTATTTTAGAGATAAGCTTTATAGCTCACCTGAGCTTCTGTTTCCTTAGCCATTAAATAGAAACAGAAGGTAATTTGTTGGAATTTGTCCAATAGAAGGCAATTTGGTGGAGTTTAGGTTTGTGGATAATAAAAGAGTAAAGTAAAAATTGGGAGAGCAGGGATAGAGAGAGTGGGAAAGAGAGAGGGATGAAGGAAAGAGAGAGAAAGAGAGAGAGAGAGAGAGAGAGAGAGAGAGAGAGAGAGAGAGAGAGAGAGAGAGAGAGAGAGGTATTCATTTAATTTAGCTTTAAAAATTTCCACATACATTCTTTGGAATATTTTCTTGGCTTTAATAAAATTTCATTATGATGTAGATTTATAAATTGATTGTATATTTTGTACAATTATAACAATATTTCTAAACAGTATTTTAATTTTCCCAAATCATATAAATGCCTAAGCACCAACGTGGCTTGAGAAGAGCATCCCAGTGAGCCATTCTGCAGTAGGTATTCCCTGTTCATTGGGTCACATCATTCCCATATAGAAGAAGCTGTAATAAACTCAGGCATTATTAAAGGCCAATTTAATAGTTAATTAAAATTCTTAGTTAGAAAAAAATATTGCCTAGATGCTCCTAGAAAAACAATTTCATGTTAAAATACTGCCCATTAGCCGGGCGTGGTGGCATACCCTTGTAATCCCAGCATTTGGGAGGCTGAAACAGGAGGATCACAGATCAAGAACAGCCTCAGCTACTACTTAGTGAGGCCCTTTTGCAACTCAATGAGACCCTGTTTCAAAATCAAAAAAGGTAGGGCTGGGTGTGTAGCTCAGAGGTTGAATGCCCCTGGGTTCCATCCCCAGTACCGCAAAACAAAAAAAAAAACAAAAACAAAATCCCTGCCCATTTAATTGGGGAGATAGTGAAAATTCAGCTAGCTGCACAACATTAAGAATTCGGCATTCTTGATGTTGGTATTTTGCAAACAACAAAGCGAATTGGATTATTTTAGCGGAAAATTAAGGAAATGGAAGATAAAGTGTGAGGATTCACAGAACTGACAGGGAGACTAAAGAAATATCCTTGGAAAATGGGCAGGGACCCACAAAAAGAATACTCAGCTATCATCCTATCTGAGACCCAGGTGACTAGAATGCCCACTCTAGCATCTCTGGACACTTATGACCACAGCAGTAGATTATTGAATCAGTCTCTTAGATACATAAACTCCACTGATCTTGTGACTCTAACTTATGCCTTCAAGGCTCAGTGTCTCATAGAAGATGGGTATTTCTACTTGGCCCTGTGTAGATCACATGCTGGTACCCAAAGGGATAGAGATTATCTTTCTTCCTATGCCTTCTGTCAAAACAGGATGATGATGTTGACTTCATTAGTATCATGCCCATAGTTAAAAACAATAAAAACATTCTTGAAAAATTATAGGAGAGTAGATTTTAAGTCTACCACCACAAGATGACAACTAAGTGAGATAACACATGTGGTGAGCAGCTTTATGGCCCTTCCACAATGCATATCTTACTAAACATTGTGTTGTAGATCCAATTTTATCTGTCAACTAAGACAATAAAGTTAAGGAAGCAGGCTTTTTCTTGAAGAAAAATATAGAAGCCCAACATGGTGGCACACCTGTAATCCAAGTACTCTGGAGGCTGAAACAGGAAGATCAAAAGTTCAAGGACAGCTTCAACAACTTAGGGAGACTCCCAGCAACCGAGAGAGATCTTGTTTAAAAAAAAAAAAAAAAGTACTGGAGCTTTCGCTCAAAGGTAAAATGTCCCTGAGTTTTTATCAGAAAACTCTAAATCCAACTCATTTGAGACACTTTGTTTTTGGTATTGGGGATTGAACCCAGGTGTCTTCTATCTCTGAGCTACACCTCCATCCTTCTTTATTTTTTATTTTAAAATAAGGTCTTGCTCGGTGTGGTGGCATACTCTTGTAATCCCAGCATTTAGGAGACTGAGACAGGAGGATCTTGGTTTGTGAACAGCCTCAGCTACTGCCTAGTGAGTCCCTTTGCAATTCAGTGAGACCCTGTTTCAAAGTAAAGAATAAAACTAGGGCTGGGGTGTCACTCAGAGGTAGAATGCCCCTGGGTTCCATCCCCAGTATGGCAAAAATAAATGAATGAATGAATAAATAAGTAAATAAATAAAATAAGGTCTTGCTAAGTTGCTAAAACTGGCCTTGAGCACTCTATCCTCTTGTCTCAGTCACCTGAACCACTTTTGCTAACGTTTTGATGTATACACACACACACACACACACACACACACACACACCCTCATAATGTTATAATGGGACTTCCTGTAGAAAAATACATACAAATAATAATTATTTCAACAAGTACTTTTGAAACAAATTCTTTTATCCTCATAATCTATGCATTAACTACATGCACAGTGACGTCTAACTTTCTATGTCTGTGGCTTCCTGACCTTCCTGGACTTTTCTCTCCCTCTTTAGTGTGAGCTTCTTGGCAAATAGGACAATGATGTTTCCTGCATTTTTAGCAGGTAGCTCCAGCTTCGCACATGGTTAAGTCTCAATGTGCTGTCTGTGTACAGGATGTCTGGAGGACCACATAGTCTGCAGCTCAATAGGTTGTGTTGAGATAAATAATACCTTGTTGAGGGCAAGACCTAAGATGCCTAGGAAACAGGGTTTCCCAATTCGATCTTGGATGGAGAGACTGACAATGGCATTCCCTTTTCTAGCTGCCAGCATCTTCCCAGTTCTACAACATGGCTGCCTGGCTCATTCCTGGTTTGGAATTCAGAAAGACTCCATGCCTTTCCCTCTGACTCAAGAAACAGCAAAGCCTCATTGCTCTTGTAGTGAGTTGGATTATTGCTGGCCCTTGAAGTTCAATTTCAGAAAGCAAGAACCCAATATTAAAGGTGCATATTTATTTATACAATTCCACAAATATTGTTAAAAAGTCTTCTGACTTGCAGTAGGTCTGATGACAGAAATAAATCAACCCCTGGTGGCAAATTAATAGCATTCTACCTCTGAGGCACATTCTACCTCTGAGGCACACTCCCAGCCCTTTTCTATTTTTGTTTGGAAACAGGTTCTCACTAGATTTTTGAAGCTTTCCTCTAACCTGGGATCCTCCTGTATCAGCCTCTCAACTACTGGGATTACAGGGCATGCATTTTCTGAGTGCCTATAGCATCAGAGAAGAAGACAAAACAAGCAGGTCATTCCAAAGTGAGTAAGACATGGTTTCTGCCTTTTCCTAGATTAAAATCTTCTGGATATGATAGAAATAGATTATTAAAAAATCCAAAAACATGAGCATTATGACAGAGTCCAAACAAATATCACATTTGAGAACTCAGTAGTATCAATTTTCATCACCTGTGCACACACAACTGATTTAAAGCATTTGGAATAATGATATGTGCAAGCTATGGAGAGGAGCTATCATCTCATCTATCATTTATTTATCTGTCTATTCACCCTTCCCTCTCTCCTTCTTACCCCCCTTTCATCTATTCATCTCTATTTATGCCATCCATATATTTGTATGTTGGCCCATTTGAATGACTAGCTGTCTGTCTGTCTGTCTGTCTGTCTATCTATCTATCTATCTATCTATCATCTATCTATCCAATCTACCTCATTATAGGTGGTTTATTTCTCTTCTTTGTTCTGAGGAGGGGAAGGGAACAAAACAGGTGGTTCAGATTAAAAGTGGCTTTTGCAAAACACTGTGATTGATCACTAGATTTCACTACAAAGACTGGGTGGGATGAGAGAATAGCACATGTGACAGCAGAGAGGGGTGCAATACAGGTGGCTTTGGGGGATATCAAGAAGCCTAGTGTTATTGGAGTCACGGGTATGAACATCAGATTAAAAAGCATACTCTAAAAGTGCACTGTCTTAGAGAAGAAAGGTGAAATCTTAACCATCATTCCATTCTATTTTCCTACTTTTATTGTGGTCCTGAGAATCAAACCCAGAGCCTGGTGCATGGTAGGAAAGCACTCTACCACTGAGTTACCCCCTTTCCCAGATTCCTGTTCCATTTTTTGCTGATAACCTACTCTAATAAGAAGAGCAAACATTCATGTAGCATTTAACATGATTACTATGTTTCCCATATATTAAATGCGTTCATCCTTACAGCATCTTATGATACACCATGATATGATTATAATTAGAACATATGATTATTCCCATTTTATTATCATAGCCTGAGGCACAAACGAGGTTAAATGGCTTGATCATACACCTAGTAAGTAGGAAAGAATGCCATTCAGACAGCCTGGGAGCAATGTTCCCCTCAAGCACGGTGCTCTACTGGCACATGCAAAGGAATGTGCCCTGTGCGGGAGACGATGGGTGGCCATGAGCGTAATTCACTTGTTCCCTCGAGAGCTTACATTCTTGGGAGAATTGTAAAACAAGCAAAAAATAAGCATAAAATTAAACATTTATTTCCAAATAGAATGAGTGCCACAGAGGGTAAGTCAGCCCATTTCTACATGCTCTGGAAGTGAGAAGGGAGCTGTAGAGTGGAGTGGTGCCTGAGCCTATAGAAGGAGTAGAAAGTATCCAGGGGAAGAGGATGGGACTTGAAGGAGAATCCCATTCCTAGAGCAGGACTCATCTGATGCATAGGCCTGGAAGCAAAAAGGAACCTGGATACCCAGAGATAGTGCCAGGAAAGTGTCCCTTAAGTGAAAGGTATAAAGGAAAGGGAACCTGATTCTGCAGCTTCCAGGAGTTTGCACTTTATCTTAAGAACAATGGGCTCCTCCTAGTGATCCTAGGCTTGGAATTGGCATGTTTTTAATCTTAGAACACTCACTCAGGCTGCTAATTGAGAAATAAAAAAATACATGTAAGTGTGTGTGTGTGTGTGTGTGTGTGTGTGTGTGTGTGTGTGCAGAAATTGGTAGGGATGGAGAGTCTGCATGGCTGTGGAAGCCCTCTTAGGAAGCTAATTTAGTAATGATGGTGCTGGGATACAGTGGTGACTGAAGAGATGGAGAGGGGCACAGAGATTCAAGATGTATTTTGGAGGTAGAATGCACAAGACATGGTGACCCACTGCACATGGGGAGTAAGAAGCCAAGTTTGCCTGAAATGAATCCCAAATTTCATGTCTGCCTAAAGCAAGGGCTAGTAAACTTTTCAGCAAAAGTTCAGAAATACGTATTCTAGGTGTTGTAGACCATGGTCTCTTGCAACTACTCATCTCTGTCATTATGATGAGGAAGCAGGCAAGATTTGGCTCTCAGGCCTCCATTGGCCAACTCTTGGTTTGGAAAGTGTAAAGGCTACCTGAGGTTTGGTGCACAGGAGAAGCAGGGACTAGGCAAGTGACTGATCACAGTATTTCACTTCTTCCTCATGGCAAGACCATGAGCTTTGTCAGATATAATAATCTGTATCCCAGGGCTATTATTTTTTAGTACTGAAAATTGAACTCAGGAGCATTCTACTCCTGAGCTACACACCAGCCCCTTTTAGTTTTATTTTGAAACAGGATCTTGCTAAGTTGCTGAGGGTTTTCCTAATTTCCTGGAGCTGGCCTTGAATCTACAATCGTTCTGTCTCAGCCTCTCAAGTACTTACTGGGATTGCGGGTGTGTGCCACCAAACTCAGGTCTGTGACCCAGAACTATTAATTGGATTATTCAATATCACATTGCCAGTAAGTGAAAAGTCAATATTTGACCTTACATCATTTTAAAAAAAATGTTCCAAGCCTGTGAAAGACCTTTCTACTGCCCCATGCTGTCTCCTATTTCTTTTCCCTTATAACTACCCACAACAGTGGCAAAGCTATTCTACCAGTCTTTCTCATTTTTTCCCAGAGGCCACTTTCCAATTTTGAATGATTTTTTAAAAGCCAAATAAGAAAGGACAGTGAGCCTCTAAATGTACCATCGTTGCTTTTGTTCAGTACAATAGACTTTATATTGCTTTGTCCAGTGTCTACGAAGTGGGGCATAGGAGGTTTGTTTTCAAGAAATTAGCATCATATTTTTCTCCCCCTTTTTTTTCTGCTCTAGACACAGTTTTATCTCGGGGATAAACAGTGTTATTTTCATTCCTTCCATTTGAGCCCCACATTGAACGTTTTCTATTAAAATTTAAATAAGCCACTTCAGAGACAGATGAAGATGTGAAGTTAAAATGAGCTGATTCACTAGAATTTGTTCCTGAGAATATAACTTATTTGCGCTTATAGCTTATGCAACTGGGTTTCATAATAGAAGTTTTAAGTGGGCCAGCATCGTGCCGCTACAGTCATTTCATCCAACTTCTCCACCTAGAGTACCCAGTTGCAAAGGGAGAAATGAGAAACACACCTCTCCCCCCACCCTTGCCCCATGGAGACCCAATTATTCTTTAGGAATTGGCTGGAAGCTGACATGTTTTTTGAAGATGCGTTAGGCTCAGCCTGTGTGATCGGCAGTTGGTACACATAGCAAAAAATTACTCTGCTGCTAGCTGGTTGTTCACATCTTTTCCTTTTTCTTCGTCTGAAGGAAGAGACAGCCTTGACAAGGTGGGGATGTGGATGTGGAGTGGGGAATGATGAGAGGAGATGGGAGGGTCCCCAAAGGCAGGGTGAATGCAAAGTGAGAGCAACACAAGGCTGAAACCGAGTTTGGCAAAGACCCAAGAGGGGAGTCCAGATGGCTTCCAAGTCAGAGGCTCTAAAGTCAGGGCACAGAGGAAAGAATTCAGGACCAAGCAGGTGAGCCAACTGTAAGCACAGTGTTGGAGGAATAGAACAGTATTGGAGTTCTTCTGAGTGATTACAGAGACGGGCATTATCCTAGTTTTGCTATTCATTGATCAGTGTCCTTAGAGAAAGTGGCTCTTTGTATGAATATTTGGGGAAATAAGCAATCCCCTTTTATATGTGATTTTCATTTTCATGGTTTCAGTTACCCATGGTCAACTGCTGTTTGAAAATACTAAACAGAAGCCGGGCATGGTGGCGCACGCTTGTAATCCCTGCGCTTGGGAGGCTGAGACAGGAGGATCACACAGGTTCGAAGCCAGCCTCAGCTACTTAGTGAGGCTCTCAGCAACTTAGTGAGACCCTGTTTCCAAATAAAATATAAAATAGGTCTGGGAGTATAGCCCGGAGGTAGAAAGCCTCTGGGTTCCACCCCCAGTACCACCAAAAAAAAAAAAAAAAAAGAAAATACTAAACAGAAAACTACAGAAATAAACAACTCATAAGTTTTAGATGGCCTGTCATTCTGAGTAGCATGATGAAGTGTTATGATATGAATCATTCCTTTATCCACCGCATCCATACTGTATACATCATCCACCTATTAGTTACTTATCAGTTATCTTGGTATCAGATTGACTGTCATGGTATCACATGCTTGTGTTTGTGTAATCATTGTTGTATATAATAATGGCTCCAGACATAAGCAGTGTTGCTTACAATTTCGGTATGTCAAAGAAGAATGATCAGCTTAGTGAATGAGGTATGGAGTAACCAGTTGCTAGAGGGTCCAGTGGAGCTCAGAATTGCAAAATGTGCATAAAATGGGCAGAACAATGCTAACGTGAGAGAAGCCCTACAACAATAGCAGGTAAGGTGTGTAAGGCTTTCAGTCCTAATCTATATTATGGACCAGGGCAGGACCTCGTGTTGGGGCTGTTGTGACCCACAACCCCAGAGAGTACTCTTAGGGTGTGTGTGTGTGTGTGTGTGTGTGTGTGTGTGTGTGTGTGTAAATAGTCAAGAATTCCTACTGAATTCACATGGGTGTCACAATTCCCCAGCCATTTAATAAGCCCTTTGAAATAGTCATGGTAGGAAAACCCCATTCTTTCCTGTTCTTCTAACTGCCTACTTACTCACTGTCTTCATTTGGATGCAAGGAGACAATTTAGAGTTGAGAAAGCTGAGACTAAAATTAGACCTGCTACTCTAAAGTTCAACTCTTTTCCTTGTGTGTTTTTTTTCAGTAGATAGTGTTACCATTCTTTCTACTCATCAAACCAAACTTCAGAGCCCTTCTGGATTTTCCTTTCTTCCTCATCCCCAGCATTAAATCTGTCCCCAAATTTTGGGTAACTATATTTTGGCCTGATGCCTCCCTCCCTATTTTAGTACTGCTGCAGACAATTTCTCTCTTGTGCCCTCTTGCCTGAAAAGTATATCTGGCCTCCTTGCCTTTTCATTCCATTTTCTTTATAGTGTCCAGTGTTTCCAGTGTTTAATCTTGCATGATATTTCTCAGATTCTCCTCCTTGCCTGTGAATTTTCAGAGATTTTTGTGATGGGTTGAATTGTATTCTTCCAAAATGATGAATTGGAGTATGAACCCATCAAATATGTTTAAGTGTGACCTTATTTAGATACAGGGTCTTTACCAAGATAATCAAGTTAGAATGAGGCTGTTAAGATAGGGGCTAACCTAATCTGGCTGGTTTTCTTATACAGTAAGGAAATGTGAGCTCAGATATGTTCACTGGGGAATGGCATGTCGGGTCCCTCCCCTTCTTCGTGGAGGCGGAACTCTAGAGAAGGAGGAGGAGATTCTGCTAGGCAATATCACAGGCGATATCATGAAAAAAGTGGTGTTCTCACGCATAGACCCAACCCCAATGTGTATGCCTTAAAAGAGAGGCATTTTACCTCCAGCCTTGGAGGGGCTTGCAGGTCTTCAGGAGGTCCAGCCCCCATCTCTGAGAGGGCCTTATGAAACTTGCAGCTGTCCACTTCAGCTGACCAGATCCAAGAGCTGTGAGTATCATGACTTGAAATCCTGCCACTAGCTCTGGCCTGTGTAAGGGCCACCCCTTACATAAAGTTGAAGCCCCACCTTTATGAGCTCCTTTGAATTGCTATTATCATCACCCTTTCCTGCTTAATCACGCTCTCCCTTCAGATCCCCCTCCTTTGTCTTCCTATCTCCTTTACTTGTCTTTTCTCAGGAACCTTCTTAGGGAACATGCTGACCGGTATCTTCCCCAATCCGGGACTGAAGAAGCAGCTCCACACCCTGCAGTCAAGGCCCTTAAGCCAGGGGATCAAGTCCTTCTCAAGTCACTTCAACCAAAATATCTCCAACCACAGTAGACTGAACCCTTCACAGTGATCCTCACCATACCTACTATAGCCAAACTGCTGGGGGACCCCAACTGGCATCATCTTACCCGGCTAAAAAGGGCTCTATTACAACAGTCCCATGACAAATTCTCTTGCACAGTGTTGGGGTCTACTGAGCTTCGTTTTTCTTGCATAATTCTCTTTGATGTTTGTATTTTAGCAGGTCTACTTGTTTACATACTATGGAGCTCTCCCTCTTCAGATGCCATATTGCCATAACTCCTCGTCTGCTAAAGTCTCCTCAAGCACACATCACCAAGCTGTCGAGGGTAACCTCTGATTCACGCTGCAGCCATACTCTCACCTGCCCACTTCTGAAGGACCCGACCTCTCCCAGATGAGGGGCCCCCTTACGACGTCCCTTGACAGCAGGAAGTAGTTTAAGATTTGAATCTCTGCCCATTGTCACCAAAAGGCCTGGATGACAAGTTGGGTCCTCCCCCTTCTCCCGGAGGCGGAACCCTAGAGAAGGAGGAAGAGACTCTGCTAGGCAATATCACAGGCAATATCATGAGGCAGGCAATATCGCAACAGAAGCTGCATTCTCACGCATAGCCCCACCCCCAAGACGTATGCCTTAAAAGAGAGGCATTTTCCCTCCAGCCTTGGAGGGGCTTGCAGGTCTTCGGGATGTCCAGCCCCCATCCCTGAGAGGACCACATTAAAACTTACTGTGCTTCCTGGTCTCTCTTGTCTCTTTACCGCATGTACCTAACAGGGAAAACCCAAGAAGATGCATGCTGGCCTTGGGCCTTGCCATCAGAAGCTAGGAGAGAGGCATGGCAAAGGTTTTGCTTCACAGTCCTTGAAGGAACCAATAATGCCAACACCTTGAGCTTGTACTTCTAGGTCTTTGACATCTGATTCTGAACCATTTCTAGCATCTTCCACTGTCCTTCCTTCTAGAGAGAGTCTAGATAGGCTTTAGAGCCTCCACAGGCTCTCTGAACATGTCTTTCAGTATTTGACATGTTTCTTTGTTTTCTTGCAGCCTCACATTCATGCCTGCAGAGTCAGCTTCTTTGCTATCTATCTGTAGCAGCTTGCCCAGTCCTCTCTCTTCAGGGGTTTCCTCTCTTCTCTTCTTCCTGGCACTGTGGGCAAATTTTATTGCAGCAATTATTCCATTGGATAATATTTGTCTTTGGTTTATGATCCTGTTCTTGATCTACACTGAGAATAAAGAGTTCTACTCACCCATTTCCCTCAAGTGTCAAGTTCTAGGAGGTAGCTTACAAGATGCAACAATCCTTTCTGGGATGTTACTAATCCACTGAAAAGTTGTGCACGGACTGATAGAAAGTGGGTTGGGTTAAGGGTAGTGAGAACTTTATTTTTGAGTTTTTTCTGTTTCTAACTTCCTGATGATCTCTGGAAAGTTCCTTCACCCTCTCTGGGCCTTTGCCACTCCTCTTCCTCCTCCTTCTCCTCCTCCCCCTCCTCTTTCTGCTCTTCTTCCTCCACCTCATTTTTTTTGTAGTAGATATTGAATCCAGGGGCATTCTACATCAGACCTACATCTCCATCCCTTTTTAAAATTTTTATTTTGACACAGGGTATTTCTAAGTTTCTGAGGCTCTCATCAAGTTTCTGAAAGTCTCACTGAGCTGCTGAGACTGGCTTTGAACATGCAATCCCTCAGTCTCCCAAGTACTGGTATTACAGATGTGTGTCACCACACCAGGCTTATCTGCCTTCTTATCTGCAAAGTGGGGTGATTGGTCATAACATTTCTAAGAATGACTTAATATCAGCACAGGGGAATCTTCTTGCAAGAACATAGTTTTGTGTGACACTCAAAAGATTCCATACTAAAGTTGTACATTTTAAATGAAACAATTGCAGGCAGATTTATGTCAAAGGACAATGTTTCCTTACCAAATGGCCAGATCAAATCTCCCACTTGTCCTCACAAGGGTAACTATCTTTCTTTCTTTCTTTCTTTCTTTCTTTCTTTCTTTCTTTCTTTCTTTCTTTCCTTATTTGTTTATTTATTTATTTATTTATTTATTTATTTATTTATTTATTTATTGTGGTACTGAGAGTAGAACCCAGGGGCTTTTCTACCTCTGGGCTATATTCCCAGACCTATTTTTTATACTTTATTTGGAAACAGGGTCTCACTAAGTTGCTGAGAGCCTCACTAAGTAGCTGAGGCTGGCTTCGAACCTGTGCGATCCTCCTATCTCAGCCTCCCAAGTGCTGGGATTACAAGCATGCACCACCATGCCTGGCAAGGGTAGCTACTTTTGCTTTCTGGAAAAGCTGACTCTAACTAAAAGCTGAATGGCTAGTATGGTTGAAGTTAGAGTTGTAGTTGTTAAGTTGAATGGCCTTTAAGAACATTGTCTGCTCAGAACCACTCCCTCTTATGCTGCCAGGGATCACAGGGGCAGTTAAGGAGGAAGTTGCAGAAGGAAATAAAACTACTTCCAAAAAGATATCTTTAATAGACAGAACCCTGGAGTAGAAGGTGGCATGACTCACTGTACCTATAACCCTCCTCTTTCTTCAGTAGCTGCAATCTTTCTTGAAAGAATTGAAATACTCACTGTGGAGCACAGAATGTCTCCATTGTTGAGCCCCAAGAGCCTTAGATCTCTGGTGAAGGGACGGGTCTGGGTTGTTGGTGAGCTTGATTTTGTGATAGGGGGAGAAAGAAATCTTCATTTCTGCAAGGGTGCCAAATGGGGTTGGTAACTGACAAATTTTCACATGGGAAAATCTTGGCTGGTTTTGCCCTTAGTGAAAGCTCCCTTCACTTCAACACTATTTCTTGAAAGATCTGTATCTAGACAGCCTGGAGCAGTCAACGAAAGCATTCTCATGCTCTCTGAGTAATTAGGGTTCTCTGCGTGTATATGTGTCTCGGTGTGTGTATCATATAGATACACTTTTCCTTTCCTTTCGAGATATTTAATAAAATATTTGGTTTGTAACTTGCTAGTTTGTGCAAATCACCTGGTCTCCATGGTTCCTAGTGGCCTTGCTGTGAAGTGGGTATAATGTGCCTTACTACCGTTGATAATTATATAAAATTTTATAAAATTTATGTCAAAGTAAATTTACATCTACCAAAGTCCATTCATTGATGATATATTATCTAAAGCCATTTTCTCAATGATGTTACTTCCAGATTTAAGACACACATTTTGTTGAAGCAAAACTATGACTTTAACTTACTTTTGCTGAAGAATATTTACTTAACAAATTTTGGTGGGGTGAATGAAAACCTTGTTGAACTCTACACTGGCATAGTCTAGTAGTGACAACTTTGGATTCTTCAAAGGCACTGGATTAAGTAATAATTTTAGTGACATTTCTTCTTAGGTTATACTGCATATTTATTCCTTTCTGTTTGTAAATTCATTTTTTCCTTAATAACTAAGGAAGTTGATATTTTTACATCCATCTACTGGACAAGAATGTTAGTACTTAGGAAGAAAAACTGATACTCCCATATTGTCTAGTGGCAATAATTAGATTGGTACCTAGACTTTATGTTTAGTCCTATTCCCATTACAGAGATGATCACCTTTGCCATGTCTTGGAGCTTTTTAGTATGTTACCTGAACCCCAAATCAAAAACATATATCAATCCAGGTTATCAAAGAGATGCTAGATAATGCCCAATCCTTCACCTGACATTCATAATTGAACAGTCAACATAAGATTTCTGTAGAAATGGTCCCTATATAAAACAAAACTTAAGGGTTAGTAAGCATTCAGCATGGCTAGCTAGAGTTTGAGATGTGTTGGTAGGCCATGGGGAGCCACTTTGTCTCCTGTGTCCTGCATTCTCTATTCAACGAGCTTTGAACACAAATGGGATAAGTTCTGAGCAAGGATTTGTGCCCACCCCATACCCTCAAAGAAAAATAAAGGGGAAATGGTGACCTTTTCAAATTCACAGTGAGTGAGAGGGTAGAACTGGGACAACCAGCCTGATCCTGGACACCCTTCCTCAGGTCCTTTCCTCAGCTGGCCAGGCAGGAAGCCAGGAGCTGTTGAGATACAGGGCAACCTGGCTCTGGTCTTCTTACCCTCTGGGCCATTGCCCTCAGGGGCAATTTTACTCATGATACTTTCTACCCCCCTCTTTGAGAACAGACTTAACTATGGGCTTTGCTCTGACCAATGGCTTGTTAGCAGACCTGACACAAGAGTTATGTTGAAACAGCCTTGAACTCTGGGCTTTGTTCTCCTGTGTCTCTGCCATCACCAAGTGAGCATGCCCAGGCTGGCTCAGAGTGAGAGGGCACTGCAAAGCTGTGTGGCAAAGAGAGTAGGGAGAAGGTCAGGGAAGAATTGGGGCCATTGCTTCAATTTAGTGGAATTCTGTCCTTGTGCCCACTCTTCACACTCCAATATGCGGTCTTTCTGCAGAATCTAAACTATATTTAGGTCATGACCAAGGCTAACACATGTGGGTTAACGAACCCATTGATCCTAGTGGTGCCCCTTACTTAAGTATAGCCCAAGTATCATCTCTTTGGGGAGATACTAAGTGTTTCTAAATCTTGCTAATAGTGTCCTTTTCTGGGCACCTACAGCAAGTAAAAATGGGTACCCCGATTAATATACTATCTCTTGATACAGAATTTTTTTCCAATGTCTCCTTCGAGCAAGTGTAGCAGACAGGGATTTGAGAGGAAAGGAAGAGGGGTATATGGGCAATAACTCAAGGAAAAGGACTTTCTAAGAGGCAGCAGAGTACAAGTCCATTCGTCTCTACAACACAGTATATGTCACACTAAGCATCATTATGATGGACAGTTACAATGCCAATAAAGGTCTATTAAGAAACAAAATAAAATTTTATGTCTTCTTAAAATGAAAAGATAAAGTCAACACTGTAAATATTTAATCAATATTTTATATATTACAAAAATATAAAGTATTAAAAAATTAAGCCTGGAGCTGAGGCCACAAAGCCTTGTCCACAGGAGCAGAAGGCAGGAGGTACAGTGATGACTGATTGGTGTGACAATGAACTTGAACTTGCAGTCAAGGCAGAGTGATTTAGACCCTTCTCCATGGGCCCAGAACACTGGGTAGGGTTTCCAGTAGAAAGCTAGCAATACGACTTCTGGGTATCTACCCAAAAGAAAGGAAACCAGACTAGCAAACTAATGCATATGTACCAATGTTCATAGCTGCACAATTCACCATTGCCAAACTATGGAACCAGCCAAGATGTCCATCAACAGATGAATGGATTACAAAGCTGTGGAATGTGTACACAATGGAATTTTACTCAGCCATAAAGAAGAACACAATTACACTATTTACAGGGAAATGTATGGAACTGGAGGACATTATGCTAAATGAGTTTAGTCAGTCATAAAAATTAAGAAATTGATGCTTTCCCTATTATGTGAAAGCTAGGGAGAAATGGGTAACAGGAGGAACTCTAGATGAAGAAGGAGATTCTATAAATGAGCAAATAAGGCAAGCTAACTGAGGGGATAGGAGGGGGAAGAGGGAAACTCTCTAAAGCACATGATGTACTTAAACAAACATATCAAAGTCAATCACTAAGCCAAGCATAAGAAGGAGGGAGGGAGAAGGAATAGGGTGGGGATTTGGTAAGGGCTAACTGGGTGATATGTGCATGTGTATCTTCACCATCATTTATTCCATTAAGATGTATGACTGCAATGCACCAATAAAAATTAAAAATTACTTTAGGAATAAAAAAGAAAAACAGTTACAGATAAGAGTCCTCTGAGAACCTGGCTAGTGAACCTGTCCTCCCTTGGGTCTTGATGTCTGTACATCCCACCCATCCCACAGGCCATAGCTCTGGCTGGTGGAGGAAGGAAGGAACAGAGAGTTGGGCTCTGGCTCAGCTGTGTGACATTAGGCAAGTCACGGACCTGTCTGAGTTTGAGTCACTTCAACCATGAGCTGAGGGAGTTGGAGCAAATTCAACTCACAGTCAAACTATTTGGCACCTGCTAGTGCTGAGTCAGAGAATGAATCTGAGTGAAGAGAGACATGGGCAGGGGTCAGTCATGTTTCTCAGGAGCACATGGCCCACTGGGGGAAAGAACATCCAGTTCCCTGATGCAGCTCATGCAGAGGTGTAGCCTTGCAGAGGAGCACCGAGAAGAGCTGTGCCGGGCATCAGCAGGCAGGGAGGGCTTCCAGAGTGACAGGCCTACATGTTGTCCATCTTTATGTCTGCTGGTTGACTATAAATGAAGGAATGCGCTGAATACACGGATGGCTGCTTCCGGCTCAGAAATGCTGCATCCCCATTGTTCACAGGCTTAGCACAGCAGCAGAAAAATAGTTCAACTATGTTTTCTATTTTATAATCTGGCCAAGGAGTCTGACACACGTGGAAACACATCTGTTCTTTTTTCCTTTTGAATTTAAGAGTGACGCTTAATTACTTCAGAATGTGGGGGAAATAATATAAAAGGTGTGACTAATTTTATCACCCAAAGATGAGTACTCCTAACATTTTAGCATATATCTGTTCTTTTCTGTGCCTACACACACACACACACACACACACACACACACACACACGCCATTATATTGCATTTTTTTTACTATGTATAAGACTGAAGGTATGTTCAGACAGTTGACAAAACAAAAGCAGGCAGGCTGAACAGTCTCATTTTACCCTTTTATATGGAAATAAAACCCAAAGTTTCTTTTTTTTAAGGGCTATAACATGGTATCTTAGGCTATCTATGTTCAAAATATAATATTCCTTTCTTCTAAATGTAGCCTTTTTTTCTTAGAAAAATGATGATGTTGATATTAATGACCATAAAAACAATCACCAGTTGTTAACACAGTCCTCTTCATATATCAGAGAGTGTACAGATTACTCTATACCTATTTTAAACTCACTATAGCATTAGGATGTAGACACCGCTGTCTTCATTTTTTTTTTCTCGGTACCAGGGATGGAACCTAGGGACAGTGTACTTCTGAGCTACACCCCCAGCCCTAATTTTTAGTCTTTTATTTTTGAGACAGGGTCTCATTGAGTCGCTAAGTAGCTGAGGCTGTCCATGAACTACGATCATTCCAGTCTTAGCCTCCCAAATGCTGGGATTACAAGTGTGTGCCACCATGCCCAGCAAGCTGTCTTCATTTTACAGAAGAGATTTGGAGGATTTCCAGCTCTGCTCAGCTGGGAATGCTGGCTTGCCTGACTCAGCCAGTGCTGGAGGGACCTCCAACTATGTCAGAAGGTGGCTCCAGAGGTCTCTGCACAGGACTGAGGGCCAGAATTCTCCTGGGAAGCTAGCCATCTTGGGCCTGCCTTCCAAGAGACCTCTAGGCCAGCCCAGCCCGACTGCCAATCAGTGGCAGTCCCTGGGACACTGTACTGAAGATCCCATCAGCAGAGCCCAGACAACCCACAGGATGAAGAGAGATACTAATAATAGATTATCATGATTATTTCGAAGGTGCTTTGTTACATAGTGATAAATAATCAAAGCAGTATATTCAGTTGGGTTGAATTTTAGGCTTCAAGTAATTTTTCTAGGAATTTTGTTTTCCAGGGAACCAATTTTTGGCTTTAAAATTCAAATTCTTTTGTGGGAAAGATTGTTTGTAACTGTAATGTAACTGGCCATTTTCTCTGGATGTTCTCAGTGAGCACTTTTTCTGCATGTATATTGGCAAAAGGCTCTGTGTAGACAGACATTTCAATAGATTAAGGTTTGGCCAAGCCATTAGGAGCCGGGATAGGGAGGTCATGATATCCAGTGCCAAAGAACTTGTAAAGATTCCTGGAAAGCCATAAAAAATGCTTAGAAATATCAAGAGTAGATTAGGCTGGAGAGTAACGGGCAGGGCAGTGTTTTAACAGGCAAGTCATGTTGGCCCTTCTCTAATTTTCTCAAATGATAACATTCAGGGCCAATATAGTTAAAGGAAGTAGACTTGGACTCTTGAACTAATTTGTATTGGGTCATGATATATTATTTTAAAAAGTCATGGATTGTGCAGCCTACTATCTTAATTAGACTTTAGATTAGATGAATATTTTTACTGAGTTCTATGATTTTCTTTTTCTGTTTTTTTTCAGATTCTGATAATATTTTGATGACTTCATGAAGAGATTATCAGGTTTAAGTTTAAGAAGTATTGGTATTATTTGTCTTCAAATAATTGATATAATACTCTTGTGAGCCCTTCTTGGCCTGGAACTTTGTGCGTGTATATGTGTGTATGTGAATGAGAGTGTATGCATGTACACATGCGTGTATGAGGAAGAGGGTGGATATGAAGGAAGAGCAATGGTGCCTTTCAGAATTCTGGTTTGCACACTTGTTTGGATAGTGGTGCTATTGCCTAAAGAAGGACAGCTCTGGAAGAAGGCCTGACGTGGGTAAAATTCTCATTGATTTGATTTTAAAGAAATGCTGACTTCCAGCTAAGGAGGAGGGTAAGGGTGATAATGTACTTGTCAGGAAGAGAACTCGTAAACTTTTGTGGAATCTGTAATATTGTATTAGTTAGCTCTGGCTGCCTTAGGAAAGTCTCACAAACTGGATGGCTTAACAAATAGAAATCTATTGCCTCACCACTCTGGAGGCTAGAAGTCCAAAATTCAAATGTTGGTGGGTTGGTCCATCTGTTCTAGGCCTTTCTAACTTCTAGCAGTGCTTTGGCTGGTGGCTGCATGAGTTCAGTCTTCATGTGGCAGTCTCCCTGTGTGTGTGTCTCCAGGTTTTTAATTATTATAAGGATGCAAGCTGTATTGGATTAGAACTCACTCTAATGATCTCATTCTAACTTGGTTACCTCTGTAAATCCCAAATGTGCAAACATTTTGAGATACGTGGGTTTAGAACTTCAACACATGAGCTGACTGGCTTAGAGCATGGACTTTGAGAAGAATAGACCTGGATTTGAATGTAGTTCTTTCACAGTCTTGCTCTGAAACTCAGATCCATTCTCATGTTTCTCTGAGGCTTAATCTCCAAATAAGAGTAATGAACATGAATAATAATACTACTTGCCTTGCTCACATGGCTGTTGGTAGGATTTAATGGGATAATATTCAAAAGGGCTCAGCAAGTACCTGGATGTACATGGTAAATCACTACACCCACAGTAGTATTATTATTAGCATTAATTTTCTAGAGTCAAGACTAATGGTGCTACCTCACCAAAATGGGCCAAATGATTCTTTATCAACAGGAAACAGACCCACGAATTGGTCCTTTCATGTGGATGCACTATCGGTTACACCACCTACGCAATTTTCAGTTCCTAAATAATTCAACACAGCAGTATCTGTGTTAGTCTCAAACATATTTTTCCATGCATCTCCCCCTCCTCCACTTCAGTCTAGTAAGATCTTTCGGCTGTCAAATAATCAGCTTGCCTCTGTTTCCAAAAGGTACCAAATGCTGGGCAAAATGTGACAAAAATCAGAGATTATTAAAAACAATGTTGATGGATGCAAAAAAACACATTTATTTTGGAGCTATTTTGTTCAAAACAATAAGCTAAACACAGAGGAAAGGTGATCACTATAAGGATGCTACTCTTGTGGATCCATGGTCTGGTGAGGTAGCATCTCTTAGGTATCCATGCAGGGAGGTATCCTATTCTCTGAACTTACCGTGGTGGGCTGGAAGCTACATAGAGCAGCACATCGTGTTGAGTCCAGTAACAGAGGTATGAGCCAAGTGCCGAGGACACCTGGGGAAGGGAGTGACTATCAGTGTGGGAGGACAGAGGACACGTACAAGAGGACATGCCTAGCTGTAATTAGGGAGTAAACTGATTTTTTTTCACCATTTGGCAGAAAAGCTCTGTCAGCATTCTTAATTCAGAAATCAGGGCAGGGTTCATGTAGAGGTGGAGCTGATTCTGAAATGATTAAGTAGGATCTGAATATCTGGAGAAGGGACTAGAGGGGCAATCATAGAAAGAAAAGTGGGGTTGGATTAGGAAAGGCCTTTGCTCCGGGACAATAAAAACTTATATAGATAAATGGCAAGCTGAGAATCCTGCAAACGAATGTGTTCAATGTGTATGTATGTGCTGGAAATTTAACATAGACACTGCTTTTTTGTACGTTTTACACGGAGTTACCGACCCAGCATTTTGTGTGTATTACTCAGAAAATTGTTTTTGCCCCCAAAATAGGTATTTGAACAACGCAATTGTCTATAATTTTAACATCAAGCTCACTGCTGACTCATGTGTCTCTCAACAATAGACCTTTTTATTGTTAGCAACATTAATTATATCTATCATTCATTCTGAAACGACCTTTGTTTCCTCCCCCCTTAGAACATTCTCTCTACCTGGGCTTGCCTTCTGGAAGCTAGAGACTAGTGACGTCAGCCTGACCCTTCACCATGCCTCAACCAGAAGAGAGAAAGCATGGGCCAGACTCCCGGCTCTCCTGACTCCTGCCTCTGGCCTGACATATCCAAACTAAACTGGGGAACAACCTCTTGGACCAAGATGCAGAAAAGCAGGATTTTCTGTTCACCAAGCTACTCTGCATTTCAGAGGACTGAGGCAAGATATCTACAGAAGAAACTTGGAAGAAGCAAGTGTCATTGGACCAAATATGAAGCTTGGGGTCCAAAGACCCAAGTTTGACTTCCAGACCTGTCCCTACTTGCTGAGTAGCTTTGAGAAAAATCTCTTTTCTGCTTTGAGTAAGGTAAGGATGGTAATATTTACCATTCAGGGTTACCATGCGGGGTGGATGGAGTTCTGGATGTGAAGTTTGTGGTCCAGACTTTCAAATCTTTGGAGAAATGACACCTGTGCTGTGTTTGTGTCTCCTGTGGGCTAAGGACGTCATTGTGTATGTAAAAGTAAAGTAAGAGTAATAACCATCCTTGAAAATCCCTTAAATCAAGGAACAGTATATGTGGTTTTCTGTGTATGCATATGCATACACACACACACACACACACACACAATTTTTCATGTTAGTGATTGTGAAATACAACAATCAAGGAAACAATACATATATTTTGACACTAAAATCATATTCACCATCCTAGGGACACATGGAAACCAACTGTCAACTGAGATGAGAATGAGACCCTATCTAAGGCTGACTTCATGGTGGTGTACCTGTGTAGTTAAAAGACTTTACGCTCACAAAAACTCTATGCTGGTCCCAGTGTGCTGCTATCACACTCTTGTAAGTCTCACTAATTATTGAACAAAGAGCCTCTCGATTTCAGTTTTTCCCTGAACTACACAAAATATCTAGTCATCCCTGGTCATATCTTAATTTTTTATTTCTTATTTATTTTTTAATTTTTTTAATGGTGCATTGCTGTCATACATCTTAATGGGGCATAAGATGGTAGAGGCATACATGCACATATCACTTATTTAGCCCTTTTCCAATTCCCATATCTTTATTCTCTTTACTCCTTCCCATTCCCATTTATTAGAGAGCTGAATTCACATAAAGTCACTGTAGCTGACCAGCTAATGTACACAGTGTCTTGGTGTACTCTGAGAGATTGATATAATTGTCCCCATTGGATGGATGTGTAATTTTCTCAAGGCCATGTGATTAGGAAGGGGTCAGGTCGGGATTGGTATGGCTGTCTACTTTTTCTATTATGCCATGATGAATGATAAAAACCTAAAAGGCAATTCTGGTTCAAAAGAAGCACATAGCAGCAAATACCTAATAGAGAAGATATTTGGAAGGGACTCATGCTAGACCCAGTAACACATAATTTATTTATGTTAAACGTCCCCAGACACATGCTTGCTTCCTGACACAGAATCTGCAAGGTTTTATTCCCCATTATAAAATTCACCCAGCTCCTAGTTTAGTGGTTGGTACATAGAAAGGGCTCAATAAATATCTTAGGATGAATGATATTCCTATCAGGTTCTTCTTTACCTCCATTTGTCTTTCCTTCCTACACATTCATACCTTCTCTGCTTCTCTTTTCTTCTTTTTTATTTTTTATTGGTGCATTGTAGTCATACATCTTAATGGAGTAAAAGATGGTAGAGGCATTTATACACACATCATTTATTTAGCCTTTCTCCAATTCCCATCCCATTCCACCCCTCCTCATGTTTTGCCTAATGATTGACTTTGATATGTTTGTGAATAGATATCATATACATCAGGGAATTTCCCCCTTTTTCTTCCCATCTTTCTCATTTAGGTCACCTTATTTGATCATCTACAGTTTCTCCTTCATACAGAGTTCCTCCTGTGACCCATTTTCTCCTTAGCTTCAGATATTAGGGAGAACATCTGATTTTTTACTTTTTGTGACTAATCTCACTTAGCATAATTCTCTCTAGTTCTACCCATTTACCTACATGCTTCTCTTTTCTCTTATAAGTTTGACATGAGAATGTTCTTCAGCAAGCTTGATGACTGGTGGGATCAGGCAGAAAGTCTCAAGATGTTAATAAACAAACACTTTGATGGGCAATCATTTTGCATAAGTATCTTCTGGGTTATTGTCTATTTTGCTACTGCAGAAACATTCTACTTACCCTTTTAATTCTCTTCTATCTGGAGGTGACTGGGAAAAGAACTGAGAAGGTTGACATGCCCGCTACTGGATGTGTACGCATCCTGGGACTCCTACTTAAAAGGCTTCATCAGGTTGTACTGTACTGATCACTTCAATATACCACTTTCCCTGAACATTCTGGCAATGTCCAACATGCTCTCTGTTCCTCAAGGTTGCTATATGAAGCCAAGGTAGCAATTCTTCCCCGACCATGTCACCGCCCACTCATCATTCACTCTCCCGCCTCCACCCGGTCAAAGTGTCATGAAAGAGTGATTGATCCTTCCTTCTGAAATGCTCTGTCCCTTCTCTCCATGACCCAACATGTCTTCCATTTGGAGCTGACATATTCCCTTCCTGGACTAATCTAGTGGCCTCCAGCAGGCCTCTCTGTCTCCTTCTAATGCTGTCATCACACAACAGCCAGAGAGGTCTTCCCAACACAGGACTCTAAATTGGAGACCTTCTGTAGATTCCTCATCATTTGCAGGGTCCCCACCTTTGGGAAAAGCATTCTTGAAAGCACCTCATCCCACGGTTCTCACCATCTACATTTCTCGTGAGTTCCTCTGCATATAAACCCAGCCGGATGGCCTGACCCAGCTTCTCACTCTGATCCAGAATCAATGTTTGGGTGAGATCACTGCCTGTGAGGACACAAGGAACAAACCACAGTGATTCAGGATCAGTGGCAGCCTCTGCCCACCCCACTGTTAGCTCTGCAATGAAAAGCTGCCAGAATTGTCCACCATTAGGCCCAACACTCTGGGCCTCCACTCCAGTCTCCCAGTCATGGGGAGTGGGCTGTTGCTGGAATGAGGTGAACATGGGTGAGGCTGTTCTGTGCAGTTGCCACTCCTAAAAGATGACAGCTGGAGGTGTTTGCCCTCCATGCTCCCAGCAGCTGGGGAAACAAGTCCTCCCTCCAATAAATACCCAGGAAGCACATCTCCATGTCTATTTCACTTAACCTCCTTTTTTCCCCACAGATTTTTTAATTTTTTTTTTGTGATTTGCATGTCTAGGTACTTGCTTTTTCTTCTGTTTGAAATGTTCTTTGCTGGCCTCTTTCTCTGTTTGATCTGAATACTTCCAGTCTTCCTTTACGACTGATGTCAAATGGCAAGTCCTCTGTAAGACTCCCCTCACTCCCTGAGGAAGAGTTGGTTGCTATTCCATGCATTCAGTTGGTGTGCACTGCTCACATGCACTACATCATAAGCTTGGGATTAGCCCCCGCAGATGGATCAGATGTGGCTTCTGCCCTGTGTGACCCCGAGGAGTCACCCCCTCTCCTGTGCCTTCACAGTGCTGAACGCCTTCCAGTATCCCAGCACCTATCACTTACTTATTTATTCATCCATGTGATCATTTGTTTGTTTACTGAGGATAAGGCAAGCCTCTGATGTCCATGTGCTCAGTAAGCCCTGTAGATATAACGATGAATTGTCAAGCTTGCTGAAGGATAAACGATAAATATTAATCATTGGTTCATACAAAGCCTGTGTAATTATAATCTGCACAAAAAGTATGAAGAAGTTTATGAAGCTTTTGCGGACAGGGTGTTGGACCTTGCCAGAGTGCTCAGGGGAAGCAGTATCTTGAAGTTATTAGTACAATACAACCTGGTGGTAGCCGGGTGTGGTGGCGCACGCTTGTAATCCCCGCGCTTGGGAGGCAGAGACAGGAGGATCGCGCAGGTTCGAAGCTAGCCCCGCGCGCTGGCTTAGGAGACCCTGTTTCCAAATAAAAATGCAAAAATAGGTCTGGGAGTGTAGCCCGGAGGTAGAAGGGCTTCCAGGAACCCCAGTACCACCAAAAAAAAAAAAAAAAAAAAAAAAAAACAACAAAAAAATACAATACAACCTGGTGAACCTTTCAGTTAGGCGTCTTAGAATATGTACATGTCCAGTAGTAGGAAAGAAACTGGAGATTTAAAGATGGGGAATAAGTTGGGTGGGGCAGAAGTTTATGAAGCAAAGAGAAGAATAGAGGGTGATGTGTTATTGTGAGCGTAAATGTCCATGGGAACATTTACGGTTTGTCATTTATGCTCAGAGCTGTGAGAAGACATTAAAAGGTTTTAGGCAAAGTGTCAAAATGATCAGATTAGAGATCTAAGTCTGTGCTGGATGTGTCATGGAAAATCAGAGGAGGGCTAAGACACCACAGGAGCGTGAGATGGTTTGGAGGCTGTTTTCAGTAAACTAATGAAAGAGGGTAGCTGAAACCAGGGTATAGGGGTGGATGCAAGGGGCATATACCTACAGCAATTTAGCAATACCCAGGTAATCTTTGGTGATTGGTTTATATGTGACCTGGGATAATGGAATGGAATGTGGCGATGCTAACTTTATTTTTTTTGGGGGGATGTCAAATTTATATTGTTAATCAGCCATACTATGAAAATCAATCTACAGATTCAATGTAATCCCCATCAAATCATAAAGCATGAGAATGTGAGGAAACAGGACTCTTATATGTTGTTGGTGAGAGTGTAAAGGAGCACAACCACGATGGGGATCAGTAGGGGTGCTCCTCCAAAGACTAGGAACGTGATCTAGTTATACTACACCTTGAGATCTTTCAGAAATAATTAAAGTCAGTATACTTTAGCAATGTGTATATATCCATGCGTATAGCAGCAAACTTCACAGTAGAAACATTGTGAAACCAACCTACGTGTCTGTCAATGGATGAATGGGTTACAAAATGGTAATATATGCGAACAAGGGAATTTTTTTTTTTTTTCTTTTAACAATTTTTTATTGAACATAAATAGTATACATTTAAACTATATTTGGTGCCCTCTCCCCCCCCCCATTTTCCCTACCCCCTTCCAACAATGGTTGGCCAGGTTAACCATGTCTTATTCATAATTTTACACATGTTCAGATGTAGACCCTCATTAATCAAGATCAGCCTTCCTCCTCTCCTATCTTTCCATTCAAACTTTGCTGGTATTTCCCCTCCATTATCTGGAGTCCCACTGGTATCCTTTTTGTTTCCTAGTTTGGGCATATTAGAGGAAACATATGTACCTTCTCCTTCTGTGCTTGGCTGATCTCACTTAACACAATGTTCTCCAGGGCTTTCCATCTTCTTGCAAATGATATAATTTCGTTCTTCTTTATGGCTGAATAGAATTCCATTGTGTGTATTTCCCACAGTTTTGCTATCCATTCATCTGTTGATGGAGATCTGGGTTGGTTCCATATTTTGGCTATTACGAATTGTGCTGCTATGAACATAGGTATGCATATGTTCCTGTATTTCTCTGAATTCAACCCCTTTGGAAAGATACCCAGGAGTGGTATAGCTGGATCATATGGTGGATCTATTCCCACCTTTCTTAGGAATCTCCACACAGATCTCCATAGTGGTTGAACTAGTTTGCATTGGCGATGCTAACTTTAGATTTCCACTGACAACTTCACCCTCTTGGATTCAGTATTGAATTAAAGTTACTAACCTTTCTCTAGATGCACACACCTTTTTGCATAGCATTTCAGAAGGATACATAGAACTTCTGAAGCCCATTCATAAGCACCAGGTTAAAAAAAGATACCAAATACTATACTGTGCTGTGCCTCTGGATTCTATTCTAGAAAAAGAAATCTATTCTAGAAAGTAGATGGAATCTATTCTAGAGAATAGATTCTGTAGAATTCTATTATAGAAAATAGAAATATGTACTGGTGCAGAGTACATGTTTGTTAAAGGAGTAAATAAAAGTGAGAAGAATGTCCTTGTACCTTGTGGTGGTTCATCCTCTGCCCTTCCCATTGCAATGTAGGTGTAGGAGTCTTACTAGAAGAGCTAAAACTTGCCTGTTTGTGAACCAAGTGCTTATTAGCTTGTAAGGCAACAGGAGGTGAAAAAGTCCACAAATGGACTCATGAGCCTCCAGGTGTTGAAGAGGAATAAATTTCAAAGTGCTAAGGCTCCAAAGACCTAAGATTTGTCTGCAACAGCTGTCTCTCTGTAATGCTAAGTACTTTAGACTGAAGAATAAAACCGTCTGCTTTTATTTTATGTGGGGGAGTGCATCATTTAGGAATGAAGACAGTCTGCCTATGGCTTGGTGGATAAGTTAATGTCTGCATCTTGTGATTCATTTTTACCTGTGGAAGAAGCAGAAATGGTAATTGTATATTCATAGACAGAGATTTAGAACAGAATCATGCCTTTGCAGATAAGACATTTCAGGAGGCCAATAAAGATAGAAAAGAAACACATATGAGGAAGATTTAGGAAAAAGATTTAAGTGTGCACACATTCACCCTGGACTGGGTTGGTGTTTTCTCTCTGAGCTTTGAAGAGGTGCAGGTAAGGGTTAGGGACCCCCCACCCCTTTTCTGGGGGCCTTGGTGATAGCTTGGCTTAAACCTCATCTAAGCAGGAATCCCCTTGGTGGGATCCTTGGCAGATAGTTTGTGGTTTCTTCTCAAGCTGCCCTAAAGGGGCTTCTGGAGTGAACAACTCTACTCTAGTAAGGTCTGGTTCTGACTGATCACTGGTCCATTCCAGGAAATGCAAATTGGCTTAAATTTGCATGATGATTCAAGTTACTTGATAGTGCCTTGCCAGAGCAAGAAGCTGAAGGGTGCTGAGGTAGTCTGGGTAAAAGAAAAAAAAAAAAAAAGCAGTAATTGAATATCAGGTCTGAATGTCTGTCAGGAATTCAGGCTGGAAATGGTAATCTCAAAGCTGAAAATGCCTCATAGTTCTCATTCTTAGGCTAGGTCCTTCAGTTAATTAATTCACCTTATATTTATTGACCATCTATTGTGCCATAATGGTCTTAAGGGAATATTTATTTCTCAATCCTTATTTTACCTGCCCTCTCTGCAAAGTTAGACACAGTTGTCCATTTTTTTCTTCTTAAAATATGTTCTTTTTTTTTTTTTTTTTTTAAATTTTATTTTATTGGTGCACTGTATTCATACATCATAGTGGGATACAAACTTTTGTAGACATACATGCACACATCGCCCAGTCAGCCCCCACCCGATCCCCACCCCATTCTCTCCCCATCCCTCCCTCCCATGCTTGGCTTAGTGGTTGACATCTAGTATTATAGCAATTTATCCAAAATTAAAAATGATAATCTCACATAACAATTTCATTTGTCTGATACCAAGCTTTTGATGACTTAAAGATAACATTTCAATATTTCTTTTTGCTTTCTTTCTTACCAGAGAATATTTTTTTCTTTTTTTTTTTTTTTAGGTGAAACTATCATATATTTATTTTTCAGAAAAAAATCTATCCTGATATGGAATATGGACTCTAGATACCCAAAACAATCTCGAAGCAAAAACAAAGCTAGAAAATGTATATTTTCTGATTTCAAACCATATAAAGCTACAATAATTGAAACAGTGTAGTACTGTTCTAAAGGCAGATATATAGACCATTGGAGTTAAATACAAGCCTAGAGCTAACTTCTTCCCTATATTGTCAAGTTATTTTTGACAAGGTTTCCACGAAGATTTGGTGGTGGAAATAATAATCATTTAACTAAATATTGTTGAAAAATAATAATTACATGGAAAAGAATAAAATTGGACCCTTACCTAATCCCACATACAAGTATTAACTCAAACTAGATAAAAGACCTAAATATAAATCTTAAGACTATAAACTTTTAGGAGAAAATCTGGGTCATAAAACCTCACAACATTGAAATTGGCAGTGATTTCTTGGATATGATTTCAATGGCACAGGCAACAGAAGAATATACAAACTCCCTAAAAAAATAAAAGAAAATATTGTGTATCCAAAGACAATGTAAACAGAGTTAAAAGTTACTAATAGAATTGGATAAAATATTTCCAAATGCTATATCTGAAGGTATATTAATATTCCAACTAGAAATCCTAAAAATTAACAACAATAAAGGCAAACAATACAATTTAGAGATAGGTAAAAGACTAACATAAATAATGAATCTCCACAGATAACCAATCTTAGTTGTCTGTTGGATGGAAACTCTTGTTTCTCTGGTTCTGGTGAGTGTTACCTATTTCTTCTTTGTAGTTAATCTCTTTGAGTATTTTCTCTAGCGCTGGTTTTGAAGACATAAATTCCTTCAGTTTCTGTTTGTCATGGAAGCTTCTTATTTCTCCATCTAATTTGATAGAAAGTTTTGCTGGGTAGGAAATTTTTGGCTGGAAGTTGTTTTCTTTCAGAGTTTGGAATATGTTACTCCAAGCCCTTCTGGCTCTCATGACTTGGTTTGGGAAGTCTGGAGTGATTCTAATTGGTTTGCCTCTGAATGTCACTTGGCCCTTTGTTTTTGTTGCCTTTAAGATTCTCTGCTTGGCTTCCACATTGGTCATTTTGACAATTATATGGCGTGGGGATCCTCTTCTCGGATCCTGTCTAAAGGGAGTTCTATAAGTTTCCTGGATCTGTGTATCAACCTCTTGCTCTATATTTGGAAAATTTTCTGCTATTACTTCCTTGAAGAGATTGTTGATCCCTTTGGTATCACTTTCTTTTCCCTCCTCTATTCCAATTATTCTTAGGTTAGCTCTCTTAAGATGGGCCCATATTTCTTCAATGTCAGATTCCTGCTGTTGGATATCTTTTTCTAGATTAGAAACTATGCATTCATTTTTGGATTGCTCATCTTCTAAGAGCGAGATTCTGTTCTCCATGTGGTCTAATCGGTTGTTTGTGCTTTGAATTGAGGCCTTTACTTCATTAATTGCATCCTTTATCTCCTTTTGGCTCTCTCTGAGTTCTTTTCGAAGCACCTCTATTATTTCTACAGTTATTTTCCTGATTTGATCTTCTAGAAATCTCTGGTTTTCTGTTTTATCAGGTTCTGATGTTGTGGGGTTGTGCACATTCATTACTTCAGTGTTATTCCTCTTTCCCATGATTTCGGAGGTTTGTGCCTTCTCTGGGTTCTTCCCTTGGGTCACTATGGCTTCACTTAAGGTGCTGTGGATCTTGAGTCTGTATTATCTCAGACCCTACTACTCCTTTACTGGGTTGTATCACAGAGTCTCCGACCCAGGGAGTCGATAGAGGCTGCTTTAAACTATGGGGGGTGCCAGGTTGCACACTCTCCTATGGTGTGATATCTCTGCCACCACCACTCCCTCACTGGGTCAAGTCCCAGGAGGCACAATACTGGGATTTCTCCTCTGTGGCCCACAATTTGACTCACTGTTCTTGAGTACGTAGATGTAGCTGTACTGGACTCGGTGAATTCACTGCTGCTGCCGCCGCCGGTGGCAATATGGCGCCTCTGCCACGCCCTCGGCCATGAGGCTGGCGTATTTTTTCTTCTCTGGTTTTGATTTCCACTCTGAATCCCTGCAGCGTGTGCTGAGCTCAGCCACTGGGAGCTTTAAATGCTGTCTGCGCCGAAAGATCCCGCCTGGCTGTTCCGCATCGGCTCACCTCGGCTTGCTGTAGCCGTCCGCTGAGTTCGCCGCTGCCGCCGGCAGTATGGCGCTGCTGCCGCGTCCTCGGGCGCGTGTGTCTCCTCTGTGGCCCTGAGCTCTGTTCTCAGTCCGCTTTCTCTCTGGAGCCTGGTGGTTTTTTTGTTTTTCTGGTGATGGTGTTTTCTGGCTATGAAAGGCGCTCTTTTTGTGGTAATGGAGATTGGTTGTTAGCGGGACTCTTAAGCCCCGCTTTTCTCGGTCGCCATCTTCCCGGAAGACTTAAAATATGTTCTTTAGCACGCCCCATCACGACTCCCTGCCATGGACTTTGGCTTTCTTGGAACCATATTCTCTCTTTACTTCCACCTCCCAGGCTATTCCTACACAATTTTCTCCTTTGCATCTCAGTCTTCAATATGTGTGGGGGTATGTTTTGCTTCTGATTCTCCTTCTCTATCTGGCTCTGGGCTGGTGATCCCATCCAGCCCTATGTGTTCCCCAACTTTATGTCTCCAGCTCCCAAATAACCCCAGCTGACCACCGGCTAGCTGACATGTCTGCTTAGAGATCTAAACTGTACCACAAACACAAAGAACACTCGAAGGAGAGTTCTTGATCTCCTATCATCTCCATCTGCCTCCAAAATTCAGCCTCGTTCATCGTCAGTCTTTCCATCCCAGCAAGTGGTACTATCATACATGAAGTTGCACCTGCCAATGAGACAGGGTTTCTCTCCTTTCTTTCCCTTCCCTTAGTAAAGTCCTCCGCTATTCCTGTCAATTCTGCCTCCCAAATTTCTCCCTAGTCTGCCAGAATCATTCATTACAGGTGACTCATCTCTCAGCCCAGTGCTTTCTACTCAGAGTTATCTCCAGCCCATCTGCCAGCATGAGCCTTTCATGTTCCCATTCTGCTGGTGGCTGCAGCAGGGTCACTTTCAGGGTCCAGGAACCAGGAGTGAACCTCACCTGTGCAGGAGAATATGTTATAGGGAAATGTATTTACCAGGAGCATCTGTTTACCAAAAGGCCTAACTGGCCCATCCCTTAAGAGTGGGGCTGAGACCACAAACCTATAATCACATGGCAGGACACCAGTAGAGGAACACAGGCCATAATAAGGCCCTGTGATGTGAGCAGGGGGACAGACTCTCCAGCTGCCCCACCCACCCACACCCTGCCAGTCCTGCAACATTCTAGTGGGGCTGCATTCCTGCCCTCGGAGGTAACACTTGTTATGTTGCTTCCCAACTTGGCTGCATGCAATAAATAATTACACTCTTCAACCAACTCAGACTCTCCAAGGAGGTGTCTGCTCTCTGCCCTGAGCAAGTTCTCAGGGAGGGCCTTAGACAGGCAGTTCTGCTGTCTGACTGCTACTTGGTGGTTTTAGACCATTGTCCTCGAACTCTGATTTGAAGTTTGCCTGAATCAGAATCCCTTAGTGTGGTAGAAAAACAAACAAACAAAAAAAGCAAGAGAACACAACTAATTGGGCCTTTCAGAGACCTACTGAATCCTAATCTCTACATTAGTCACAGGTTCTCCAGATAATAAGGGCTACTTGTCTAAAGGGCTACTTGGGGTTGGACAGAGGATGGATTTAAGTTGGGGAGGTGATGGTTTCCTGTTGCTGCCGCAACACTTCCTAGCAGGGTGATTTTGGGTTTCCTACTGACCCTGGAAATTCATAAGAGGAAAGAAATGTATCGTATTTATCTCTGTTCAGTGCCTGGAACATTAAGGCTTTTTAATGAATGAATATACGCAGGAGAGAAGGTCTTCACCGTGCTGCACCTGTTGAACGAGACGGCTCTGGGAAAACACCTGGGCAATGTCCTGTACACAGCCAGTGCCCTCCCAAGTGCAGCTCTTATCTCTTCCCCTTTGTGCTTGTCATCTGTGTATAATTCATGCGGGAAGCACAGTGGAAGTGTGGAGAAGATGACAGGTGCTCAGAGAATTGGAAGAGGCCCAGAGGTGATAAGCACTCTTGTCTTCTCTAAACTCCATTCCTCTTCCACTCCCAGTGGTTGTCAGCCCATGGTCCTGGGGGGTCATCAAATCCTGGAAGGTCAGCAGAAAACAGGCACAGAGGAGAGGGCTTATGGCCATCACTATAGCCAGCATGGAGTTTGTGGGGCCACTTGGGGAAGGCTAGGTGAGTGTCTGGAAGCAGAAGATACCGGGTGAACTGAAGCTAAGGGGAGGGGCAATGAAGAGGGTTAAGTTGGGGACTGAAGTCCTGGTTTTGAATAAAGGAATCCTTGTTCCTTGTGATAAAACTGGAAAAATCATGAATTTTTTCCTTAGACTCATCTCTTTTTTCGGCAAATAGATCACAAAGCACTATCTACTCTCAGTATTCTTGTGAGCATCAACTGAGTAATGAGAATATAATTATGGTTCCTCTCCAGACGATGTTGTGATGATTTCTGCTCAAAGTGTGGTCCTAGACCACTAGCCTCAGCCTCACCGGGACCCTGTTAGAGATGTAGACTTCCAGGCCCCTCCTGAAGCCTGCTGAATCAGTGCCTCATTTTAACATGGTACCCAGGTGATGTGCAATCCAGTGAACGTGTGAGGAGTAAAGGCAATCACCAGAAAGTTTTATTTCTCTAAGCACTTTTATTTTCTTAGTGAGCTCCTCAGGCCAAGGGAAGTTGTCTTACTTCTCTCTTAGGACATAACAGACCATTATCCAAGGCCGAATGAATGAATGCATGAATGAATGTGTGCAGAACTGGACCTGTACTGTCTTGTTTGGAGGTCTTTACCCAGTGGCTCTCTGCAGTAATAGCAGGGGCACACATGGCGACTGCAGCTGCCTCCCTCCCAGCTGATGCCAGCCACAGATGCAGGCATTTAGCATGTGATTAAGGACGGAGTAATCCACTTAATGTGGGTTGTGGGAGATATTTGGCAAGAACCAAGGTATTCAAGGGTTGGATTTTAGTTTCCAAAGATAATGTCTTTCCCAATTATTTAAAGCCCTCAGTAACTTGGATCACACCCAGACAGAACAAGCCTCCTTAAGACAGAGCTCTGTAAATAGGACGCTTGCTCATTTTTTTTTTTTTTTTTGAGCACAATCTTGACTCTTAATATGCTTTTATGCCACATGACTGAGAGGGGTGGTCTAGCCGGGATTTTAGTGGAGCCTCGCCTCGCTGAACTTCCCACCTCTAAAGAAGAAATGCTTTTTGTTTACTAGGTTTTACCACTGGCTAACTTAATTAAAGAATTAATCTCCTCCATCTTTCAACAAATACTGCAGAGCCCGGCTTGAGGTTACCATAGTGAGTACAACACGAGCAGTCCCTGTTTTTACTGACTAATTGCCAGGTGGTGAGGATGGAATATGAATCAAGCAATTACCGTGAGGTTTGGGGAAGTGCCGTCAGAGGTGAGAGAGTGGGGCAGGCGAATGTAGGCTAGGAAGAGCAGAGGTGCTGGAGCTGTCTCCTCAGGAAGTAACCTGCAGGCCAAGGGGGAGGAGGTAGCAAGCATTGCCGGAAGGCAGAGGAAGTGGAGCTGGCGCAAAGAAGAGCTGGGTCAAGGCCTTGAAACGAGAGAGCGAGCCAGGGCAAAGGAAGCCAAGCCCTGATTGGCTGGGAGAGCTGGCGCCATGACACAAGGGGCATTGTGGGTGCTTGTGGGGGTGTGGCCAGAGATGAGGCTGAGGAAGAAGGCAGAGGTGGGCTGGGATCTCGCCAGGTATTGAAAGCTCCTTCTAAGGCATTTGTATCTCATCCCAACGCCAACTGAGGAAGTTCTTAAAGGGTCAGGTGTTAGTGGGGCCTGATACATCTCCTAGTTCACCCCTTCACAGACTAGTGGGTCACTTCATGGATATGGAGATGAGAAAGATTGTATTTTTTAGATCTGTAGGACTCATGATGTCTTTGCACGTCCCAGTCCTGGTCCCAGCTGGACCCTGACTCCTGTCTTTGCCTCGTAAATGCTGACCTGCCGGCCCTCCATGTGTGTGGATTCCACCAACCTTCGATCAAAAATAGAAAAGAAATTCATCTCTAGTGAACATGTACAGGCATTCTTGTCATTGTTGTCTAAACTGTACTGTCTGACAACTATTTACACAACATTTCTATTAGGTGATAGGAGGATTTCACAGATGATTTAAAATCTATGGGAGGATTTGCATAGATAAAATGAAAATCCTGTACCATTTTATAAGGAAGATTTGAGTACCTGCAAATTTTAGTATCCTGGGAGGTCCTGGAATCAATCACCTCTGGATACCAAAAGGTGACCAGACTTTTCTACCAACATGGCCTCTGTTGGACTCTGCTTTGGATCCCTCTAAGGAGAGGACTTTCTTTCTGTGGTCTCTTTCCTGTGCTCATTCTGCCTGGAGGGGCAAGTTGAGGCACTGCCTGCTCAGATTCTATACTGAAAACAACTGCCCGCTGGACCTGGTGGACGATGGTACCACCATGGCCACTCCCCTGCTGCAGAGGTCAGCTCGCTGCTGTGTCATTACTTGATGCCTGCCATTGTGTCAGCAAGGTATGTTTTCTAAAGCCCTTACTTTGTGTAGCCACAGATTATAGGATAGAGGGGGGTGGGAGGGGCTGGCCTAAACAGCTCTTGTGAGACCTTGGTGATGCATCTTCATGGTGGCTTCTGGTTCCACAGCTGGGGAAACCAGGGCAACAGGAGCACCTGCCCTGTGCATTCTCAGGGTGGTGCTGAGATCAAATGAGGTAGTGCCTGGGAAAGTGCTTTGTGAGGTTCTATAAAACAGTGGGCTTTCATTAGCACCTTGGGCATCTCTGCTCTCATTCCTGTTCCTGGATTCTCGCCCCCTTTCAGGCGCAGCTGAAGGTAGGAAGCAGGAACGGCACATCCCTCACCTTCCAAGACTAATCACTGCCTTCCTGTTTGAGGTTTTCCAATTAGGCCTCATTTTCTCCCTGCTCCTCACTCAGTCACTTAATAGGGAACCCAATTAGAGGCCATTTGTCCAAATGTAAACATTACTTTATCTGTAATTGTGGAGACCAAATAATTGCAAACCATTTTGGGTGACACAACCCACTTTGAAACGCTATTTTTTGTTCTTTTTTCTTTTTTCTGGTGGACCCGTGGAAAGCAAACATGCCCAATTTGCTCCCCTCGTATGTAATTATCTGCTGGAGGTTCTTGCTGGCATTTTCTGAAATGTTAATGGAACAACATTAAATTCCAGTTCATTTCAGACAGAGCTTCTGTTTTCTGCAAGACACCAAAATCGTTTCTCAGGGAATTTTTGAAAATAGGCAGGTGGATAGACACATGAAAAAGAACAAGTTATTGTCGCTCTCTAAATAATTGCAAAACGCTGATGTGATGGCTCGTGGGGAGATGAAAGGAGGAAGGCAGTTATGAAGGCAAAATTAGATTTTCCATCACTACCAGAACCTTATCCTTGAGAGGGATCCCAGCATCTCACCTCCAGCCCACTTCACTTGGTGATAATTCCTCTCCTGTACATTAAGATGCTCCAGTGGTTACGTCAGGGCTGTCATAAAGACAGCACTGGAGGATCCTTCTGCAAAGATGGAGCCTCGGGGGCCAAGTCATCCCTTGAGCCTCTGAGGAGCTTCCTTCCCATCAGATGCAGAGGGTGCTCCTCCCTCCCTCTGGCCCTCTTTTCCTCCTTCCCTCTTTCTTTCTCTCCTTTCTTCCTCTCTCTCTTCTCCCTATCTCTTTTTCTTCTATTATTTTCCCTTCATTATATTTTTCTTATCTAAATGGCTCTACATGGCCCAGGAGTTCCCTGAGGACAGGGACTAGGTCTATTCATCTTGGCACATCTACAACTCTATCTAGAGAGAGGGCCTGGAATAAACCATTAGTGTTGGATGACTGTAATAGCTTCTCAACTCTGTTTTTAAAATTTTTCCTTGCCCCATCCCCAAGCCAAGTTCCCACAGCAGCCAGGGAAGTGTATGTAAGATATGAATCACATTCTGATGTCTTCTTTTGTCTAGGGTCAGTCCAAACTCCTTGCATGGCACAGGGGACCTTTTCCCACACTGTCCTTGGTCAGCTCCCAAATATCATCTCTGTCCACTCTTCCCTCACTGCCCAAGGTCCATCTACTAGGGGACCATCAATTTCTCTGGATGCATCCCATATCCTGTCATAATAATCGTACTGGATGTTACTGATCATTTGCTCAGTACTCAGTATAAAGTATAGATACTTCATAATTACTCTCTCTGAATCATTAATGAACCCCACAGGGCTCTGTGTTATGGCTGTTATTAACATCCCCTTTTCCGGATGAGAAAACTGAGACTTGGAAAAGAAAGGAAATTTGCTCCAGGCCAGATAGTTAAAGGCAGTGAAAGGATTATAAACAGGTCTGTGATTCCAGGACCTGAGATTTTTGACTACCATGTTCTGGTCAAAAAGAATACACAGCTTTCTCACTGAAAGAATGTAGGTCTAGCTGAGAAAATGTGACTGTACCTGAATAAAGATAAGTGACTGTATAAATGGAATCTGCGAAATGGATGGTGCTGTGGGAAGCTGAAAACCCAAAAAGCACTATTGGAGGGGCCCAGGAAGACTGCACCAGACAGACACAGTTTGAACTAGATTCTGGAAGATAAAAAATGGGCATGCCCAGGTAGAAGGGGAATGAAAGGCTGATCTGAGCAGGAGACAGCCACCAGAGAAGGGCTGGAGAAGAGAAGACAGAGGGCTGTTGTGGACAAATGGAAAGGGCTAGAAATATGGGTTGGGACAAGTTTCCAAAGGCTTCCCAAGACACGGCTGATGGGCATGGTCTGCGTCTAAGCGATAGTCTGAGATGCTGATAGTATTCCAGTAGAGAGGTGATGCAATTCCAGTATTGTTTGCTGGGGGAAAATCAGGATGGGTTGAACAGGGAAAGAGGCTGAATTTGAAATACCCAGCAAGGAAGCTTTGCATAGTACTGCCATGAGAACAAAGAAGTAGGTGTGCCATTGAAAGGCAAGGGACTGGCCCCACAGCATCCAAAGCCACCTTTAGCCATACTTTGCTCTTTAATTACATGGCTGATCTTGCTGATATTTGTATCTAGGGACCACAGGGGCATTTTAGAGACACTGTCCCCACCATGGCCATTGGCTAGTATGGCACTTGCCTAGTATTGGGACCCCAGGGCCCTGGACTTGGCCTTTCACTCTTGGTGGGTTGGCCTTGAAAAACTCTCTGAAGCTTCCTGTGTGACTGCCATTGGTCAGTCACCATTCCAGGTGATTGGCTTATCTGATCCATCCTACCAAATGGAAGTTTTCATAGCTCAGGAATACTCTTCCAAGATACCAGAGTGCCCACCATGTGCAAGGCACTGTGGGTAACACTGGGTTCAGTGTTGGCATATCACCACCCTCTCAATGAGACACCCAAGTGAGGTTGCCATTGATTACTGCTTCTGCCTGCCTACAATGCTGTGTATGTATTAATGGCCTCACTTAAAAGCAAGGGGGTAGGGGGAAGACAAGAGGACCTTGGCCAAAGCTAGCAGGAGACAGTTTTACATAAAGGCCCTGGAGGGGCTGTGTACTAAATGTGTACTAACCTTTATTTGAACTCCATCTGCCCTGGGAGTCTTGCACTCCAGAAGCTCAACCTGCTCAAAATGAGAGGACTTGATAACTCGTAGCCATGAAGACAAAGAAATAGAATATTCTAGGTGAGGAATCAATCAGATGATGAGGATTCATCACTAAGGATGACTTGACTGAACCTGGTCAAAATCTGTCCGAGAGAATGTATTCCTTGTTTAACATTCATTCATTCATTCATTCATTCATTCATTCACTAACTTTGCATTTTTTATAAGCATCTTCTCTGGTTTACTTGACTGTTGAACTGATTTTAAACTCCTTGTCCGGAAAAGGTGTATCTTTTCTATTAGTCTGTCATCAGTGGGGCTATGGACCATGGTGGACTCTATGTCCAGCACAAGGCACTTAGCTGGGGACAGAACTCAGCCTCTGCACTGCTTCAGACTGGAGGCCCAGCCAGGGTGAAGGGCAACCTCGTCCAGTTAGCACAAAGATACTCTCTGTTTGCTCAGCTGTGTACCTGAGGACCTATGTGCACATTTTCTGATTGGTTTTTCTCAAATAAGAGATTTGTTAAATAACACATGTATTCTCTTTGTGTCGGGCATGGTCAGATGCATTGTGGGCCCAATGTAATGATAGCCTAGGACTAATGTTTTCCATGTAGCATTTACTGGGCACTAACTGTGGACCAGGTGTGGTGTTCAGTTGACTCCAGTCTTGCCCCACCATACAAAGATGAATAATCAAAATACTTACTTCCAGTCCTGCAGGGAAATAGCTCAGTGACTTAGGGTAAGTCAAAATAAAGACAAATGCACAGAAAGGAGGGCTCTTCTTCTAGGCCAAGTAGTAATGGAAGGCTTCTAGGAAATGACTTCTGGGTGGATTTTGAAAAATAACTAGGGTTTGGCCAGGAGTAGAAGTGTAGTAACATGGTCTAGCTCAAGAGATACAAGTGGATATGATAAAAACAGGAAAAGCTAAAATCTGCTGGGAGCCAGAATTGATATACCTTTAGTGTGTCCAGTGGGCTCTCCTCCAGGAAGTCTTCCTGGACCCCCACAGGAGAGGTCCAATCTCTCCTACTTGTTATCATATTTCAGTATTGTATTTGTCATGTGGCACCGCAAATGTTTGTAATGTATGCCTTTCCATGATAGGAAGGAAGCTTGGATTTTTTTTCAGAAAAATTAAATAATTTTTACCTTTGAAAGTTAAGCATATGAAGTTAAGCATACATTATTCAATTACTTTCTTTTAAAATGTACTTATTGGTGCATAGTAACCATATATCGTATTGAGGCTTAGTGTGATAGAAACATCCATGCACACAGCATGCAGGACGTTTTCATCTGGATCCTGTCCTCCTCCTGTTCCCTCTTCCTCCCCATTCATAATATTCAAATTGGTATTGCCTTCATAAACATACAGAAAATGTTCTGAACTGATTCCTCCTCTCTCTCCTGCCCCCGTGCCCAACTTCCCTTCCTCTCTTCTGCCGGTCTCTTGCCACCTTTCAAGTCTCTTGTTTTCTAGTTTCAAGTCTCTTGTTTTCTAGTTTCTCTCTTGCTTCTGCATATGAGAGAAAACACATGACCATTTACTTTCTGAGACTGGCTAATCCCACCTAGCCTACTATTCTTTAGTTCCATCCATTTTCCTGAAAATGACATAATTTTGTTCTTCTTTATGGCTGAGTAAAATTCCTTTATGTGTATATACCACAGTTTTATAACCCATCCTCTGATAATGAATACCTAGGTTGGATACATAGTTTGGCTATTGTGAATTATGCTGCTATATACATGGGTATGCATGTGTTGCTATACCATTTTGACTTCAGTTCCTTTGGGAAGACCTCCAAGAAATGGTGAGCAATTTGAGAAATATGTAAAAGCATAAGGGAGAAAACAAATGAATCATATCTTACCAACCAGCCCAAACTGGTTATATTTAACATTTTACATCATAAAGTTTGCTTTACTATTTTTCATTTTAAAAATAATATTTGTTCTTTGAATAATTTTGGACAGTAGAGAATATATGAAGAAGAAAATAAAATTATTTTAACTCACCACTGAGAATAAACTCTTTTTAACAATTTGTACAATTTTTCCAGCCTTCTTCTTCATTAAGTAGAATTATAGCTTCCATTTAGTGATGCTTAATTTGAGCCAGGCAATGTGCTAATTTCTTGTCAGATATCATCTCATTTAATTCCCACATAAAACTGTGAGTTGGGAATGGTCAAAAGATATAAGCCAAAGGTTAAGAAACTTAGGTGAGTAACATTGAACCTAATGTTTCCTGGCTCCAAAGATACCATTGGTAATGATTACACTAAGCTCCTTCAAGGTTGTGTGAGTGGTCATTTAAACACACTCATATGCTTGCTGTACATACCGATGCACAAAGTGTGATCGCATTGTCTTTCATTTGGTTATCTCTTTTGTTTTTGCACATATTATAGTGTACAATTTATGGTATCATGTAAAAACACTCTTTGAAAGTGGCTATGCAAACTTTTATTAAGTTTAATTTTAAGCAAATGAGCCTCGTGCCTCTAAAAACTTCATAGACTATCAGCCTTTGCCTCCTGATATCACCTCCTGGGCTTCTTCCTGCTGTTTTCTTCCTCCATTTTTGTTTCCTCCTCAAAATGAAAGGAGAGGAAAGGGGGGTGGGGATTGGACTCATTTGTACTCAGAAGTTGTCAGAGGAAGCCCATTGCTAAAACAACTACATTTTATGACAGCACCTCATACAGGCATTGTTCCACAGTCTCAAAGGCTTTCTCGGTGTGTGTGTGTGTGTGTGTGTAGCCCTGCATGGCTGAGAAGACATTTTCTAAATTAAAACATTACTGGGTAGGACAAGCAATCTGGATAGTATAAACTCTTCAGCAAGTATTGCAATAAACATTTAAATCATAGAGCACCAAACTTTCAAAGAAATATGAACTGTTCCCATCTAAGTTAGAACTGATTACTGTAGGTTTTCTTTGCTTCAAAAGTGTAGTGCTTCCCACTCACTTGATGGAGAACTCATCCGGGGTGAAGGCAGCTTTCTTGGGAGTGTTCTACAGTGCATAGTTTGAATGGTACCAGTCTGTAGGTTTTCTGCATGGTGTTTATTCAGTTATTTAATTTCATTCAATAACTTATGGGTTCCTGGCTACTCAAAGTGTGATTGGCTTTTATTAGGAGCTCCTTAGAAATACAGAATCTGCATCCATCCCCATCTCTAAATCCCCAAGTTCAAAATGTGCATTTAAAAAAATATTACCAAGTTGTGCGCAGCCACATTAACATCTGGGAAAGATATATGGCTGTTACGGGCATAAAAGTTATTGTTAATAAGCCGGGTGGGGTAGCACAGGCCTGTAATCTCAGTACTTGGGAGGCTGAGATAAGAGGATTGCAAGTTCAAATCCAGCCTCTGTAACATGGCAAGACCCTGCTTCAAATTAAAAAAAATAAAAAGGTCTAGGGTACAACTCAGTGGTAGAGGACCCCTAGGATTCATTGCCAGTACTACAAAAAAAAAAAAAGTTAATAAAATGGAAGTCCACATTCGGAGTTTAATTTCACACAGAACACTTTAGCTATGTACTGGTAATGTATAATGAACACAGCAAGCAGAAAACATATTTGAATCACATACTTTCTCAGCCTGCTGGCCAAGGGAACATTTCCTTTGTGGACATTTTCTATTGTGGACTTACCCAGGACCCTCCACAACTGTGCGCCTTGGGTTTCCCCCCAGTCCTCATTCTTTTCCTATTTAGAAGAGGGAGCAGTCCCACAGCATGGCTGCAATTGGAACCCAAGCAACGTGCAGCCACATCCCATTAGCTAATAGTGCGGGTGGCGAGGCCCCTGGAGGGAAGTTTCAGCCAAGAACACACAACCCGAGCCCCTCTAATGGCCCAGTCAGCTGTCAGGGTTGCAAACACATTTCTTCCCATTCAGGGCCGTTTGCCCCTCTCTGTGACCTCTCCTGGCTCCAGGACACTGGCCACGTGGCCCAGATGGCATAATCTGTCAGGCTGAAGCAGGTGATGGTAGGGCTTGCTGTTAGGTAATCAGTGGCTATAATTAGCTGGGGTGGAAGCGATAATGGGACCAACTGCAGGGCTGGGGGAGCAGGTGGGGGGCAGGGGAGGACCTTGAAGGAGGACTAACAGCAAGGGGGAAGGGCTGCCATCTTCCCCTTCCCTGCCCTGCTCCCTGCCTGCCTTCTCTCCTGTGTTGTGTTTTCTAGCTTGTGAACTGTGTGTGTATACCAGGCCTCATCCTCCACAAAGAAAGAAGGACAGGCCTGTGCTCGGCAATTCAGCAAGTTAGCTGTTTGACAGCCCATCAGTTCTACTCCACAGAAGCTCTTCTGACCCCATGGGTTGGCTGGATCAATAGTGGGCTACACAGGCCTTGTGGGAGCAAGGATAGGAGAGGGCTGCAGAGGGTCAGACTTGGTTCCTGGGAGTCAGACACACTGGCATTCAGATTCTTGGCCTGCCAGCTTCTACACGCTGACAAGGGCAGATCTGAATACCCATCTCCCCAGCAAGTAAGCCTGGCTGTTGGTGCTACCTGGAGCACACCTGACCTAGGCCAGGTACGCTGAGAACATCATTTCCTCCTTCTTTACATGGGTGACCCTGTATGTGATGTCACTAAAACAGCTCAAATAGCATCAAGCAAAGAATGAATCACTGAGTGCAGCTCTTAGGAGGTCTCCTTGGTCATTGAGGAAACTGGGTCACATTTACCAAAAGTAAATGAAGTTGGCTTTGCTTGCGAGTTGCACGAGGAAGAGGAGGAGGAGGAGGAGGAGGAGGAGGAGGAGGAGGAGGAGGAGGAGATTCCTTCATTCCCTAAGTCAACACAAAAGAGATGGGAAGGGTAGCAAGCAATGAACACTGAAGTGTGTGTCTGTGTCTGTGTGTTGCTAGAAGGCAGCACACTCAGGGGAACTCCCTGGGAAGACTGTTGAAATTTAATGGCTTGGAATTAGTTGACAGTCTAAACTGAAACTTCCCCATCTGTGTAATATTCTCCCTTGTCCCCAGAACTCTTTCCTGCTTCTTTTACTCTCCATTCTTTGTCTGTTGCGCGCACTTCTCTCTCTCTCTCTCTCTCTCTCTCTCTCTCTCTCTCTCTCTCTCTCTCTCTCTCTCACACACACACACACACACACACACACACTTTTTCTCTAAATATATATAATTTTATTATATATTATATAATTCTATATATAATATATGTACATTTACATATATAACTATACATATAAATATATATATACATCTAGACATAGGTGTTATTTTTTCATGCAAATGGCCTATATTTGCTCACTTGGAACATGACCTCTACACACATTATATATGTGGAACCTTATTCTATATCAGTAAGGATAGTTCTGTAGCATCTTTTTCTCCCAAGTGTTTTTAATTTTTTATCATAGATTATTGACTCAATGTGTGAAGAGTTCTTTTACCAATTTTTTACTATTACATATATATTTTTAATTGAGACAATTTGCATACCCTAACATTCATACCTCCTTTCAAAGTGTAAGTTCAGCAGGGTTTAGTGTATTTACAAGGCTGGGCAATCCTAACTATTGCTGAATTCCAGAATATTTCCATTTTCCCCCAAAGAAATCTCGTATCCATTTGCAGTCACCCTCTGTACCCCCTAGCTAATAGCAACCAGAGAGCCATTGAGATGCCAAGAGTTATTGACTCAGCTATTCACAATGGACATGTAAGTTGCTTACAACCCTCTGTGATTTCAAAGGGGACTGTAATGATCAGTCTGAATTTTTGATCCAATTAGATTACCTACTTTTAGGCACATCAGAGTTAATACACACATGCTGTTTTCATTGGAAAAGGGGTGTTATATTTTTCGGATGGTGTGGTTTGGGGAACAATTAGAATTAAAGCAAATCTCTAAATCTGCAGAATTTTAAACATTCTTTGGGGATTTCCTGAGGACAAAAACTCAAAAAGACTTAACCGATAATGAATGTGGTCATTACAAAATTGCTTTTGCAAATATTGCCTGTGGAGTTTGCCAGGCATTGGAAGTTATGAAATTATATTGCTCTGCAGTTTCACAGCAGAGGTTAATTCTGGACTCCACCCTTGATAGATAGTCAAAGTTGTGTTTTGTGTGTCTCTCAACAACATGAGGATCAGTTCTGTTAATAGTTTCTAGGAATCAATTGAAAAGTTTGACTTAAAAAGAAATAGATTTTCATCTGATATGAAAGGAATCTGGTAACTATAATTTAAAACCCTGTATACCTTGCATACAAAGAACATATTTATATATTTATTCTAATCATTATTATTACAATAACTCACATGGATTAGGAAGTTATGAGGTATGAGGCCCAGGTGTTATGCTAAGTGTTTTTCACATGCACCATTTCATTCAACAGCCTTGTGAAATCATCTATTGGATCACTTATGAAATGAAGCTCAGAGGTTTTACACAATGTAAATGATGGGCAATCATCAAGCTATTTATTCATGGGGTTGACTTGGCACATTTGTTGTCCAGCAATTTCTCCCTTCCCAAGGCCAGATTCACCTCCCCTCAGTCTCTGCCTGAGGTCTTACACACCCTGAAACAAGGAACACTTGTTCCCCGAGAGAGAGTGTGGTCTGAGTCTTCATTTTGCCACTTGGGCAAGTTATCTGGCACATATTTGGCACAGCTTCCCCATCTATAAAGTGAGAATATGAGCGTCTACTTTATATGTTTGTGGTGATGGGTAAATAATTGTATGAACCGAAGCTGAGAAATGCTCAACACTTGTGGTTGAGCAGAATTGAAGAGTAGAAGTCCCATGGCTTATCTGCAGCAGAACTTTTGCAGCGATACTGACTTAATTGGTTTGCTTTCTGTTTGTCCCTCCAAGGCAACGACTGTGTGGCTTAGTAAGTGTCAGAGAACGGTGCTCTGTTTCTGTTCCCTGTGCTTTCTGGCTTCCCTATTCAATCTTTGTTCTAATCCAGAGCATAGGACTTACTGAACTCCCTAGCAGTGTCCCAGCACTTAGATGGACCATGTCCTTAACCTCTTCTGCAAACCAGGCATTGTGACCCCAGTACTTTTTAACAAACACCCTGAGAAAGAAACTGACTCTTGTTCATTTTTCAGATTACAAAAACAGAGGCAGAAAAAACAAGGTCACACAGATAGGGAATGTGTAGAACTGGAGAAAACTGTATCTTAATAAAGAGTTGGCCGATTAGCTTGTTCTGGGACCTCACTCAAGTTCTCTTAACCTCCTCCATATCCACACTTCCATTTATAAAATGGAGAAATAACCAGTCCTTCATTAAAGGTGTGATGGGAATTTTTGATACATATAAAGTGTTTGGAAGAATGCCTGGCACGTAGCATGAGCTTAATAAATGTTGACCTTAAACCAAACCAAACATGACACAGCTTTCTCTGCTTTTAAAGCTTGTATTCATTCTGCTACTCCCTCATGCCTCACTAGGATTCAGGGAATTGAATTCATACATGGACACCCTGGGCAGATTGAAGATTATAAAGTATCTGAAAGCATGGCCTACTTAGCGCATGTGCACGTGCACGCGCGCGCGCGCGCGCGCGCGCGCGCGCGCGCGCGCGCGCGCACACACACACACACACACACACACACATACTGACTTTTAATAGCTGGTAAGAGCCAGAGAAAATCCAATTATAGATGAATCAATCGATTAAAAAGAAAGGGAGCAGAATAAAGGAAAGAATGTTGGAGAGACAGAGCCAAATTAAGGCTGGATAATAGAATTAAGGGTCTGTAGAACAAACTGGAAGAAACAACAAAGGGTTATGGGTGGGAGCGCTTTCAGGCTCGGTAATGATTTGATTCTCTCTCTCTGTTGGCCTCTAGACTCCAGAGTGGCCAGTACTGGTCCAGTGCCCCTTACAATTGAGCGGATCTGAAAGAGCCAGAAATGTGTTTGGCAAATCATATTTTACAGAGGCATGAGCCACCCCGTGTGGTCTCTGGACCAAGAGAAGGTTTGGCTTAAACAGATGCTTTCCCAGCTAAGGATGAAAGCAGAGGGCCCAGGCTTTGGTGCGCAAAGGTAGAGACTTGCTTCACAGTTTTCAGTTTCCTAAGAACAAGGCATTCAACCTCAGAGAGACATCTCATTGTTTAAGAAGAATTCTTCCTTGCACACAAATGCTTAAAACCAAACCAAACACATGTACTTTTAATTTTATTTTCTATTCTGGGGAAGGGGGTGATGGGAGGAAGGTGGGGCTGTTAATCCGGCAACAACCTCTACAGCTGTGTCTATTATTGGTGGGTTCTAGAATAACATCCGTTTCTATGTATTTATGGAAAGGCGTTCTTAACTAGGCCACATAAAGAGCCAGCGCATCTATAAATAAATTAGGGAGGCTGTGAAGCGCGGGCGGCTGCCCCTCTCCAGGCCCTGCCGCGCAGCTGTCGCCTTTCTGCCTGGCTTCCCTGTTCCATTGTCAATCCTGGTTCCTGCAGGGGATGCACCTTGGCCGGGGGCGTCTGGGGATGCACTGTGTCAGCCAGGCCGTGCTGTTCTGCGGCTGCGGGCTGGCCTTGTTGGGCCATGAGGTCCCTGCCCCTGATGGCCCCCGCAGGTGACCGGCCTGTGGTCACCCCTTGGGAGCCAGCTGCACTGGGCTGGGCTGACAGATGGTTGTGTTGGGAAGGGGAGTGGGGGGAGGGGAGGCCGGTCCAAAATGTTAAAAGTATCCAGATAACCCTGGACATGTATCATTAAACAGGCTGAAGGTGGAGGGCATACAAAGGAGCAAAACTTTTTTCAGAGCTTGGGAGCCCGCTTCTTTCTTTGCATGTTTTGACCAGGCTGATCTCTCTGGGACAGGCATAGAGGATCCCAAGTTTTCCTTGCAGCTGTTTTTCCATGCACACAGATGGGATATTTAAAATAAATAAATAATGAGATGAAACCATAAAATAAGCAGCCCTTTCCACTATCGACGTAGGGCAAAGAATTTCCTTTTGCCGGCAGTCATTTCTGGAATCTGTGGGACTCCTGTCCCGAAAAGGATTGCAGGACTCCAAGCATAGTCAGGCCCCGGGCTGCAGTAGCAACATCTCCTGTCTCTTCCTTTCCTCCAGATCTGCTGAAGCAGAATCTGAGGTTTCACAAGATCCCCGGGGGTTCCCAGGTACGGCCCATGTGAAAGCTACTATACTGTTTCATAATCCTGACTGCACATTAAAAACAGCTGGAGTTATGGGTTGAATCACATCCTTTGAAATGCTCAAGTCTTAACCCCCAGTATCAGTGAATAGGACCTTAATAGGAAACAAGGTGTAGTTAAAATGAACTTGTTAGAGTGGGTCCTCATGCAATGGCTGTGTCTGTATCAAAAGAGGAAATTTAGCTGGGCGTGGTGGCACACTCTTGCAATCTCAGCATTTGGGGAGCTGAGACCAGAGGATCGCGGTTCGCGGACAGCCTCAGCTACTTAGTGAGGTCCTCTGCAACTTAGTGAGACCTGGTTTCAAAATAAAGAATAAAAAATAGGGCAGGGGGTGTAGCTCGGAGGTTGACTGCCCCTGGGTTCCAATCCCAGACCCACACAAAAATAGAGGAAATTTAGACCCTGAGATGGATATGCACGCAGGGAGAATATCACATGAGTCAGAGGTGGGGGCCAAGCACACAGAAGTCAAGGGATGCCAGAGCTTTCTGGAAGACCTCAGGAGCTAGAATAGAGGCAGCAACAGTTTCTCCCTTGAAGCCTTCTTGAAGGAACCTGTCCAGCAATCGCCTTTATCTTGGGCATCTAGCTTCCAGAATTTCCAGAGAAAAAAATTCTGTTTTTTTTTAAGACACGCAGCTCATGATCCTTTATAGAGCATCCTTAGCCAACCCAAACAACTGTGGACTTCCAAGAACAAGCCAGATTCTTCTCAAACTTTGGCCATCAGACTACCCAGGGGTGGGACCATTGACCGCATTTTCCAAATGTCCGTTGGGTGATTCTAACATAGTTGGCCATCTTGAGGGCAGTGACCCCATCCACCCCATGAGCCAGGGCTCTCTTCAGCATTACAGTGTTCTTCCTAAGAGTGGAGTCTTGAAAGCTCCAGCATGCCTGGGAATGTCCAGTGATGAGCTCATGCTCTGATGGGGCTGTTATATCCATTGCAAAAAGCTCTAATTGTTTAGACCAATCCTGAAGTCAAAAATCCCCTGAGATTGCCTTCGTTATCAAGACGAGAGAGTGGTCTGAAGACATTAGGTGACTTGTTCAAAGCCTCTTGTTATGGGGCTGTCTGTGGATCTGAATCCCAGCCATTGCTAGAGCCCATCTTCACCATATTATTTATTTATTTATTTATTTATTTATTTATTTATTTATTTTTGATACTGGGCATTGAACCCAGAAACATTATATCTCTGAGCTATACCCCCAACCTTGTTTTATTTATTTTTATTTTGAAACAGGGTCTTGATAAGTTGCTGAGTATCTTGCTAAGATTCTGAGGCTAGCCTCCAACTTGAAATCCTCTATCTCAGCCTCCCAAGTACTGGTAACATAGGTATGGACCTCTATACCTGGCTCTTCTGACCACTTTCAATACCAAGACTGCCGTATAGTTCACAGAAAGCCTCATCCAGCCAGCTGACCCCGATTTCCACACTTGGATGGTGGGGTGATGGGTGGAGGCATGGGGTTGGGAGGAATCCTATGACCCACCAGGCATACTGGGCTCTGGGTTTGTCATGTGTGTATTTAGAACACATGACTTGAAGGGACAGGCCAAGGTATGTGTCTGGTTCTCATTTAAGACTCTGATGTGGATGGATCTCAGCCTCCTAAGTGACCCTGGGCAGGTCTCTCTTGCTCCAGAGCCCTCGATAGTCATATCTGTGGAATGGGATAATAGATTCTGCCTTTCCTGCCTGACAGCAGTCTGGAGGGGCTCCAGTGAGAACACAGGTAAGAACAGGCCTTGTGAACCACAGAGAGCATGATTACAACTTGGGAAGGAAAAGAGAGCTTAGGCCGTGTTTAGGAGGTGACCTCCTTTTTACTCCAGCAACTCTGACAATTGCTCCTCCCAGCCAACCACTTGAATTTTGCTCAGTTTCTATCAAGATGTTTCCAAGCTCAAGTGCAAGTGGGGTGAGTAAGTGGGGTGTGCAGATAGACAGGGTGAGGTCTTGAGGGAGCTCTAAGTCCAGCTGTCTCTCCCCCTCCTTCCAGGACATGCCCCACAATAGACCTGAGTCCTAAGTCAGGGGCAATGTGTCTCCCTCCCTAACAGATTATAATGGAAGTTTATTTCCTTGGGGTTGGGGCTTTCTGTTTCTTCTTTATGTTAGAAGTCTAGAACCTCCCTTCCATCCACCTCTACTGTTGTGCAGTACCTGAATCACTCATCACAGTTCCAAAGTCCTAAGGCTGTCATAATTTTCTCTCCCAATTTTTCATCAATTTCTGCACCCATTTATTTCACCATTATTCCTTTGGAGTTTACTTTGCCCCAGATGTGGTGGGCCCTGGCAGTATTGAGTGGATTAAGATGGATACCTGTGCTTCTGGAGTTTACTCCAGAATTGGGAGTAGCCCATGAATTGGGCTACTCCCAATTCATGGTGACCCTGATGATGGTTTTGCTTATGAGTCGCACAGGCAGTCTTTTCCTTCCCCTTGCACTGTGGTAGAGTGCTCTTACTCCAGGCTATGTGGCTTTGGGCAAGTCACAGCCTCACATTCATCTGCAGAGGAAGGAGCTAGACACCAGGGATGTAAGAGTCAGTATTTACTATTAGCCAGCCGCTATACCTGATGCTTGGCTTAGGTCAACTGGAAACAACTTTAGGAGGCACATGTTTTGAGTGTCTCTGTTTTGTGGACAAGCCACCTGAGACACAGAGAAGTTAGCTGATTGGCCACATGTCACAAAGCCATTGCAGAGCCAAGAGTAAAGTCCAGACACTTTGGCTCCTGAGTCCATGTCCCTAACCCCTGTATTATCCTGTCTTCTGAGGCGAGGTTATACATTATGTCAACTTATGTTTGTGAACAGACATAGCTATTCAAATATGCTATGCATGGAGGAGGAGGAAGATGAGAGGGAAGAGGAGGGGAAAGGGAAGGAGAATAGAGCGAAGAAGGGAAGTAGAAAGGAGAAGAGGAGACTGCAGGGCGTGGTGGCACACGCTTGTAACCCCCGCGCTTAGGAGGCTGAGACAGGAGGATTGCGCTGGTTCAAAGCCAGCCTCTCTGGCTTAAGAGACCCTGTTTACAAATTAAAAAAATATATAAAATAGTCTGGGAGTGTAGCCTGGAGGTAGAAGGGGTTCCAGGAACCCCAGTACCACCAAAAAAAACAAAACAAAACAAAAAACAAAACAAAACAACAAAAAGAAAAAAACAAGGGTAAGAGGAGGAAGAACAATGTTCCTTCAATATTCCTCCTTTGGTAAAGACATCTGAAAGTTTTTATAAGTTCTTAACTTTTTTATTCTTGGATTTATTTTCAAAGCTACATGTATAGTACAAGTTTTCTGTATTAAGAAAAAATAAAAAATAAAGTTGTTGGAAGATGAAAAGAATAGAGTTTTCCCATTTAGGAATTTTATAAAAGAAAACATTGAATGCCTAGTATGTACTAAATACAGCTTTGGATATGATCATATGAATAATCTATTGTCTCTATATATGTACAGAAAGAGAGAGAGAGAGAGAGAGAGAGAGAGAGAGAGAGAGAGAGACAGACAAAGAGAGATATGATGTGATCCTTCCTTCATAGTCCAGAAATATTATCATCTCTGTTTTGCAGATAAAAAAAATGGAGGGTCAGAAAGGTAAGGTGCCAGAGAATATTTTTTACCAGAGAATATTTTTTTCTATTTTTTTGGTGAAACTATCATATATTAATATATTTATTTTTCAGAAAAAAATCTATCCTAATATGGAATATAGAGTCTAGGTACCCAAAACGATCTTGAAAAAGAACAAAGCTAGAAGATATATATTTTCTGATTTCAAACCATATAAAGCTACAATAATTGAAACAGTGTAGTACTATTCTAAAGGCAGATATATAAACCATTGGAGTTAAATAAAAGCCTAGAGCTAAATTCTTCCCTATATTGTCAAATATTCTCTGGTAAGAAAGAAAGCAAAAAGAAATATTGAAATGTTATCTTTAAGTCATCAAAAGCTTGGTATCAGACAAATGAAACTGTTATGTGAGATTATCATTTTTAATTTTAGATAAATTGCCATAATACTAGATGTCAACTACTAAGCCAAGCATGGGAGGGAGGGATAGGGAGAGAATGGGGTGGGGATTGGGTGGGGGCTGACTGGGAAAAGTGTGCATGTATGTCTACAAAAGTATGTATCCTACTATGATGTATGAATACAGTGCACCAATAAAAAAAAAAAGGTAAGGTGCCTTATTCAAGTTAGCTTAGTGGTAGAGTCTGAGTTTTCTCAAAGAACAGTTTGATTCCAAAACCAGTCTCTCTGTATATTACTCTTAGATCTTGGACAGACAGGGATCAGCAATTCTCCTAAGCAGTTGAAATCCAGTCTCCTCTTCTCTTCCATCCTTCTTTTATCGATGATTCTGAAGCAATTTTGTGTGCTATTTATTTCTGGATGATTCAACCCAAATGATTCCACAATGTCTTCTTTTTGGAAGATGCAGCTTTAAATTAGTATATAATTTTATCTTCTGTAAGAGACAAGATGTACTCAAGGATTCATCACTTGAAATAAGAAAAGATCTGGGGACCAGAGGACCTTGCTTCTCTGCCTTCAATCCCCTATTTGTGAGAATCAGGATTTAAGTGTTGTTTCCTGTGCCAGATAGAAGAGTTTTGTACAAGTGAATGCAGGTTGGCAAAAGCCAGCAGGGCTCTTTCTAACTTCAGGGTCTTACAGGAATTGTAATCTTAAAGGAATTGTTGTTACAGAAACAACAAATTTCTTGTTGCATAGACAGATTGGCTTTTCATTATTATGTTTTGTGCTAATGTTTCTAAAATATCCTATATTGCAAAGAGGAGTTAGGATGATGTGTGTAAAATTACCTTTACCAGAAAAAATGCAAACAGTGCAGCACAGCTCCAGAATAATCAAAAGCAAAAGAATATTCTTTTTCTTGTAAGAGAGACATGTATACATTCAACTAAACTTAAATGAACATGTCCAAAAAAAGTAAGGGTTCAGATAGTTATAAGTCTTTAGAGAGTAGTAAGTTAAAAGAAAAATGGTACCTATTTAATTCTGTATTGTACTAGACTCTTGTACTAGGTTATTTCATTTAATCCTCCTGACAGCCCTAAAATGAATATATTATTTTAAAATAGAGATGATATCTTGGCCTATTCTCTGTGATGAAGTACCCGAGGCTGGATAACTTTATGAGTAAAAGAGGTTTAGCATTTTTAAACCTGGCTTATGATTCTTGTGGCTAAAAATTCTAAATAGCGTGGTGTTGATGTCCTGGCAAGGGCTCCATTGGTTGCCTCAAAACAGGATGGAGAAGTACAAAGAAAAATGATCATGTTCAAAAAAGACTCAGCATACACAGTGGCCGTGCTTTATAATCACCTGCTAACTCACGCCGCAATGCCCGCGTCAACCCCTTCAGGAGGGCAGAGCCCCCTTGACCTAATGATCATTTTTATGGTCCACCTCCTCAAGTTTACATCACGCCAACACTGCCAGAGTGAGGACCAAGCTTCCCAGCATTTTTTGAACACAAACAACATCTAACGATAGGAGACTGAATTATTTAAGATGTTGCAAATAACAAGTCCAGTGCTTGATTCCTAGTGATTGTTCAAGAGCAGCTACCACGGCTGTGGCTTAAAGTCCACTTGAAGGAAAAGAAGCCAAGGCCCAGTGAAATTCCACAACTTTCCTACAATCGTACAACTAAGGTGTGTCAGCAAGGGGACCCCAGATAGACCCATGTGGCCCCAAAGATCAACAACCTCCTGTGGTTCCATGGTGCTACCAAGTCATTCTTTGGGGGGAAAACAAAGCACAACTTTTACCAAATTTTCTAGAATGATCTGGAGTCCTGGTTCCCCAGGACTAGCCTCATTTTTGTGTCTCCTTGTCTCTTACTGTAGGCATTTATTCTCATTAATTAGAGACCACCATAAATTCCCTTTTATGCCCTAGGCATAACTCAGAATCTGAAAGGCAGCATGTGAAACACAAGAAGAAACCATGGTCATGGGCTACAGATTTTTCTCAAGCCCCATGCTGATGAGTCCTCCCCGCTCCCTGTGACTCACACTGCCATCTTCCTCCCCTGACCAACCAGCATTATGACTCACTCTGCCTTCTGAGAGTCTACAAGGAACCATAATGTGAGACTACGTCTTCAAGGTGAAGGAGCTGCATAGTTCTTTAAGCAACTCCACTGTTGCTAACACGTTTTCTCCTACAGCCAAGGGGAGCCCTATGTCCCTCTAGATTTCCTCACCAGCTATTTTTCCCCCTCTTTGCTCTCACCCTGACAACTCTCTGCCAAGGGGCCTCCCTGGGTCTAATGAGGTCAATTTACAAAAGTTCCAAAACCAAGACCTCAGGTAAATTCTGCGCTTTTGAAAAGGAATGAGAAGCCACATCTTCTGTCAAGTGGAGCTGTCCAGGAGTCCTAGCAATAGCAGGGGCCCCTCTGTGCCATGTCATCATCTGTGGCTTTATGGCTGGTTATAATTAACAGAGGGCTCATTCTGCAGAGGAAGAGCCTGGGTCCCCCTCATACCCACCTCATTGTGGCTTCCTTCCAGCCTATTCCCCCATCATGTTGCTCTCAGGCTTTAAGATAGTTAATGATGTCCCTTTAACTTCTATTTAAAAAAAGGAAGTATTTTTATACCTTAAATAAAAGGGAATTAATGAAATGAACCTCTGCCTCCCTGCATTGCTTCCTCAGCTGTTCCTGGCTCTCTAAGGCCCAGTTCTGCTCTTGTGTCTTCTGATTTGCCAAGCTGGACTGAGACCTACTTTGTGTATCTGTTATACACCTTGAACTTCCTTCTGGTGTCATCCTCACTAAGCCAAGCAGCCAGGAGGACCTTTACCAGAGCTGTGCCTATGGAGGTTAAGGTCCTATAACCTAGAACCTCCATAACCATGAGATACATAACCCCCTCTTCTTCACAGGCAGACTGCCTGAGTTATTGCAATACGGCAATGAAAAGCTGAGTAATACAAGGTCTCTACCTTCATGAATGGACTCATGGCCTTTTCGTGGGAGTAGACTCCTGATAAAAGGGTAAGCTTAATCCCCTACTCTTCCCACCCTCTTTTCTCTCATGCCTTCTTGTCATGTGATACTTTTCCACCAAATTTTGGCATACTAAGTATGTCCCCACCATATCAGCTTCTTCATTTTGAATTTTCCAGCCTATTGAACTGGGAGCCAAATATATATATATATTGTATATATATTGTATATATGTATGTATATATTTAATTTTTATTGGTGCATTACATTCATACATCCTATTGGAGTAAAAAACTTGTGTGGATATACATGTACATATCACTGATTTAACCTTTACCCAATTCCCACCCCATTCCCTCCCCATTCCTCCTTCCCTTGCTTGGCTTAGTGGTTGACTTCAATATATGTAAGTACATTGTGTGTTTTAGAGAATTTCCTTCTTCCTTCCTCCCATCCCCTCATTTAGGTTGTCTTGTTTGCACCTCTATAGGATCTCCTTTTTCATCTAGAGTTCCTGCTATGATCCATTTCTCCTTAGCTTTCACATATTAGGGAAAGCATCTGATTTCTTATTTTTTGTGACTGACTAATCTCATTTAGCGTACTGTCCTACAGTTCCATCCATTTCCCTAAAAATGATGTAATTGAGTTTTTTTTGATGGCTGAGTAAAATTCCATTGTGTACATATCCCACAATTTTGTAATCTATTCATCTGTTGATGGACATCTTGGCTGTTTCCATAGTTTGACTATGGTGAATTGTGTAGCTATGAACATAGATACACATGCATTATTTTGGTAGTTTGGTTACTTTCTTTGGGGTACATACCCAGAAGTGGTATTGCTGGATCAAATGGTAGATTTGTTCCCATTCTTCTGAGAATTCTCCATACTGTTTTCCAAAGTGGTTGCACTTATTTGCAATCCCACCAACAATGTTTTAGAGTTCCCTCTTCTCCACATCCTTACCAGCATATGTTGTTGTTTGTGTTTTGAATGATTGCCATTCTAGTTGGAGTTAGGTGAAATCTAAGTGTAGTTTTGATTTGCATCTCTGACTGCCAATGATGTTGAGCATTTTTTCATGCATTTATTGGCCATTTGAATTTCTTCTTTCATGAAGTATCTATTTAGTTCGATTGCCCATTTTGTTATTGGATAGTTTTTTTTTTAGTGTTGAGTTTCTTGAGTTCTCTGTATATTCTAGGTCCTCTATTAGAGGTATAAGTGGTAAAAATCTTCTCCCATTCTGTTGGCTCTTGGTTGAGGTTCTTGGCAGTTTTCTTTGCTGAACAGAAGCTCTTCAGTTTCATGCAATCCCACGTATTGATTAGCCTTTTAATTTATTGTACCTTTGGGGTCTTGTTGAGAAAGTGTTTATCTGTGCCTGTGTGTTGCAATGTTGGACCTATGCCCTCTTCAAGGAGCCTCAAGGTCTCTGGTCTAATTTCCAAGTCTTTGATCCATCTTGAATTGACTCTTATGCAGGGTGAGAAAGTGGGACTAATTTCCAATTTTCTGCATATGGTTAACTACTTTTGCCAACACCATTTGTTGAACAGGCTCTTTTTACCAGTGTGTGTTTCTGACCCTTTTGTCAAAAATCAATTGGCTGAAAGTGTGTGGACTTTTCCTGGGTCTTCTATTCTGCTCCATTGGTCTATGTATCTGTTTTTGTGCCAGTACCATGCTGTTTTTATTACAATGGCTTTGTAGTATAGTTTAAAGTCAGGTATTGTGATTCCTTCTCCATGGTTTTTGTTGCTGAGAACTACTTTGGCTATTCTGGGCCTTTTGTTATTCCAAAAAAATTTAAGGACTGATTTTTCTATGTCTGTGAGGAATGATCTTGGTAGTTTAATGGGCATTGCGTTTAATCTGTAGATCACTTTTGGAAGGATGGCCAATTCAATGATATTTATTCTGCCAATCCATGAACATGGAAGATCTTTCCATCTTCTAAGATCTTCTTCGATTTCTTTTTTCAATGTTTTATAATTTTCTTTGTGGAGATCTTTTACCTCCTTGGTTAAGTTTATTCCTAAGTATTTTTTTTGTGGTAAATCCTGAGTGGAAGTGTTTTCTGAATTTCTTTTTCGGTGGATTTATGGTTGGTGTACAGAAAAGCTTCTGATTTTTTAAGATTGATTTTGTATCCAGATGCTTTGCTGAAGTTGTTGATCAGTTCTATAAGCCTTTTGTTTGAGTTTGTTGGGTTTTCTAAATATAGTATCATGTCATCTGCAAATAGTGAAAGTTTGAGTTCTTATTTTCCTATTGATTTCCTTTTCTTGCCTTATTACTCTGGCTAGAATCTCTAGTACTATATTGAAGAGAAGTGGTGATAATGGACATCCTTGTCTTGTTACAGTTTTTAGGGGGAATTCTTGAAGTTTTTCCTAATTTAATATAATGTTGGTGGTGGGCTTATTATAGATTGCCTTTATGATGTTGAGATATGTCCCTTCTATTCCAATTCTCTTCAGTGTTTTTATCATAAATAAATGTTGGATTTTACCAAATGCTTTTTCAGTGTCTATTGAAATTATCATGTGATTTTTGCCCTTAATTCTGTTAATATGGTGAATTACATGGACTGATTTTCATATGTTGAACAAGCCTTGCATCCCTGGAATGGTGTATGATTCCCTGGTCATGGTGTATGATTTTCTTTATGTGGTTTTGAATGTGTGTTGCTAGTATTTTGTTTAATAATAGTTTTGCATATAAGTTCATCAGAGATATATGCCTGTGGTTTTTCTTCCTTGAACTGTCTTTATTCATTTTGGGTATTAGTGTGATGTTGGCTTCATAAAATGTATTTGGGAGAGTCCCACTTTTTTGCTATCTTACTAAACAGTTTGAGGAGTATTGGGGTTAGTTCTTCTATAAAGTTTTTATAGAATTCACTTGGAAAACCATCTGGTCCTGGGCTTTTCTTTGATGGTAAGCTCTTTATTGCTGTTTCAATCTCTTTGTTATTGGTTGGTTTAAGTGTTCTATATCTTCTTGACTCAGTTTAGGAAGGTTGTATTTAACTAGAAAGTTTCCAATTTCCTCCAGAATTTCCATTTTGTTGTAGTATAGTTTTTCAAATTAGTTTCTGATAATCCTCTGGATTTCTATACTGTCAGTAGTAATGTGTCCTTTTTCATCTCTTATCTTCATAATTTGGGTTGATTCTCTCTCTTTTTTTTTTTTAGTTAGGTTGGCTAGTGGTTCATCTATCTTGTTAATTTTTTCAAGAAACCAGCTTTTGGTTTTGTTGATTTTATGTATTGTTTTTTTTTATTCTCTACTTCATTAATTTCTGTTCTAATTTTAATAATTTCCTGTCTTCTACTGGCTTTGGGGTTTGATTGTTCCTGCTTTTCAAGGGCTTTGAGGTGTGTTAAGTTATTTATTTGAAGATTCTCTGTTTTTATGATGTAAGCACTCAGTGCTATAAATTTTCCTCTTAATACTTACTTCAAAGTGTCCCAGAGGGCTGGGCATGGTGGTGCATGCTTGTAATCCCCGTGCTTGGGAGGTGGAGACAGGAGGATCGCGCTGGTTCGAAGCCAGCCTCGCTGAAGAGACCCTGTTTAAAAAAAAAAGTATAAAATAGGACTGGGAGTATAGCCCAGAGGTAGAAGGGCTTCCAGGAACCCCAATACCACCAAAAAAAGTATCCAAGAGGTTTTAGTATTTTGTATCTTTATTTTCATTTGTTTCTAGAAATTTCTTGATTTCATCTCTTACGTCTTCTATGACCCATTTTTTGTTCAGAAGTGTGGTGTCCAGTCTCCACATGTTTATGTTGTTTCTTTGGGTCTTCTTATAGTTGATTTCTAGTTTCATTCCATTAAGGTCTGAAATGACACAGGGAAGTGTGTAACATTTTTTGAATTTGATAGTGTTCGTTTTGTGACCCAGGATGTGATCTATTTTGGAGAATGTTTTGTGAGCAGCTGAGAAAAATGTAAACTCTCCTGTAGTTGGGTGAAATATTCTGTGTTTAACAGGTCCATTTGATTAATGGTGTTGCTTAGTTCTGAGGCATCTTTACTGACCTTTTGTCTGGAAGATCGGTCTAATGTTGTGAGAGGTGTGTTGAAGTCTTTCAGTATTATTGTATTGGGGTTTATGTGTGACTTCATATCACAAAGAGTTTGTATTATGAAAGTAGCTGCTCCTCGCCAGGTGTGGTGGCACATGCTTGTAATCCCCACACTTGGGATGCGGAGACAGAAGGATCGCGCTGGTTTGGAGCGAGCCTCGCTGGCTTAAGAGACCCTTTTTCCAAATAAAAATATAAAAATAGGTCTGGGAGTGTAGCCCGGATGTAGAAGGGCTTCCAGGAACCCCAGTACCACCACCACCAAAAAAAAAAAAAAAAAAAGAAACTAGCTGCTTCTATGTTTGGGGCATAGATGTTGATTATTGTTATTTCCTCTTGCTGGATTACTCCTTTTACTAGTAAAATATGACCTTCTTTGTCTCTTCTAATAAGTTTGGTTTTGAAGTCTATATTGTCTGATATCATAGTTGCTACCCCTGCTTGCCTTCGAGTTCCGTTAGCATGGATTACCTTGCTCTAGCCCTTTACCTTGAGTTTGTTCCTGTCTTTCCTTGTAAGGTGTGTTTCTTGTAAGCAGCAGATGGATGGATTCTGGTTTTTAATCCAATTTGCCACTTTATGTCTATTTACTGGGGAGCTGAGGCCATTTACATTCAGTGTGATTATTGAGAGATAATTTTAAATTCCTAACATGTTAAGATATTATTTCTGTTTGAAATACTGTTTATTCTTCTATGCTAAGTTGTTTGCTGGATGGAAAATCTTGTTTCTCTGTTTTTGGTGTGTATTACCTATTTATTCTTTGTAGTTAATCTCCTTGAGTATTTTGTCAAGCGCTGGTTTTGAAGACATAAATTCCTTCAGTTTCTGTTTGTCATGGAAGCTTCTTATTTCCCCATCTAATTTGATAGATAGTTTTGCTGGGTAGAAAATTTTGCCTTGAAATTGTTTTCTTTCAGAGTTTGGAATGTGTTACTCCAAGTCCTTCTGGCTTTCATGACTTGGTTTGGGAAGTCTAGAGTGATTCTAATTGGTTTACCTCAAATTTCACTTGGCCTTTTGTTTTTGTTGCCTTTAAGATTCTCTCCTTGGCTTCCACATTGGTCATTTTGACAATTATGTGGCTTGGGGAACCTCTTCTCTGATCCTGTCTAGAGGGAGTTCTATAAGTTTCCTGGACCTGTGTATCGACCACTTTCTCTGTACTTGGAAAATTTTCTGCTATTACTTTCTTGAAGAGATTATTGATCTCTTTGGTTTCACCTTCTTTTCCTTCCTCTATTCTGATTATTTTTAGGCTAGCTCTCTTAAAATGGGCCCATATTTCTTCAATGTCAGATTCCTGCTGTTGGATATTTTTTTCTAAATTATAAACTATGCATTCATTTTTGGAGTGATTATCTTCTAGGAGCAAGATTCTATTCTCCATGTGGTCTAATCGATTGTTTATAGTTTGAATTGATGCCTTTACTTTAATGATTGCATACTTTATTTCTTTTAAACTCTCTCTAAATTCTTTTTGAAGGTCGTGTATTATTTCTACAGTTATATTCCTGATTTGATCTTCTGGAGATCTCTGAATTTCTGTGTTATCAGTTTCTGTTTTGGTGGGGTTGTGGGTGTTTATTGCTCCATTGTAATTCCTCTTTCCCATGATATCAGAAATTTGTGCCTTCTCTGGGTTCTTCCCTGGGTCACGACTTCACTTAGGGTGCTCTGGATCTCCAGTCTGTGATAATCTCAGTCACCACTACTCCTTTACTGGGTTGTATCACAAAGTCTCAGACCCAGGGAGTTAATTGAGGCTGCACGAGACCGTAGGTGTGCCAGGATGGTTTTATTCCCCACAGGAAGCTGCAACTAGGGTGTGGTATCTCTCTCACTGCTACTCCTTCACTAGTTTGAACTGCAACATCTCAGACCCAGGGAGATTATCAAAGCTGCGCAATTCCCTGGGAGTGCAGTGCTGGGATTTCTCCTTTAGAGGCTGCAATTTCACTTACGGTTCTTGAGTGTGCTGATCTGGTGCTGGCTCGGGTGTGGTGAACTCGCTGCTGCTGCTGCTGGCAATATGGTGCTGCTGCTGCTCTCTTGCCGTGACACTGGCTTGGACACTGGGAGTTTTAGACATACTTTGTGCTAAAAAAAAACTGCTGAATTACACTCAAATGATCTGCAGCTGCTCACTTCAGCTCCTTGTTTACCTTTCTTCTCTGGATCCTGGTATTGTGAGGGAAGATGGTGCCAGCACAGGTCCACCACCTCAATGCGGGCTGGTTTCTTTTCTGATCTCTGGTTGTTCTTCTAGTCTTCTTTTTCTCTGTCCCTTGTATTTACAGTTTTTATTTCTCTGCCGATGGTGTTTTCTGGGTATGAAAAGCACTGATTTTGTGGCAGTAGAGATAGAATGTTAACAGGATTCATAAACACTATTTTTCTCCTATTTTTTATTATTTATAGTTTATCCAGTCTGTGGTACTCTGATATAGTAGCAGAAAATGAATTACGAATCATAGAAAAAAAAACACAATAATTGAGGATAAAGTTTGTCATGTGGGTAGACGTCATCTTTCTTCATTCTAGAGTCTCTAGTGATTTAATGGTACTTTTCTTCCTGGCTCAGGAAGAGTTTCTTTATGGATGTCAATTTTCCTAACAAATGGTGTAACTTCCCAGTTTCTCCTGGGTCTATAGTTTCTCAAAATAATCAACTCAATCCTTATGCAAAAGAAACATGCTTTGGGGTGACAACTGCTCTTGGTATTACAGCCAAGCCCCTATTCTGAAAGAAAGGGAAACAGCTTGGTGACTAGATAATCTATCTCTGCCCTCAAATATCATTCTGCATAGTTAGACAATTCATTTAAAGGACATAATACAAAAGGATTGTTGTGGTAGTTCATGACAGAGGTAGCTTAAAGGTGACAGGAAAGAGATTAGAGAACCAATATAAGAATACATACAGAGACCAAATGGGTACCCTTGAAGTACTATGGATGAGGAAGTGCAATTGAAAGAAGAGAGATGATCCTGAGGTTTCTGTCCTGGCTGGTTGCATGTGCTAAGGGAGGAAAAACTCTCTTCATAATTTGTTTCTAATGGAGTGTCACAACGATGGGAAATGTCTAGTGCTGTTTTATCCAGGTACCTGCAATTCAGGTATCTGGTTCCTTAAGTTGTTTGCTTTTCTTCTGTCCCTTCCCTCCTTCCCTCCCTCCTTCCATCCCTTTCTTCTTTTTTTCCTTTTTCCCTCTCTCCTTTTCTTTCTTCTTTCCTTCCATTTTTCTCTTTTTCTTAGCTTTCATGGTACCAGGCATTGAATCCAGAGGCATTCTACCTCCAAGCAATACCCACACCCCCATTTATTTCTATTTTTGTTTTGAAACAAGGTCTCATGAGAAGGCTGAGAGTCTCACTAAATTCCTGAGGCTGATCTCGAACCTGTAATCCTCCTGTCTCAGCTTCTCAAGTACTGAAATTATAGGCATGTGCCCCCATGCCCAGCTCTTTCTTTTTTCAGGTTATTTGCTTCTCTCTCTCTTTCCCTCCCTCCCTCCCTCCCTCTCTCCCTCTCTCCATCTCTCTCTCCCTCCCTCTTTCTCCTATTTTTTTTATTGTTTTATCTTCATAATAAGTTGTTTAATTTGCCACATGATTTTTGTGGCTTTCAACCAAAAGAAAAATCTCCTGTTCTGCCCCCATTTTTCCACCTGTAAAGTGGGGAGAGTAAAGCTTGCTACTCACTCCAGGAGGTTGTGCAGATTAAAGGTGCCCATCAGTAAAATGTTTCCAGATGCTTGGATGAAAGCTGCCACAGAACTACAAAGACTCCTTCTTGGTTTTGTCTGCGCTTTCATATACTCTATAACCATAAAACCGCTTTTATCCCAAGAGCGTGTGCTCCCCGGGTTACTGTCTTTGTAAACAGCTCAAGGGTTGCTTCATGCTTACTCCCATTCCACAGCTACCATTCAAGATTAAAGTTTGGTGCTATTCAGCATGAGAAATTGCTGCACAACGTGGCGAGGGCACGGGCCCACTTTTGCTAAGATGCTTTACTTTTAAGAGAGTTGGATCTGTTCCTCAGCTTGTCTCTTGGTTAGACTTTTTAGGGCTATTTCTCACATTCTTAAAGTCAAAATAAAGTGGAAAAAAACCCCACAACTTTTAGAGTGGAGAAAGCTGCATCTTATTAGAGCCTTTGACAATTATGAAAGTATGTATCATAGTAACACTATAATGCCTTATGGCTAATAAGGTATTTTATGATTTTTCCAAACACATATTCTTTCCTGGGACTAATCTCATTATTAGAGTATCTGGGAAATATCAAGTATATTTGACTCATAAGTGTACTTCTAAAAGAGCCACTGTATAATATGCAAAAATTATGACATGGATGTAAGTTCACTATAGAAACTCTGGAAATGCAAAATTGTGGAGAGAACACAAACATATTAATATTTCAGTCATCTTGCTGTCCCGAAATGCCCTTCCATCACCCTTTCATGCATGCCATTTTTCTTTGTAATTATTTCACATTTATTGATGTATTTTTCATCCTGTGCGTCTTCCTTTTTATTTTACATTCTGGCTCTCTCAGTAGTGCCACCCAAACCCAGGTGGTGAACCCAATAAGCACCCCTCTGGTTGCAGATGAGTTCAGGGCTTGCCTGGACGGCTCCCACACACTCCAGTCTCAGCCAGCCTTGCTCCTGGATCTGCTGCCAGGCCAATAGGGATGGCTCTCTCACCTGTTAGGGATTTACAGAGCTCCTGATCATGGCTTCTCATCTTCCAGAACAAGCTGGGCGTGTGTGGATGGAAGTAGCAAGATTCAGAGAAACAGAAAATGAAGAGAGAGAGAGAGAGAGAGAGAGAGAGAGAGAGAGAGAGAGAGAGAGAGAACTGCATGCACAAATGAATGAATGATTGAATGAGTAAGTGAGTGCCTTAGGTGCAGAATCATCACCACTACTTGTTGCCAGCACAACTTACAAAGCAGCCCGAAATCTGTGGTGGGGAAGCAGATACCACGATTGGGTGGGACAGGGCTCCCGAGTCACTTGTACAGGCCAGGGATAGGGGCAGGGGTGAAAAATCACAGCCAGCTTTTGGTTTGAGTGTGTCCCCAAGCAGTCACGTGTCAGGACCTATCTTCCTCAGTGAGACAGTGTTGGGAGGTAGGTACCATTTGATGGCATCCGCATCACAGGAAGCAGAGCCCTCATGAATGGATGGAAGCCTTTCTTTAGTGAGTTCTTGCTCTTATTTGTCCTTGTTACTCCAAGAATGGTTATTGTAAAGCCTACCCCCCTCATGGATTTTTCTCATCTGTCCAAGTAGCAGCAGCACAGACCTATGGCTAGAAGCTGAGCAGATACCAGTGCTGTGATTTTGGACTTCTCAGCTCCCAGAAACTTGATCCAAAATAAACTTTTCTTAAAATTACCCATTCTCAGGTATTTTTTCATAGCCATAGAAAATGTACTAGGACAACCATCATATATAAATGTTTTACATTTTTTATTGGTAAATATAGTCATACATCTTAATGTTGTACAAGATGATCAAGGCATACATACACATACCACGTGGCCATTTTAGGCATTCACCATGTACATCAGTGTTGACTTACTCTGAAGCACCAGGAGGTGTGCTCAGCTTCTCTTCTTCACTGTTTCCCTGATTAATTTGATCACAAAGCTCTTATTTTTTACATCAATTCACATCTAAGAATAATCATTTTGAGTGGGACATTCTTTAGGAAACAGTGTCACAATAAAATGTTTTTCTTCACAATGAGGATTTTAGGCAGGAGGGGTTACTGGTGATGCAGGAAGATTACTAGACATAGCTGGGGTGTTTGGGAAACCCTAGGATCGTACTAAACTTCATAAAAAAGAAATGAAATCTGTGAGTGAAAGTATCACCTTCTCTTCCCTCCCAGCCATTCTCTCTACAGTGATATCTAAGAACTTTTAGACTTTTTTTATTGGTGCATTTTAGCCATACATCTTAATGGAGTGCAAGAAGGTAGAGGTATACATGCACACATCACTCATTTAGCCCTTCCCCAATTCCCACCCCATTCTCTCCCCTCCCTCCTTCTCATGTTTGGCTTAGTGATTGACTTTGATGTGTTTGTGAATGTACATCATGTACATTAGGGAATTTCCCTCTTCCCCCTCCCATCCCTCTCAGATCCCCTCATTTGCTCATCTATGGTTTCTCCTTTGTCTAGAGTTCCTCCTATGACCCATTTTCTCCCCAGCTTCTGAATATTAGGAAGGACATCCTTACTTTTTGTGACTGACTAATCTCATTTAGCATAATGTTCTCCAGTTCCATCCATTTCCCTCCTTTGTTTTAAGACATTCATTCTTCCCTATGAATAGCATTTTGACATTTTTCTCCTCTTCAAATCTCTACAGTAAAAGCTGTCTGGTTCCAAGTCTGAGAGGCCTGTCTAGGATCTGCTGCTCTGAGCGCTGTCTGCAGACCAGCAGTGTCAAAGCCACTCAGAGCATGGCTGTCACACAGTCTCGGCCCCTACCTAGACCTGAAGCAAAGTTTGCACTTTCCCAAGATGGACTGGTGGCTCCTGTGCTCAGGGGCACCTGATAAGCTAAGGGCTGTGCTTCTTTCTCCTTACTGTGACGTTCTGCCTGGCTTCTCTGGACTCCACACTCTGTCAGCTTACTTGGGCACACATTACACTCACTCCTTTCAAACTCTGGCCCAAGCCAGGCCCTGGCCTCATCTCCTGGCTCCTTTATTCATAGCCAAACTCACTGGGTAAAATAACATAACAAAACAACAAAATCCACCAGCTATGGAGGCAGAGCAGAGGGGAAACATAAAAGGAAGGATTGACTCCAGCCCAGGATGCATGGGGCAGATTCATGTGCCTGCCGCAGCCCTTGTCCCTGCATTGTGGTCAGATTCACAAGCCCAGATCCATTCCTAATCCCATTTTGGGAGACCTGCCTTCTGCCCCCTTATGACATGTACAGTGGCCCAGGATTCTTCCAGAGCCCCCTGTTTTGTCTTTTTAGGCCTCTTGCTGCTTAGAGTTCCCACCAATTCACCCCCACTCCCTGTAATATGACTGTGATAACCTTGACTATTCTATGGTCAAGAAGCAGAGATGGAGCCGGGCGTGGTGGCGCACGCTTGTAATCCCCGCACTTGGGAGGCGGAGACAGGAGGATCACTCAGGTTCAAAGCCAGCCACACTGGCTTAAGAGACCCTGTTTCCAAATTTTAAAAAAATATATAAAATAGGTCTCGGAGTGTAGCCTGGAAGTAGAAGGGTTTCCAGGAACCCCAGTACCACCAAAAAAAAAAAAAAAAAAAAAAAAAAAAACACCACCAAAAAACAAAAAACAAAAAACAAGCAGAGATGCATCCTATTGGATGGGGGACTATTTCAACTTCCTTCATTTTTTCAAATGACTAAAATGACTAATAACAGGTGCCAACAGCATCTCTTTGTACCCTTTATAAAAGAGACACTACCTTGAGCAACACCCAGGGCAGTAACACTAGGGTGATAGTCCTCAAAGGGCCCATAATCAACAGCTACACAACATGGGGGTTATTTTTAGTAGCTGTTGGGCTGAGGGTAGTTGGATAGAGTATAAAAACTACTGGGGCAATGGCAGTGAGGATGGCCAGGTATGGGAGAGCTGCTCGGTGTTATAAAGCACTGGCTGAAGGCTTTGCATTGACTTCTCTCACTAAGAAAGTACTATCTAGAAGTATTTAAAAGCAAACTCAAAAGGTGCCCTGCTTGTCTCACTTCCCAGCTGTGTGACCTGGACAAATGACTGAACCACGTTTTTCTCATCAGGAAAAGGAAGATAGATTGGCTTTCAGGTTTGTAGTACCTAGTGCTAAGTGGAACTGTGTGCCCTGCTCAAAAGTTAAGAAGGTCACAATGGCTCTTCTGAGCTCAGTTGCCTAGGATGCATGCCTATGACTCTGTTCTTCCTTAAGAGAAATCCAGATGACTGCTGTGCTTAAGACAAGGTGACCAATGAATACATTTTACTTTTAAATAATGCCTTGAGAGAGACACATCATTAGTCCTGTTTTCCAAATGAAAAAAAAAAAAAACAAAACAAAAAAAACAACTAGGATCAGGACTGTCGAACTTGTTCATTCAGCTGAGAGGCTGAGCCATGGCTACACCTGTCTCTGCCTGTGCAGGTAAGAGGCAGCCGTTCTTGAGAAGAAGCCTGGTAAGAGGAGGTGAACTGTGTCCCTGGCCCCTGGAGGTGGAGAGCAAGGCCAGAGAGGCAGCTTTGCCCCATTTGTGGAGAGAACAGGAAGGAGGTTCTGTTTCTTTCACACCCCAAACATTTTATTATGTTGAAAGCAGAACTAAGAGATGTCAACTCAGGTTCAGTCTCCCTGAAGATCCCAGCAGACTTTTCAGCTTATTTAGACCAGCAAAGTAAGACTGAGCACCATCTATCAGTTCTTAATTCCATAATCTGAGATATATATATATATATATATATATATATATATATATATACACATACATACATACACACACACTCCACACACTCAGATATAAATGGGAAAATTCACACTATCTAACTATAGAGTGGATTAAAGGAGACAGTGACTGTCAGGTAAATTCCCTTACCTGCTCCATTGAATCTGTTCTCAGCACCTTCTCAGCAGGAACTTCCCTGACAGCTTTTCAACTGCACCTTCAGGCACCCCTGGTGTCCGACACTCATTCCCCTCGTGACTATCCCTCTTCAACCTTTAGCATCCTGTGACTTCTAATTTGCTTATTTGTTTTACCGTCTGTCTCCCTGACTGGAATGTAAACACCATGAAAGCAGAGCACGCTTTGCCTCGTTGTTGGCGCATAAGTCATATTCCATAAATACTTGTTGCATGAATGAAAGGCCTTGTCCAGTCTGCACTGAAGGAACGTTAGCCATCATGAAAGAGGCGAAAATAATTAGTGTTCTGGCATTCTGTAAACACACTGTCACCACAGAACTGAACTCCGCTCCATAAAATGAGATGTTAACCTACTTTGAAAGGCTCTTCAGAGGACTAACCAAGCAGGGTTCCTGGCTCTCAATAAGAGCCAGGTAATTCCAGAGTTTTTAACATCTATTAGGCAGCCTTTAAAAGTGGCCAGTGGAGTTACCCTTTGGATGGAACTAAGGTGTCACATCCTTCTTGGTCCACTTCTCTTTCAGTTGTGAGATAAAACACTCAGACCCAGAGCTTTCATGCCTGGGGCAAGCACAAAGACACAAGCCACATGCTAAGAGACCACAGACAACTCAACATTTGCTCTCCTACAGCTAATGGGTCACAGGTGAAACTCTCAGCCTTCCAGACAGAAATGGCCACAGCTCATTGCGTAGCACAGATACCTTTAAAAAAAATGCTGCCAAGTAGCTGTTTGTTGGGGATTCACTTTAACAAATCAAGCTGATTTTTTCATAAGCTTGAAGAGGAAAGCATACTTCCTTAACCTGGACTGACCAAGACTTCTCAGTGTGGCTAGTACGGAGGCATGTGGATATTTTGGGGCTATATGGTCAGTAAGAGATTTCCTGGGACATTTTAATATTCCTATTGTCAACCACCAGGGCTGGTGGGTCCCTTGTCAAGTGGGAGGTTAGTGGACAGTGGACTTGCTCCTGTCCTCCCTCTTTGACCTGTACTTGTAGGATCAGGATACTGAGGAAGAAAACTCCTGAGCAAGTTACTAAACATTTCAGTCTCCTTCCTCATCTGTGAAACAGACATAATACTAGTGCCCAACTCATGGGGATATTGTGAAAATTAGATGTGCATGCCTTAGCACAATGCCTAGAACGTGGCAAACGCTTAATTTACTATTAGATGGTATTAAAGAAGTGGCATGTGCTTTTGCCATTTAAAAATATCACTAACCATCTTAGACAGTCCCCCACAGCACCATTTTTCAAGGTCTGCTTTAGGTATTCTGTAGCCAACAGATGCTGTGTTCAGAACAAGTTCCCAAATCAATCATGTTTGGAAATATACACCTGTAATTTCTTCCTCTTTACAAACTAAGTATTTGATACAAGTCTTGTTGAACTTGGTTTCACACAGCATCTTCTAGGTGCATTCCCCTCAGCAGTTATTAGCATTCCTTGGAGTACACTTTGGACATGGCATCTTAGGGAAGTTCCTAATTCTTTGTGTTGTGTGGGCCTCTAGCTAATTTTCAAGTTTCTTAATTATATTTCAGATGTCACTTTATATCCACCGTAGCAGGGTACATGTGAATACAACTCAATCAATTCACCAGCTTCTGTGTGTTTTTTCACAGAGACCCTCGTATGAAATGATTCCACTTCCACGCAGCCAGTGAGAACATGGAGGGAGCATCAGATCAAACATTTATGGGCTTTACTTCCCCTGTTTGTGATTCCAGGGTGACAGAGTGGAGAGCTCTGAGTTATTTCCTCCTTTAAAATTCTTTACATTTAGGCTTGAAATAGGGACATTAAAGTTGGTGAAGTTTTAGTGTATAAATAGACACAATAGAGGAAGGAAAAGTAAGTGGCAATCGGTGACCACTAACCAAAGTAGAACAAGAGAAGGCTATTTATTCAGACCTTGATCCACAGCAAGGGCATCAGCCAGTCATTGGAGAGACTTAAAGGCAAGCATGGACATAGGAAAACTTTAGCATAGAAAAAAGGGCGTGTGGGGCTTCAGCTTTCGAGTAGAAAAAAGGGGTGGTGGGCTTCAATTGTGTCTCAATCACAAGAGTTAGCCTAGAGAACTGGAAGGTGACCTTCACCAAAGCAGGGCACCCTTTGCTATTGGTTAGGGTATATTTTTTTATGCTTATTCCTAATTTGGGAGTAGGGTCAAAAGTCAGGTAATATGACAGTTATTAATCAAGTCCTGGACATTTGGGATCAATCATTATAGAAATTCTTCTCTGGCCTCCCGGACCAATTACTAGAGATGACTGGTTGATGCCAGCCTGACCTTTATGTCTGATGATAGACAACAGGCTGGCATCCCAGGAGGGTGCCTGCCATGATGAGACTGCTGGGCTGTCTGCTGCAGTTTGTTGGTCCCAGTTTCATTTTTATGTGAGGTTTGGTCATTGCCCATTCCCAAATTTAGTGTCCTATTCTCATTAGCTATTGGGTTCAATTCTCAATTCAACTTAATTCAAAAGTTCTCCAACTCAAATGGATGTGTCTGGATCACTGTTTGGCCTTCTGGTAAAAATGACAATGGATGAAACCACAGATCTTCCTGGAATTATTTTTCTGTAGTTCATCTGTGCTATCAGCCTTTTGTTGACCACAACAGTTTACTTTTTCTGATTTTGGAAAGGGATCATCTTAAACATTAGAAGATCATGAAGTACAGAATATGTGGGATCTCTTGACACTTGTGGTTAGAGTCATGCTCACAGAGGACTCAGCTCCCTGACTAATCCCAAGGTTTCAGTTAAGACTAGATTGTGTGCCCCATGTGTTTTTAAGAGATTCTAGAATAATTTTCAGAATCACTACCAATTTTATTTTATTTTTTAATAAAAAGAGAAGGATGTCCCTAACCAGTGGTTCACACATTCTAACCCATGACCCCAACTAAGTTTTTATTCTTATCTTTCCAATTTTTAAGGGGTCATTAAAAACAATAACAAAGAAGAGTATGTGACAGAGACCATAAGAGACTGACAAAGCCCAACACATTTACTCTCTAGTCCTTGGTAGAACATATTTGCCAAGGTCTTTCCTGATATTAGTTATCAGCCTTTGCCAGGATCCTCTCCATTATTAGCATAAAGAGCTTGAGGCGTCCTTGGCTTCTCCATCCAGTGGCTGAAAGAAAAACCCATCTTACTGGTCAGGTGGTCAGGTTGAACAAAGAAGAGGAGCGTGGGAGATGGTCTCAGAGGGCTGTCAGCTGGCTCGCAGGAGGCAGAGACCAGAGTTTTAGTTTTGTTGTTTATACCATGTGCCGGCCCTGTGTCTCCTCCCTGGCCCGGTCCTGCTGCCTTTTCCAGTTCAGCCGGCTCCACAGCTTGTGAAAAGTCAGCGCCCTCAAGGAATCTAGGTGCCCTCACCCAGAGCCCAGGCCTTCAGAGGAAAGCTTGAAGCATGATTCTCCTGTTTCCATCCCTGGCTGGCTCAATTCTCAACCTTTGGTTCAAGACTTGAGGCGAATGGCACCTTTGAGAAAATGTGGGATAGTTCTGAGACACATGGGGCTGAGGCATGATAGCTTTTCTCAAAATGCCTGTAGCATGACATAAAATTAAGAAGTTCAATGCCAAGGGGGCACTTCAGCAAGTCTTATCTATTGAAAACAAGTGAAAAAATAGAACAGCAGCAAAATGTGCATCAAAACTTAGTTATCAGAAGTTCCCTTAATGCACATGATGTACATTAACAAAAATATCAAAGTCAATCACTAAGCCAAACTTGAGGAGGCAGTGGGGAGGGAATGGGGCGGGAATTGGGAAGGGCTAATTGTGTGATATGTGCATGTAAGTCTCTACTATCTTGTACTCCACTAAGATGTATGACTACAATGCACCGATAAAAATTTAAAAATTTTAAATCTATAAAAAAGTTATACCATAGTGATTTTCACACACACACACACACACACACACACACACACACACGAAAGCTAATGCTCCAAAGTTACCTGTAGTTATGAGGAGGCGCTGGAGTTCTGCGTTACATATTCTTTCTTTATGACTTTCTATATTTTCCAGTTTTCCTATATAAATGAGCATACATAGCTTAAAAATCTAACTTAAAAATACAAAATACTTTTGACCTAGGTTGCTTTGGTATGTTTTATTCAGAAGAAACACATATACATTTGTGTTTAATGTATTCCTGAAATTAAAGGATTCCTAAATATGGGATTTGAACCAAATCATTACAGTTACCAGAAAGAGAAACTAGAGAAAATGTCATAGCAGAAAGCCTCAAATTGTCCTGATAACTTCTGTTCTCACCCAGCTTTGCAGGCAAAGACCTTTTCCCTTGCTTTCATTGTTTTGGTTTAGAGCTACAAGAATTATAGTTGTTCTAACCTTTAATGCACTTAATTTTCAAAACATGAAAACTGAAGTAGAAATAAAAACCCTGAAAGTAGTCGAAACTCGCTGATGCCTTCTTTTCCATGTAGGACACATCCATTGCATCTCATATTTATTTTTATTACATCTATAAATCGATTGGAACAATAAAACCCCAGAAGCCTGAATATCAGGAAGGAAAGGAGACTTGGGTCAGAAGCGGGCGGTAACTCTCTGAAATACCTATTTGTTGCAGGCCACAATAGTGCAGAGCCTAGTGTCTGTTTCTGTTTCATAATAGAGAAAAACAGCGTCTTGTCCAACTGGTATTTGACGGGTCAGTGATGTTTGCAATCTGTGTCTTCTTGGCACAAAGGCATCACTGCAATTTCATGGGTTTTGTCTTATGTTTATTTGTTCCTCCTCCTCTCGGGGCCATCCTTAGAAAGTAGAGAGATCAGGACACATTACTGGGCATTTGTGGTCTCTTTTTATCTCTGCCTTGTTTTCCTTTTTTTTATAATCTCTTGGGGGTTCCCACAGCATCCCTGGCTTCTCCCTCTAGTGGCCACTATTACTTGTTAGATTTTAATCTCCCCCCCCCTCTTTCTCTCCCTCCCTCCCTCTCCAACTCTCTCTCTCCCTCTCTCTCTCCCTCTCTCTATCTCTCTATCTCTCTTTGGTAGTGAAGATTGAACCCAGAGGCACTCAACCTCCAAGATACACCTCAAGACCTTTTTTTTTTTTAACAATTTTTTTTATTGAACATAAATAGTATACATTTAAACTATATTTGGTGCCCTCTCCCCCCCCCCGTCCCCGTTTTCCCTTCCCCCCTCCCACCAATGGTTGTCCAGGTTAACCATGTCTTATTCAAGACCTTTTGAAACTGGGTTTCTCTAAGTTCCTGAGGCTGGCTTCAAATCCACAATCCTCCTGTTTCAGCCTTCCAAGTACTAGGATTACTGTTCTGCCTTACCACACCTGGTTTAAATTCTAAGCTCTCTGAGAGCAGAGGTCATGCTTAAGTTAGCGTTATATTCTGAGCAGTAAGCATGGAGACTAGGAGTAGGTTTCAACACATTCCTTGAACAAGCAAAGGAAGCCGGACATGGTGGCATGCTTGCCTGTAACATCAGTGCTTGGGAGGTTGAAGCAGGAGGATCACCATTCTCAGCAGCTTAGTGAGGCCCTCAGCGACTGAGCAAGACCTGATTTCAAAAATAAATGAATAAATAAAAAGGGCTAGGGAGTGTCGCTTTGAGGTAGACTGCATTTTTACAAGAACATCCTGAGATAACTCTATCATCCCCCCATGGGAGTGTGGTGGGGGTTGTAGAAATTTTATCTTCAGATTACAGCTGTTCATATCTGTGCCTCTCTTAATCAGTACCTCCCTGCAAGAATCATTGGGATAGGATGGACGGTAGTAATCACCCCAACCCCACAAAGGGAAGAAGAATGCTTGGTCACAGTCATGAGTCTGTGTAGTGTCTGTCTCTCTCCAGTGTCTAACCCCACCCAGGCTCTCGCCCAACTCTCCGCTTGCTAGTGCATTAGGGTGCCTTTTATCCATCCAGACTCCCATGGGCATCGAGCCAGGCTGATCTACCCGCACACCTGTGCTTGGGCCCATAGAAGCAGTTGTTGGCATTCCTGCCCTCTGGGAGCATCTGTGCAAAACTCTGTTGCTTCTCTTGCACTCTGACCTCTCTCTTTTGTTGCCCTCAGGATCTTTGGTTTGAGCTCTAGCTCCTCCCCTTGGTTTCCCGGGGTGCACCTTGCTGCACACAGCTAACATTTCCCCTTGGACTCTTCTGCCCTGGCAGCTCCTGGCAAATCTCCTGCTTGACCACAGGCCAACTTGAGTCTCAACTCCCAGCCGTGGCCTGGCCTAGCCTCTAAGGCAGGGGTGGGATTCACGTGGAGTTCATCACATGGTTCTACAGATAAATCCTGTGGTGAGGCTGTGGGGCAGGGTGGCTATAAAGCTTTGATGACCAGATTCAGGCTTATCTTGGCTTATCTGCCCAACCTTGCCTGTCAGCATTCCTTGTGGTTCACCCCAAATCCCCCATGCCCTGGTCTCTGGCCTGTTGCACACACCAGCCCCACACCTCAGAAACTTTCTCACCCGACCCTGCCCCCTCCCGACTCCTACTCACCTTTGGTTTTCAGTTTTAAAGCTTATTCTTTGGGGAAGCTTTCTCTGCTCATGTCTCCCATACACCCAGCCTGGATCATGTAGATGCCTTTATTTGCCTTTTGTCACCCAGTCAGTCTCTGTTGTCATTGTCGTGGTCGTTGTCTTCTTCAGGTTTCAAACCCAGGCTGGCTGGCTCCAGGCCATTGGCTGTAGCTTCCTCAGCTGCTTCTCTATGTTGCTGTGTCTTGCCATTTTACTTTTATTCATAGCTGCATCCTAGTATTACGCTCAAACCTGAGCAAGAACTGAGCCCGATGAACACCCTGTGGACCTGTGGAGTGAGCACCTAGATTCTAGGTAGAGATATCTAAGCTCTCCCCAATTCACAAGACATTCCTAATTCTTGATTTTGTGAGGCTGATTTGGGTTAAAAACAGACATGGCTAATCGACAGGTGTGCAGGCCTTCTGCTCCTCAAGGATTTCTGTGTGACTGACCCATGTTATGCAATTGGAACATCTGAGTGGATAGGGAATGCCCGTCCCAGCCCCTGCACTTGACACAGCTGGAGACCGGAGCCTGCGTGGTTAAACGACTCGCCCAAGGTCGCACTGGGCCTGTGCTGTGCCGGACAGGACGCCAGGTTGGCTGGCTTTCAGTGCCGTGTCCTTTCTGTCCTTTCTCCACACCTGGTCAAACAGAAACTATGTTGGCATGAGGGTGTGCAGTTAAAACAAACGTCAAGTCCATAACTGGTTTGATTGTGATTCTGATCAACAAAAAGGGACTCGTGGCTTTAGTGCTCCTGGGATGGTGACTGGCCCACAGAAAACCCAGGGCATCTGTGAGGCCCCAACTGCAAAACCTAGGAGCGTTAGGCTCATGGGAGGCCTTCCCTGCTTCGTGACTGTGACCAGCATGTCCATTGCTCAGCTCCTCCGGTCTCCAGGAAATGACCTTGACCTTGGAGGCTCCTTCTGGCTCTGGAGTTGTACTGTTCTTTCTCCAGGTCTCGTGCTCTGGGCTCAGAGTTCATCCCTCTGAGCTCCACTTCTCTACTGCCCCTACACACACACACACACACACACACACACACACACACTGCTCACCAGAATCTTCTCACTTGGAGGCAGAGCACACGCCTCAGCTCACAGGTGCAGAGGAAGAACAGCACCTGGGTCACATCCACATGCTCCTTTTACGTTTATGTGACCCAGAAGCACATACTATACTTCTCTAAGACTCCAGCTGCAAAGGAGAATTATCAATACCTATAGGACAAGGGTGGCTGTAATGATTAAATAAAGCTAAATGTCTAAAGTACCAAAGAGGACCTGAACTATAGGAGACTGGGGTGTTAGCAACAATTTTCTGTCAAAGGCCAGTCAGTCAAACATACATTTATCAAGACGTATGTTCACTCCGCTTTGCTGTTACAGGGCAAATACTCTCACAGACAACTAGTCAACCAATGGCTGTTTCTGCAGCCCAATAAAGCTTTATTTATTAAAGCATGGAACAGATGAGATTTGCACCCCTCACTCTATAGGGGCTTTGCTCTCCCTGGGTAGATTATGATTTATGATGCTTTTCCTTGTTTTTATTTAAAGAAACTTTAAGCTGTGGTGTACTCACTTCCACTTTCTGCCCAGCCCCTCCTCCTCTCGTAGTCTTTAGCAGATATCTCTTCATCCAGAGGTCTGAGCACATGGGCTGCATGAGCAGGAGCATGCAGTCTGTGTGCCCGAAGCGCTGGCTAAGACGAAATGAGAAGCCCCTTCCCCACACACACTCAGACCGATCACAGGCTCAGGGGCCAGCACCCGAGGGTGCCAGGTGCAGTGGTGAGGGGCCTGGTGCCAGGGAAGATCAAAAGCTTTCTCAGCACCCAGGGGCTGCAGGCTGGAGGGGCTTGGCTTCTTGAAGAGACACTGTGTTTTGACATTAGTGAAATTCTGCAGCTGGCATGGGGGTAGCTGGCCGGCAGGGGGCCGGCAGGCAGCTCCACCACAGAGTTTCTGTCCCTGCGCCAGGCACCTTGGCCTCCGCTGATAAGAGAGTCATTGTTCTTGCTTTTGTGCAGTGACAAGGTGCTGGGGGCCGTGGGTGAGGTTGGAAGTAGCCATTCCATTCGCAGAACTCAGCTGGATTAAAAAAAAAAAGGGGGAAAGATAAAGGATCAGGAAAGAGGAAGAGACTCCCTGCCCTGTGCCAGCTGCAAGACTGACGTGAGCTGCTGGGCACCGGTGCAGATCAAGGGTGACATGTGCTGCCAGTCACTTTGGGTTTGGAAGGGGATCCAGGCTTTTAGATGTGGGTAAATGAACACGCAGAGATCCAGCATCGCATCTGGCAGTTATTCGGCTAATCTGTGTCCTGGCTGGAGGCCAGGAGGAAAAAAGCAAGCTCCATTCTCCAAATCCCCTGAGCCATTCCAACTGTCCTTGGCAGTCTTCAGCCTCTAGGAGAATAAGCTAAATAAACCTGTATTCTTCATACATTTCCTGGCCTGTAGTATTCAGTTATAGCAACACAAAATGGACCGAATCGGTGGGCTTCCACATTTTGTCATTGTTTTCTCACTTGTCAGCAGAGGGTAATGATACCCACATTCTGGGATCCCCTTGAGGAGATAGGGGATCATGGATGTAGAGCCTTCCTCCTTGGAGGTCCTATGAACCATGGTAATTTTGGAGGTCATTTCACTGCAGATTTGTTACATAGCAGAGGCTGGGCTGCTTATCAAGAGCCCTGGGTTGTGGATATGGTTCCTCCTTCCTTAGCTGTGTGACCTCAGGCTGGTTACTCCTCCTCTCTGAGTATCCTGACTGTAAGATCTGGAGGTCAGACCAGATTCATTCTTCCTGCTCTAGTAGCCAGCCCAGGATTCCCAGAGGGTAAGAAGCTTACTATCAAGACTATCTTGTAGAGACTTGCCTTTCGCACTAGCCCAGCTGTAGATGGTAGAGGTCACAGATAGGGTGTTTCAGGGTGTGTATACTAGGGAAAGGTGAGAAGGCAGGGGCTGTACAACCCACTAAACTTTATTCTAAAAAAGGTAGGAAAGGACTTTTCAATCCCAGTAACTCTAACACATCACTAACATTATCATCATTGCCACCACCGTCACAGTACTTGTGAACACATATTAAATGCCTTACTAGCTGGACGTGGTGGTGCATGCTTCTAATTCCAGTACTTGGGAGGCTGAAACAGGAGGATCACAGGCTCAAGGCCAGTCTCAGCTACTTAGTGAGGCCCCTTGCAACTCAGTGAGACCCGGTTTCAAAATAAAGAATAAAAAAATAGGGCTGGGGGTGTACCTCGGAGGTTGAATGCCCTGGGTTCCATCTTCAGTACTGCAAGAAAAAAAAAGAATAAAAAATAGGACTGGGGGTATAGTTTGGAGGTAGAATGCCCCTTGATTCAATTTTCAGTGCTGCAAAAAAGAAGTAAATAAAAAGTCAATGAATAAATAAACAAATAAATACTTGGCACACTTTGATTCATTTGACCCTTATAAGAACCCCATGAAGCTGATATTATTATCATCCCTGTGTTGCAGATGAGGAAGGAGGACAGAGAGAAGGCTACCTGGCCAACAATATCACAGAGCTGCCAAGTGGAAGCAGGCTTTGATCAGCATGCTGGTTTGAGTTCCTGGTCAGCTTCACAGCCAGGGACTTAGCTGGCAAAAGGCATAAAGAGATCAGGCCATAGGGTACAGGATGTTGGGTGGAGGAGTTGGGCAAGTGTCAGTCCAGAGAGCAGGTACACTGTGTTCATCTGGGGACCCATCCCAGGCCTGCTGGAGGCCTAAACTGGGTTGCATAACTTCTCTAGGTTATGGGTGATGGGGCCCGTCTAGGGCAAGAGGGGCTCAAGCGAGAGGGGTACTGCCCACAGTGCGGCCTGCAATGGAATGCCTTTGTCTGCACTGGATGGTGCTTGGGTGGGAGGGGGCTCCTTGCTTTATGTTCAAGAAGAGAAAAAGAATCAGAGGCCCAGTGCAAGTCTTTGCATTGCTTGGCTCTGTTATAAGAAAACCTTCATTTTTGAATGACATGAACCTTTGGGTGCCATGCCCACTCAAATTATTTGGAAAGGTCCTAGGTTAACCTCTCTGGAGTGCTCTGGAGGAGACAAAGAATTTCTTGTGATGACTAATGATTACCATAGTGTGGCCCTGCTGCTTCCAAGACAACTCAGTGAGTACTTCTTATTTCACTCAATATGGTGCTGCTATTTTATATAGGAGGAAACTGAGCCCCAGCCATTAGCCCACTGACCACCAGCACACAGAACTGGCCAGAGCTGGGATGTGAACTTTGGTTTTGACTCAAACTTTGCCCCAAACGGTTCTGTTCTATTGGCCTAGGGGCGAAAGTCTGTAGCCCTTGGCCTCACATGGGAGGTGTTTCAGTATGGGCCCCTGTTGCTCCTAATCACTTTTGCTCATCGACTATAATCACATGAAGTTCTAGCCAATCCCAGGGCTTTGGGGCCTTCGATGCATCTCTGCCTTTGTCTAGGCTACACATCTTCCCTTCAGTGTCTACTCATCCATCAGCACTTGGCTCCTGTTACTGTCCTTGGAAAGCTTTTCCGTTATTTTCTCATAGATTATTAAACAGTTTCCAAAACCATCTTTCTGAATCCATTCTCATGAATCCCAATAAAAGACAACTCTGATCCTTCCTTGTCAGCCTTCAAGACCTCCCCATTGCTCTGAAGGTGCCTGGAATACACAGCCAGTTCTGGTTGCCTCCTGCCTCTCCATCTCTTGAATCCTGGCCTGCTCGACTCCCTCTCACAGTATGCCCTTCTGATTTTCAGGAGACCCCTCAATTCTCACTGCCTTACCTTCTCACATGTTTCTCCCTCTCCACTCTGTCCTTGTTTTAAGCAGCAGGATGTCCTCCTTCTGGTAGTTTCAGTTTAACCATCTCTTCTCCAAGGAGAGTTCCTCATCTTGCAAGGCAAATGAACCCCAGTGTTCTACAGTTCTCATCCCCAAACTCGCCACTCTATCACTGCTCTTTATTAACATCTCTCTTTCCTGGAAGTTAGTGATCTTTGTTAGGGTGGATATTTGGCCTGGGTATGTGCTAAGCTCCTAGTGCTTGCTGGTAGATGGATTAATAAATGAAGACTGTGCTTTTCCCAAATTCTTAGAGATTTAAGCCTGGCGCTCAGGACCCCAGATTGCCCATCCCATCCGTCTCTCTGCACTGACTCATCCCTGGTCCTTGCTGGACCACAGGCTCAATTCCCTCTCCAAATAATGTTTCTCAATTATTCCCACTACAGACTGTACTAAAAACCTCTGGGAATGGTTTCCTGCTCTTATTCACACCTTCCAAATATTTATAGTCTCTTGTGCTCCTTATATCTTGTCTGCTCGCCAAGTTATACATTTTAGCTCCTTTAATTTTGCTCTTAAATACATCTCTCCACATTCACTTTGGACACACTCCAGTTTTCATATTTTTTTTATTCCCCTTCCTCCCTCTTCCTTAAGTACCATTTTAAATAATGCCCGTAAGTTTAAAAGCACTGGCTTAAGCATACAGTTTAGATTATGTTTAAGACAACTTCTGAGCTTGATGCTTGGGGTAGGGATTAGAAGGGCATAGTTCGAACCTTCTGGGAGCTATCGTCTTGTCTTTGCATTCCTCATGCCTCTAGGCTGGAAGGGAAAGGTATGGGGGTATTTCTTCAGACTGGATATAGAGCAGGGCACAAACAGTTGATCCCCAGCTCAGGGTGCTTGAGACACCTTCCCTAGAACCATTCTGGTTTTTCTTTTCCTTTTTTTCTGGAATCACAATTGCAACTCTACACCCCCATTAGAAATTCTGAGGATAACCTGAGCTTCCTGGCCACAAATGATTCAGAGAGAACAGACATATCCTTGAGTCAGGAGACACAGTCTGGAGGTTAGGCTAGAAAGTTGTGCACTTTAAGTTAGTAAGTCCTGGTTTTGAATCCTGACCATGTTTATTATTTAACTCTGTATGGGGGGCCATGATTGGTCAAGACCTCTACTTTCTCATCTATGAAATGAAAATAAGAATTCCCTCACTAAGTTCTTATGAGAATAAGTGATAGAACAAAAAATCTTTCTGATGTGGGAAATTAGAAAGTGCTACATCTTCCCCCAAATCACTTAGCTGTGGTCTGCCCCTTGCAGCCAGGCTGTGCCTCTATGGAGTGTCCTGGAAGGGACTGTGTCTCATGGCTAATCCACACCCTGGCTTCAACCAGTCTTAGCCACGGCAAGACATTGTCTCTTAGGAAAACAGCTGATGTGGGGTGGAATGGTGGAGGATGCATTTAAATGTGTTGTATCCAGAAAATACATTGGTTATGTTGGTTAGAGTAAAACAAGACAAAACATTGCTATCTCCAACAATGCCTCTAGGTTTCCCTCCATTGATGTATTCAAGCATCCAGCTAGGTTTTATAGAGGTCCTCCTCTAACTAAACCCTGCGCTTGTGAGTGGTACGCCAGCAAGTATGTGTTTGCAAAGGTCCATGCACAGCTAGTGAGTAGGTGACATAGTGTGGCATACACCATGATGGGAAAAGCAGAGGAGTTATGGGGCAGGGAGCAGAGAGAGGGGCAGCTACCCCTACCTAGGGGGTCAGGGAAGGTGGGCTGAAGAAGAACAGACATTCTTGTTTACAGTGGTGCTTGCCTGACTCTTCAATGCCTCTGTTACTCCAGGCATTTACCTTTTAATTGCTGGCTCCCAGGAGCTTCAGAAATGAGACAAAGAGGTGGCAAGTGAGCAAGTAACCTGTGGGAACACAGGGTGGTGACATTTACCAAGCACAGAGGAGGCTTTCTGTATCTTACCATCACCTCTGCCATTTATAAGGTTTGGAACAACGTCTCAGGTGAGCAAAATTCCTGATTGTCCAGAGGTACCAAACTGAATCTGAGTGATTTTACTTCAGTTTCACTTCCTTATGTTAAAAAATAGTGTCTTAATTTTTTTTAACAGACCTGCAGCTCTTTCTTCCTAGAGTCTTGCTAGGCAGAACTCCTTAACTGGCTTCAGCCTTTCAGTCTCTCCTCATCGCACAGCATGGGGTATGTTGAGGTGTTTTTTTTTTCCACCAAATCACACCCCAGTCCACCTGTTAACTCTTCATCTTGTCTTTTGCCCCTTATTGGACATTAATTAAAGGTATTGTACGGCCTCCTCTTGGTCTCTCTGTTTTTTTCAAGACTAACCTAGGAAGTGTCTGGTATCTCCTCCTCATCTCTCTGGAAATTTCTATGAAGTGTAATCTGGGCAATTCTAGGAGATGAACAAGTACAGAGAAAGTCTGTTTTGGTTAGGAGAAATTGAGATGAACATGGAAGCCTTTCCTGATTGGCTCTCTGACTGCAAGCTAGTTAATTTCCTAGGGCTTTTATTTAAAAACTGGAGATAGCAATTGCTAGACTTCAGTGAACCAACCTGTCTAACTAAGAAGCAGCCGCCAAGACAGGATTAAACATGTATTAGAGGAAATGCCTCCGAGAAAGGAAATAGGGAGGGAGTTCAGAAAGGCTGGGAAAGCACCATAAGGCAGTGTAAGTCTGGGAGAAGGGAGAGGAAGCGGGTGGAAGTCCACCAGGGTATTGTTTAGTCTATGGGCTACAAAGGTATTAGAAAGCGCGACAAAGGTATTAAAAGTCTTTGAGCCTAAGATGACCAACAAAGAAGCCCTGGAGTTCTGGGTTTCCTGGGTAACTTTAGTGTTCTATTGCACTTAGTCATTGTCAAAGAGCACCCCGGAGGTGTGTCATCTACAAAAATATGGGGATGGATTTCAGAGGTAGCAGCTGGGGTCCAAGGTCAGTTATGTTTTAGAAAACACTGGAGGGACCCAAGAATAATGCAGAGACTATGCCAGGCTACAAAGCCCTGTCCTATGGGACAACCATTTAAGCTGTTTGTGCCTGTAACAGAGAGCTGATGAGAGGGTAAGGTAACATGATAGTATCAGGATTAGGTATCTGAATACAGGCAGCTCCATGGCTTTCTCCTTTTTGGAGCTCTACTCCCTTTATTTTCACCTTTCTTAATTCACTTCGGTGGCAAATTCAGCAAAGCACCAACTCTATGAGGTAGGTGCCATTTTTTCTCATTGTATAGGAAGAGAAATTGAGGTTTAGAGAGTTTAAACAATTTGCTTAATAGGTTCACCCTTATATATTTTTCTGGTTATATAAATTGTATATGTATTTATTTTTAAATTTTATTGGTGTATTGTAGTCATACATCTTAATGGGGTACAAGATGGTAGAGGCATACATGCACACATCCCTCATTTAGCCCTTCCCAAATTCCTGCCCCCATCCCCTTCCCTCCCTCCTTCTCATGTTTGGCTTAGTGATTGACTTTGATATGTTTGTTAATATACATCATGTTCATTAGGGAATCCACCAACAAGAAGAGAGTCCTCACAAACCAATCGCTTCCAAAGAGCTTCATCTCAGAATTAGGGTGTGTGTAGTACATGCTTAATTGTGGAAGGAGTTTTTACCCTGTTAGAGAGTGTTCTTGCAAGAGGCAAGTTTATTTATGGTGCAATGATATTGGGAATTCATAATCAAGAGTGGTAATTGGTCAGGGAAGGACACCTGGCATGCCTCAAAGCTCTCTTTATTCTACCTGGCCTTACGGTCTCTCTTAGAGACATTGTCCTCTTTGACATAATCATTTAACTTGGTGACCTAGTGGTCCTTCTCTACTTTCCTTTATGCAACAAATATTTGAGAGACTGTTTTGTGCTGTGTGTCAAGATGGGGAAAACACTTGAGACCATCTCAGTTTGGATTCTCTCAAAAGCCAACCCAACACAAGTATTTGGGTGCAGGCGGCTTCCCTGGGGGTGCTCCCAGTGAGCGATGTGCAGAAACAGGGAAGGGAGTCAGGTGAGGGGAGGGAACTAGTGACCTGTGCTTTCTCTAGATCGGGGGTCAGCAAACTCTTTCTATATAGGGTAGGTTAGTAAATATTTTAGGCTTTGTGGGCTATGCATTATCTCACAATTATTTATCATTTCTGTTGTAGCATAAAGGAATAAGCACAATAGGCAATGTGCAAATAAACGGGTGTAGCCATATTTTAGTAAAACATTATAAAGAAGACAAGTGGCTGTTTGAATATGGATCATAATTTGCTGAACTCTGACATAGCAGGTCCCTGTTAAGAGTGTGTTAATCAGCTTTCTGTTCTGTGACAAAATGCCTGAGAAATTTTACTTAAAGCAGGAAAGATATATTTTGGGATCATGATTTTAGGGATGTTAGTTCATGGTCAGCTGATTTCATTACTCTGGGCCTGAGAGTAGGCGCAACATCATGGCAGAGGGGTGTGGCTAAAGAAAGATGTTCAGCTCATGACAGCCAGTAAGCAGGGAGTGACAGACAGAGGAGGGGCCAGGGACAAAAATATACTCCCCAGCAGCATAGCCTCAAGGACCAGTTCACTTCAACTAGGTCCTACCTCCTAGTTTCCACCACAGTCTGGTAATCCTTTGAAATTATGAGTCCATTAATAGACTTCTTCATGGATAAGGTCAGAGTCCTTATGATCCATTCATTTTCCCCAAATCCCAGTTTCTGAACATTGATGCTGTGGCAACCCAGCCTTTACACATGGACCTTTTGGAGATATTTTGAATCTAAGTCATAGTGGGGGACATATGGCGTCTCACTGGAAATATCCCTCTGTAGAGTTGTTCAGCAGAGCTAAAGAGCTGGCATGTTTATCTGTCAAAGCCTCTCCCTCTGGGGGTTGGAAGATTGCTATTTTGCTTCCCCTAGCTAACCTCCAGCTTGTCCACTTTGCCCCAGGAGTGTTGGCTATACTCTCAAGCCAATAGACAATAGGATGACATCAGTAAGTGCCAAAGCATCTGCAGGTGACTATGCGGGTGCTGTTGTAGTTAGCTTTTCATCACTGTGATAAAAGTACCTGATAAGCACAACCTAGGTGAAGACAGGGTTATTTGAGAATCATGATTTCATAGGACAGTTCATGGGAAGAAGGGAGGGAGGGAGGGAGGGAGGGAGGGAGGAGAGAGAGAGAGAGAGAGAGAGAGAGAGAGAGAGAGAGAGAGAGAGATAGGCAGGCAGAGAGAGAAAGGCAGAGAGAAAAAGAGAGGCAGAGAGAGAGACAGAGAGAGAGAGAAAGAGAGAGGAGAGAAGAGGAGAGGAGAGGAGAGGAGAGGAGAGGAGAGGAGAGGAGAGGGACAGCAGGAGTGAGCGAGCGTACAGGGACATTTATTTCTTACCTCTACTCACCTCCAGCCATGCCAATGCTTCCCTGATGAACAGCACATTGCAACACATGAGCTTTTCTGGGGTACATTTTATAGCCAAACTGTAACAGGTGGTGTGGGGACTGGGGATGTGGGTGAATTACCAACAGCACCTGCTACATAGAACTTTATACCTTCCAGTTGGATCAATTAGGAACTTCTAAAATATAAAATAATATTTCATGTGGTCCAGAAAGCCCTTTTAACTATACATAAATACCAGCAGGTAGAACAATCACCAGGCAGAGACTGGGGAGTTTGGGGAATACTAGAGACACAGGTACTAGCCAAAACGAATTAAACTCTTACTATGAGATCAGTGCTGTGCTAAGCACTCTAAATGTATTTATTCCACAACAACCTTATGAGGTAGGTTTTATATACATGGTGAAAAAATACACACACACACACACACACATATATATATATATGGTGAATATATATGTGGTAAGTATATATATATATATATATATATATATATATATATATATTCAAGAAGGAGACATTAATATCTAGAGTTGATCCAATTTGCTCTATAAGTTTACATCCATTTCACAGCCAATAAGAGGGAAAGCTAGCTTGCAAACCAAACACTCTCTCCAGGAACTACTGTCAGTGATGGAATTAAGAGTATTATTGAGACATTGTGTGACACCTCTTTTTCAGGGCTGCCATATAAAGTATCACAGGCCATGTGACTTGAGCAAAGATTTATTGTCTCAAGGCTCTGGAAATGAGGATTCAAAACAAGGTCGGAGTCTGAAGGGTCCAGAGAAGATTCCTTCTCTGCCTCATTCTGTCTCCTAGTGGTGGCTCTCCATCCCTGAACAATAATGTACTACCTCAAAGTCAGCCTCTACTTCACCATGGATTCGCCCTGTGTATCTTTGGATCTCTTCTCGCCATTTATGCTGTTCCTATTGGATTAAGGGCATACTCTGATGACCCCTCCTATCTTGATTACAATTTTATTCCTGAGTAAGGTCACATTCTTAGGTATCAGAAGTTAGGACATGAACAGGTCATTTTGCAGGAAACAATTTAACCCCTAACTCTGGACTAGACCATCAACCAGGACTGGAGATTCTGAAATAAACAGGATATAGTTCTGCTTTGGAACCAATTATGGCCCAAAAGGGTCATTCGGGAGATATATAACAATGAGCAGATCAAGAGAACATGGCACAATCAGTACTAGAGTACTTACATTTACAAAATGCCAATTTTCTAATATTCTGTTTGGCTCTCTTAATTTTCACATGTATTCTCATCTTCTTTCCTACTATCATTTTTTTCAGTTTCTGAGGTTGGTTATACCTGTGTGAGATGAAGTTTGATTTAAAATAATAGCAGTCATTACTACTAGGCAAGGACAGTTTCCCTCTTCTGAGTTTCAACTTCCTCATCTGCAAAAGAGATTGTGCTGGTCATATTAATGTCTTTTAATTCTACTAATGTTTCAAAGTCAACTGGAGAATGTTTTAGAACCACTGAGGTCTGGGCCCACCTCCAGAGATTCCAATTCAGTTCTTCTGTTTTGGGACATCAGTATCTTTAAAAACCTTCTATTATGGAGCTGGCTCTTAAAGTCATTGGGCCCCACCTGCGATTTCATTTTCATGTTCTATTCAGTTATAGAGTTTTATTCCCAGGTTAAAGGTGCTCTTGACTGAATGTGTAGATTACTTCAAATTTTACATGTTGGGTCCTTAATTTCCAGTGTGCTGTTATTTAGAAGTGGGGTCTTTGGGAGATACTCAGTTTGTAAAGACAGGACCTTTAGGAATGGGATTAGTGCCCTTACAAGAAGATATATGAATGAGCTTGGTTCTCTCTCTCTGTTCTCAAACCATGGACAGCTACAACCACAAGAACCTTCATAAGAAACCAGCCATGCTGGCAGTCTGATATTGCACTTCTTAGCCTCAAAAACTGCAAATAATTAATGTTAGTCATTTAAGTCATTCACTCCATAGTAGTTTGTTATGGAATCTAGAGCTGACTGACAGAGTTGAGTTCAGGGAGAAATGGAAGGTCTTCTTCCATAAATGGGAGTCAAGGACTTCTTCCCTAACAAACAGAATGTCCTGAAAGCTTCACCAAAGAAGATGTTTCCACAGATCTTCTGGGAAAACTGTCAGCAGGTCTAGGGAACAGATACAGAGATGCTAACCACTGTGAATTAGAGTTTAATTGCTTCCTGGCAGAGCCAGGCCTTTGGTTGGCCAAGGCTCAGAGATTGTAAAGATTATACAGGTAAACACACTTCCTCCTTTTCCAAGCTTTGGAATCTGGATGATAGGGAAGCTTGGAGAAAATAACTTGAATGGTGGCCAGAAATTGGAGTGCCTCTTTGTAGGTGGAGAAAAAGTTGTGGAAAGTTTTAATGCTTTTTAAAAAATCATAATAGCCAGGTGTGGTGGCACATGCTTGTAATCCCTGTGCTTGGGAGGCAGAGACAGGAGGATTGTGCAGGTTGGAAGCCAGCCTCACTGGATTAAGAGACCCTGTTTCCAAATTAAAAAAAATATAAAACTAGGTCTGGTAGTGTAGCCTGGAGGTGGGAGGGTTTCCAGGAACCCCAATACCACCAAAAAATCATAATATATATGCATATATGATATATATATATATATACATAATATGATATATGATATATATATATATATATATATATATATATATATATATATATATTAGTTCTTTCCACCTGGATTTAAATTCCTTCTTCTCTTTTCTTTCACTGTCACCTTAGAGATATTACTTAACTTCTCAGAGTCTCAGTTTGTTCACCGGTTAAGTGGATTTATCAGGGAAACAGGCATCACTGGATTGCTGTGGTACAAGGAAGGTTACATGTACTGATGCTTGTAAAGCACTTAGCATGGTGCCAGCAGATAGTCACACCTGATCCATGTTTGTTTGCATTGGGTAGTATTTCTAATTATTATTGCCCTCTTAGACAGTAGGTGACCAGAACAGAAATTAAAGGGCATCAGCTATGTGTCAGGTGTTGGGTTATGCAGTGACAGACATTGCATAGCTTGATTAATATTTATAATGTTATGGTCGGGCATGGTGGTGCATGCTTGTAATCCCAGCATTTGGGAGGCTGAGTCCTGAGAATCGTGGTTGGTGGACAGCCTCAGCTACTTAGCGAGGCCCTTTGCAGTTCAGTGAAACCCTGTTTCAAAAATTAAAAGACTAAAAAATTAGGGCTGGGGGTATAGCTCAGAGGTACAGTGCCCCTGGGTTCCATTCCCAGTACTGCAAAAAATATAATAATCTCATTTAATATTTATAATAAGGATACAGGGTAGATGTCAATACCTCCACTTTATAAATGAGGAAACTGAGGCTTGGGGAGGTTAAATTACTTGCAAAAGCTCACACGAAGGCTCAACGTAGAGCCTTACTCCAATTGTATGCCCTCTTTCCACAGTATGTCTAGCTGGGTCAAATTAGGTTACAAAGAACAACAGAAACATGTAATGAGAAGGTTTCACAGCCTCTTGTGTTGGGTGTGTATGTGCATGTGTACAAGTGCACACGTGTGGCTGACAGCTTCCTCATCGGTTTAATCATAAACATGTTCAATGCAATGTGAGTCTACCATACGGATAGAAGGAGCAGGAAGGAGCAGCATAACAGGTGGCAATGGTGACCTGGGAATCTATCCATCCACCCTCCTCCTGTGGCATCTTATGGGCTGTTCGACACCTTGACTATCTGGCAATGAGTTGGTGCACTTATGTCTTTCTTATAGCTCCAAGTCAGCCTGTTCTGTTATTTTTTTAGCCCAATAGGTTTTTATATTTTTATTTTTCTATTGCTGCATTGTAGTCATCCATTTTAATGGAGGATAAGATGGTAGAGGCATATTGTGTACACATCACTCATTTAGCCCTTCTCCAATTCCCACCCCATTCCTTCCTTCCTTCTCATGTTTGGCTAAGTGATTGTCTTTGATATGTTTGTGAATGTCCAACATGTATATTAGGAAATTTCCTTCTTTCAGATCACCTTATTTCCTCATCTATAGTTCTCCTTCTTCATCTAGAGTTTCCTTCTGTGACCCATTTTCTCCCTAGCTTCTGAATATTAGGGAGAGCATCCACTTTCTTACTTGTGACCAACTAATCTCATTTAGCATAAGGTTTCCTAATTCCATCCATTTCCCTGAAAATGACGTAATTTTGTTCTTCTTTATGGCTGAGTAAAATTCCATTGTGTACATATCTTATAATTTTGTAATCCATTCATCTGTTGATAGACATCTTGGCTAGTTCCATAGTTTGGCAGTTGTAAATTGTGCAGCTATGAACATAGATACACATGCATTATTTTGATAGTTTGGTTTAGATTCTTTTGGGTAGATACCCAGAAGTGGTATTGCTGGATCATATGGTAGGTTTGTTCCCATTCTTCTGAGGACCCTCCACACTGTTTTCCAAAGTGGTTGTACTAATTTGCAATCCCACCAACAGTGTATTAGAGTTCCTGCTTTTACACATCCTCGCCAGCATTTGTTGTTTGTGTTTTGAATGATTGCCATTCTAGTTGGAGTTAGGTAAAATCTCAAGGTAGTTTGGATTTTCATATCTCTAATGGCTGATGATGTTGAGCATTTTTTATACATTTATTTTCAATAAGACCCCAAAGGCACAAGAAACTGGAAGGCAGATCAACCTGTGGGATTGCATTAAACTGAAGAGCTTCTGTAAAGCAAAGGAAACTATCAAGAACATCATTAGAGAGCTGACAGAATGGAAGAAAAATTACCACATATTCTTCCAGTAGAGGACAAATATCTAGAATATACAGAGAACTAAAGAAACTCAGCACTTAAACAAATAAACCAATCAAAAATGTGAAAGTGAACTAAATAAATACTTAACAAAAGAAGAAAATCAAACAGCCTGTTCTCAGACTTTATAGTTCTGCTACCTGGATTTAAATTCTTTTTACACATTCCTTTTAATGTGACCTGGAGGTTGTTGCTTAAATTTTCTGAGTGTCTTCATTTGTTAAGAAAGGAGGAACTTACACTGAACTTAAATTTTATTTAGATAGAAAGGGGGAACTTATAGCGTTAGATTATTGTAAATTATATACATATATATGCTTCAGCTTCATAATATATATATATATATATATATATTTGTGTATATATATATATATATATAATATTTGTGTATGTGTGTTTGTGTGTGTGGGGGGAGAGAGAGAGAGAGAGAGAGAGAGAGAGAGAGAGAGAGAGAGAGAGAGAGAGAGAAAGCGCGCGCAAGTGAGCAGAGAAGTGAAACGAAGCTGGATATTGAGCCTTGAGCCCAGGGGCATTCTATCTCCCAGCTGTACCCTTAGCCCTATTTTATTTTTATTTTGAAACAGAATCTTGCTGAGTTACTGAGGGTCTTCCTTAATCGCTGAGACTGGTCTTGAACCTACAATTCTTCTGTCCCATCTTTTCAAGTACTGGAATAATAGGTGTGAGCCACCATGCCCATCTTGCTGGACAGATAACCTGGAAATTCTTAGTGTAGTGAGAAAAGTGGTGATTCTCCAAAGATGTCCACATCTTAGTGCCCAGGGCCTGTGAATGTTAAATCACCTGTTTAAGGGGAATTGAGGCTGAAAGACAGTCTGCATGTCATCTGACCATAAGCTGGAGAGCACATCGTAAATTATCCTGAGAGAACATCCAGGATCATCTGTGCATACTCTAAGTACCCATAGAGTCCTTAAGAGTGGAAGAACCTGGCAGGAGTTGGAGACCGAGAGAGATGGCATCATAACATGTACTGGACTTGAGGTCACTGAACTTGAAGATGGAGAGGACCATGAGGTAGGAAGAGCAGACAGACCCCCTGACCCCCTCCAGAAAGCCTGCAGACATCTGGATTTTAGTCCCAGGATACTCATCAGTCTTGGTCATCTAACTTATAGGCTGTCAAGTAATACACTGGTGCTCTTTGAAGCCACAGAGCTTGTGTCCATCCGCTGTCGCTGTAGTTGGAAACGCTCTACTTGGCATTACACACAGAGGCAGAAGGGTGGGGAACCTGCTGAGGAGCTTGTGATGCAGGAGGAGACAGTGCAAAGGTGACCTGTGTGGCCTGAGCAAAAGGAAGCACAGTGGAAACAGGAAGTGAGGTAACCAGCGGCTTCTGAAATGAAGGGAGAGGAACATCTGAGTGGGAAGTCACTTGGGGAAGCCAGAAGAGCTTGGGTTTTGGAACTGAGTGATCTGGAGGTTTCAAGCCTGACTCCAGCACATCAGCTCTGTGAACTTGGGCAAGTCATTTAACCTTTCTGCATCTCAGTTTCCTCATCCATAAAGTGCCACATCTAGGCTGGCAGATTAAGATATCCAGCATCCACCAATTATTGGTAAATTCAGGTATTTGCTAACAGAGAAGTTGTTCTAAGGATTCCTAACAACCAAAGAACAATGAGAACAATAAATGATGACTGATACCTTTCCCAAGGCTCCATGCCACCAAGCCAACTACAGTTTTGTTTCTTTAAACTAAGCTATCAAACACTCTTAAGAAATGAACGAACCAACATTCAGTTTCAATTCTATGCCATGTAGTAAAAGCTTCAAATGTAGGGAGAATTTTGACAGGAAAGGGACATGCTGCTTGAACCAAGAAGCAGGATCAGGCCTAGAGGCTTATCCTTTGTACTCTATCTCTTTAAATAAGCCTCCTTTATAAATTTCACATTTACTCCTTAATCAACCCACCAACCAAATAATCGATGTTGCTTCTTGTGTTTACTTTATGCTTAGTCATGATATTGATGTGTAGGAATGAATGTTTAACATGTTCTATAGGCCCCCAAAGCCAAGAGGTCTGAGCTCATTACCCATCTACCTCCCAAACCCTGCACTCACCGGTTCCTGTGGAGGCCACCTCCATCACATCTTTCTGCCTCTCCTCTACACTTTGAGTTCATATTCTCATTGTTTATATACTTATTTTTTTTTTAGAAGAAGAGATGGAACTCACAGTAGAGAATATTGTGCTAAGTAAGATGAGCCAGTCTCAGGAAGTAATGGGTCATATGTGGAAGCTTAGAGAGGAAAGAGGAAACAAAAAAGACTTCAGATAATTGGGGAGCGCGATCAGTAGAATAGTGGTAGGGGCTTGGGGAAGAGGAAAAAGGAAACAGATCACATAAGGCTGTGTCTGTATAAGCACATCACTACCAATCTAACTAACATGCGTGGGGGAGGGTAAAGAGGAAATGACACCAAGTGTTGTGTGCTTGTATATCTGTATCACTTTGAACCTCACTGTGATGTATAATATAGCACACCAATGAAAGTATGTAACGAATAAGGAAGAGGTGGTGCCAGAGTTTATCTCGCGGCCTTAGGTTTTGTCCCCAGCCTGCTCTAATCTAGTTTCACTTCAGCCATAGCCTGTGCTTTCTAAATTAACAGTCTGATTATGTTATTTTCTTGCTTAAAATCTTTCAATGACTTTTTGCTGTCCATAAGTGGTATGTACTGAGGTGCGCCCCCCTAGGATTCATAGGTTAAAGTCTTAACCTCTAAAAGTATATTGTGAGACAGAGTCTGTAGGAGGAAATTAAGGTTAATGGTAGTTACTAGGGAGGGTCCTAGTCTGGTGATAGGATTGATGTCCTTATGTGAAGAGACACCAAAAAACTCACTCCCTTCAACATTTGCAGCTATTGTGAGAAGATGGTTATCTCTAGATTCCAGGACTGTGAGAAAATATTTTTTTTAATTTAAGAAACCCAGCCTGTGGTATTTTGTTATGTCAACCCAAGCAAAATAATGTAATGAGACACAGTCAGTAAACATGGGAGTCTTTTTTTTTTAAATCAACCTACCAGACAAGTTCTCCATAGTTCTGTGCTTTTCTACTGACCAAGAGATTCAAAAACCATTATGTTCTAGAGGCCCATGTCATTCCTTCTGTAGGAATAACTTTTCCGAGTTTCTTTTATTTTTTATGGTCTCCTTTAGTACATGTGGCAAAATTCCATTTCTGTTCGTTTAGTACTTGGCACAAATCTGTTTCTCCACAATAACAAGTAATTATTTCCTATCTGTCTTTCCATTGACAAATTGATAAGAAAAAAAAGAGGAATTCTGTCTTAGCCATGGCTAGAGTTTGGATCTTAAATGTCCCCACAAGGACATGGATTAAAGGCTTAGTCCCTGGCTCAGTGCTATTAGGAGGTGGTTGGAACTTGAAGAGGCAGAGTCTAGTGCACAAGAAGTCTTGTGGTCATTGGGAGACATGCCTTTTAAGGGGATAGTCGGGCCCCATTCCCTTCTTCTTCCTCTCTTTTACTTCCCAGACACGAGGTTTTGCTTCCATCATGCTGAGCTACCTCACTACAGGGTCAAAACAACGTGGCCAATTGATCATCCGGAACCTCTGAAACTATGAACTGAAATAAACTTTTATTCTCTATAAACTGATAATCTCAGGTATTTTAAATAGTAATTGCAAATAAACACACCTATTACATCCATGGAACTTGGCACAGATCCCAGTACCTTGCAGATTTTGAAAAAGTAGCTGTTAAATGTGCGACTCACTGGGTGACTGGCCCATAAAGCCACGCTTCTACTTCTCTTAAGATAATCCCAGCGCCTCACATGGCCGGGTACATCTCCAGACTCATTAATTCTCCCTCCTCCTGGCAGCAGTCATAAGGGATGCCAGTTCATTCCATGCAGCCTCTTGTCTCAGAAATATTGTGCATCCTCCTCCCTCCACCTGGAATGTGGCATCTGCTCTAATCAGTGACAGCCCATGAGAACCAACCCACCTTTCAACTAATGGCTACCTGGTTATCCATACATAAGATCTTGACCCTAGATAAAATCACCTCCCCTGTCTACCTTTTATTCACCTATCACCTTCTGCTTGCTTCCAAATACTCCAATGTGCAGGTGGCATGCTTTGGAATCACAGGATTAAAGTTGGGCTTCCCGACTAGGCAATATGGTCTCCAAGAGTAGGGAAGTGTTATTTGTTTACTGCTTTGTTCTGTTTTCATCGCTATCTGCAGAGCTTAGAACAGTGCTTAGCACAAAGCAGGGATTCATGATAATACCATAGGTGGCGGGTAATTGATGTTTGCAGATACAAATCAGACTCAATTTCAGCCATTTTCCCCCCTACATCTTTCATTCACTCAAAGTTATCTAGTAAGAGATCGACACAGATTAGACCTTATCTCTCAGCAGCTTAACCCTTATGTTGCTTGGTTTTGGTACACATTAAAGAATACGTGTTCAGGCTGTCAAGAAGCAGGCCTAAAGGGAAAGGCTATTTGTAGTATTGGGTATTGGGGGCTGATCAGCAAGGAAATCCCAAGGAACCTTTTTTTTTTTGGGGGGGGTGGTCCTGGGAACGGAACCCAGGGGCATTGTGCCTCTGAGATACACCCCCAGCCCTATTTTTCAGTCCTTTGGATTTTAAAACAGGGTCTCACAGAGTTGTGAAGGGCCTCGCTTAGTAGCTCAGGCTGTCTGTGAACCGTGATCCTCCTGTCTCAGCCTCCCGAATGCTGGGATTACAAGCATGCGCCACCACGCCTGGCTAGGGTACTTCTTCATTCGAGAGATCTGAGGACCTGGAACTTGTGCCTACCCGTTGCTATAGTCAGAGTTAGACTATGGAGAGCGGAGTATGAGGAAAGGAATATTTTGAACTTGGAGCCAAGGCTCTAGAGTCTGATATTTCAGGTTCAAGTTCTGACTCTATACTTACTAGCAGAGTGACCCCACATAAGCTTTCCACTTGCCTTTATTTTCTGTCAAAATGAGGGTTAGACATAAACCTACGTCATTGGTTGTTACGAGGATTAAATGGGTTAAAATACACAGTGGGGTTGGAACAGTATCTGACACACAGGATGTGCCCTGAAAAGCTACTTAATGCTCAAGTTAGCCACTCATGTTAGTCAGCTTTCCTTGTCACTGTGACCAAAATACCCAACAGGAACAACTTAGAGGAGGAAAGATTTATTTGGGCTTCCACCCAATGAACAGCCTCCTCTAGCTGTGCCCCACCTCTGAAACTTCTTATAGTGGAGAGCATGTTTTCAATACCCAAGTGTTTGTGGGGACAGTCTAAGCTCAAACCACTGCACCACTCTTGGTGTTTTTAGTCCCTATAGGGAAATACCCACTACCATACCACGCCTGGCCTCCCCCTGGAGGAGAAGATTCCTAAAGATTGGAGAGTTAGAGACAGCCATACTTTGGTTCTCTCCTTTCTCTTGAGGACCATCTGGGGGAAACTTGAGTTTCATCCAGCTCCTGCAATATTAGGTTTACCCTGGCTCAGAGCTGCTATGCCTGGCAGATAATCCTTACCAGTTCTGATGTTCAGTAGGAGGAGGAGCTGATGCCCATGTACGTAAGGCAGTTTCTTTCTTATCAGCTTAGCAGCGTTCATATTTTGGCACAATCTGCCTGCCTTCCTTATTTATTTATTTTTCTGTTCTTCTACTTGTTTGGAACTTAATTGGAGTGACTTTATTGGATCCTTGTAAAAGCATCAACAGTATCACATTGAAATTGAATAGAGATGCATGGGAATTAATGGCAGGCGTCTTAGGAACTCACGAACAGAAAATTCATGCTCAGGAGTAGGAAGAACTAAAACAGAAAGCCAGTGTTAGCATCCTTTTGGGATGCTAACTGTGAACAGCAAACCAGTATCTCCTACAAGACCATGAGTGTGATTTCCTAAGTATCACAACCCCCAAACTCTCAGAGAAGCAGGATGCAAATGTGGCTGTTCAGAAATTGTCATGGCAGCTGCTGCTTCTCCTTGATAGGGAGGCATTGTAACCAGCTCAGACGCCAGCAGAGGGTCACAGCATCACGAGAGAAATGTGTACAGAAACCAAATGCGTGGCACGGAGCACAAGGACTGTGCTCAGGACCCAGCACACTTAGATTTGAGAAGCAGTCACCATGGACCACAGGGCTAGGCAAACAGAACCACTGTTCCCAGGTGGAGGAACAATCAAGGGCGATGTTTGTCTAGCATTGTATGGACTCAGCTATCTAACCCATTGTTTAAGACCATCTGGAAACGAAACTAGGACAGCACGTACAGCAAAGACTGTGAGTACGGGCTTGAGACATGGGAAGGACACACTGATACAGCCTTGCATGGCACTGTGAGGACCCAGAGAGGGGCCAGGAGATCATGGTGATGCCAAGTGCAGAGCAATGTAGACAGACCAGAACAGAGACTCTTCTCTGCCACCCCTGGCTAAATAGTTTTTGGGTGATAATCAGAAGTATATGGTAGACCACACGGTAGGTATTTGGTACTTTGGGTGGTGAAAAAATTCACATATTTAGTGGAATGGCTTCACATATGCTTCTTGCTCCACAACACAGGTACAGATGATTCAGAAGTAAACCTGGGCTCTCTGTGTTTAAGGCTCCACACAGGTATGTCCCCCACTCAGCTAACTGGTAGGCAGTGTGGGCAGAATCAGCCAAGCAGATTGTGTTTATGGATACTTTTTCATAGTGTCTTCTTTCAGTGTGTGGGTGATCCTATTACAATGCAAGTAACTTAAGGCTTTCAGCACAGAGTGTGTACTTGGCCAAGTGTATAAACTTTACACAGTGCCAACAACGGGGCTTCTGGTGGTACTAGAAGAAGAAACATATATATATTTATGATAAATAATCCTGCTTCATTATCTCCCCCCCCCTTCCTTCTTTTTCTTCTTTCTTTCTTTCTTTCTTTCTTTCTTTCTTTCTTTCTTTCTTTCTTTCTTTCTTTCTTTCTTTCTTTCATCTTCCCTTCCTTCCTTGCTTGTTTCCTTCCTTTTTCCTTCATCTCTTATGCCCTTGCTCCCTCTGATGAGGCACTGAAAATTGAGTGCCTGAGAAGCCAACACTGAAAAGCAGTTTATCAGGCCGGCATTCACTAATGGCTTTCTTTGGGTAAAGACCCAGGGAAGGGCTAAAAGGGAATAGGACCCAATGGGGGAGAGTTTGAGCTGTGCTAAAAACCTGACACCCCACCCAACCCTATAGAAACTCTGGAGCTAGAATAAACCTTCAGGGTGGCCCTGAGTTCTTCCAAGATGGCTGAGATTTATTTTATATACTCTCACATTAATCTGTTATTAGATATACACCTTCTGAGAAGGGGATGACTTTGAATGACATTGAGGCTGATAGGTACAAACATCTGCTCTCAGCTCTTCCAGAATGGACATACAGTCATGAAAGGGTTTCTGGACAGCAAAGTATGTGCCCGCCACTGGAAGCCTTGAATGTGTACAGGAGGCTGATCCCACATTGTTATTTGAGGCAGATACCAGGGAGGGGAAGGAAAGAGTCCTGGAACCAAGTTGAACTGCAGGGATGTTGCAGTAATCTAGGAAGAAGTGGGGTAAGAAGAGAAAGGAAAGGACATTGGGAGACTAATCTGCAATGACCATCAAGAAAACAAGTACAAAATAGAGAAGAACTGGTGGGGTTCTCCAACTTATACCTCCAATTCACACTACATTGTCTTTTGCTTTTTCTTTCAGCTCTGAGGCAGCTTTGTATAGCTGTTGAGTGATAGGAGTTGGATCGAAGTTTGGCTCTCACTAGTCATAATGTTTGATTCTGGTCCATTTTTTTTAACCTTTCTAGCTTATCTAGAAAATGGGTGCCAAGCTATCTACCTTTTTCCTGGTTGATACAATTTTATAAAAGATGAGAAAGATGCAATGTTACAAGGTTGAAAAGTTTGGATATATGCAAAAGCATTTATGACAATGCCTAATTCATATTAGATTTTCAACAAAGTCAATTATTTTCTAATAATAAAGGAGATTGGGTTAAACATTCTAGAGTGTTCCTTGGGATCCAGTTTTGAATAATAATCTTGTTGGAGAATGGCATTTGCCTAGCCTTCTTGTGCAAAAAGGATAGTGTTAAAAGCCTTCTGGTTTTACGGTAAAATAAATGCATGAAACATTCATCTTTCTGCTCAGACTTAGCCTGTTGAAATCTGCCTGGAGCAAAATTTCATGGCTGAGAGCTCTAGAAAATGACATTCTGAGCTTGAGGTTCTGCATGAACCTTTGCATTGCAGCCCTATTTAAAGGAACATCTTAAGTCTACCATGAAGTGGCATTTGGGTTGATGGTTTTTGTGTTGAAGGATAAAAGAAAGCAAGGAGCAAGATTTTGCTTTGTTTCAATGATTTCCCACCTGGTGAAAACCATAAAGGATTTCTGATAGAGAATAGAGCAGGAATTCTAAAGTGTGCTGAGAGGCCCCTGTACAGGGAGGTGCTGCTGCAGTGGCAGGGAGTACTTTCTGGAGAGTCACAGAATATGGGGGACACTCCATAAAAACACACTGATGCAGAGGGCCTGAGGTTGGTAAAATTGTGTGGGCCTAAAAGCAAATCTCTAGTATCTGAAAAAAATTAGCAATTCTGAAGGGGGGTATGACAGCTAAAAAGGAATGAATAAACAATAAATTAAATATTTATAAAGTTCTACATTACATCAACTAGCCTATTAGAACTTAACATACGCATGCACACATATAATAAATATATGTATATGTGTATATATACACACAAATAAATATGCATTTATTATATATAATATGTATAGAAAACAAAGCTTAAACACAAGAAGAAAGTCAGCCAGGCATGGCGGCACATGACTATAATCCCAATACTTGATTGGCTGAGACAGGAAAATCACAGCAACTTAGCAAGACCTTGTTTCAACATAAAAAATACAATGGGGCTGAGGATGCATTTTAGAGATAGAATACATCTGTATTCAACCCTTAGTACCACCTCCCAGATAAAGGAAAAATGTCAATAATTTATACTACAACAAATTAGGAATCGTTTTTATAATCCTTGATACTTTGGCAAATAAAGCAAGGATAACTAACATAGAATGTAGAAAACTTTTATTTTAATAAAGTATACAGGTGGCCTTACCCTCCTAAGTTTTAAAGTTCTCAGGGCCCGAAAGGCCCAGAAAGATGTCCTTCTCAGAGAAAACTTCCCAAAGAAGATAAAACTAGAATAGCACTTGGAGTCCAGAGCAGCCTGGTGACACACCAGTCAGGTCTATCCACTTATCTGGCAGTAGGTCAGGCCTTTCTGATGACAGAATGTGGCCCACGGCTTCCTGCCAGTAGCGACGAGATGGACTCCTGGGCTCTCAGCTTCATAAGAAACTGAGCTATGGAAGAGCGGGGTGATTTAATCACCTCCTGATTGTTTTGTGATTCTCCTTTGCAAAGGAACTAATTCTCTCAGACTCAATTGAGGGCACAAAGAGCAGAGACCGATGGGACAGGTGAGGGGGAGCAGTTAGCACAGAATAAACACAGAGTCTGTTCGCCAAGCTCAATAGCGGCTCTGGCCTCCCAGTGATGCCCCTGGCATTTTATTTTCCGGCTGCAGCTATGTCAGGGCAAAGATGTTTTATTAATCTTCCTTGCCCTTTCCCCCAGCTCAAGTCGGAAAGAGAATAGGAATTTGGAGAGGGATGTGACACTCTTGCTTGTGCTTCTCCTAAGAATCCCAGAACTTGAGATGCATTAAGTGTGTCTGTCTAGGATTGGAGAAGATTCACTTGCAATCTGAAGCTGCAGAGGCCTGTAGCTTTACTTCTGAGAATGACTCTTCTCTACCTCTCGCGGAAGCCCTCTCTCCCTCCTGGGTTTTTATTTTATCTTCCCAAGCATCAAACTGAAGCTGGAACTGTGTTTGGGGGAGCAAAGCCAAAAGTTTCATACCTGTAAGATATGATGATAAACCTCATTTGACAGTAAACTTCAGTAGGTTTATTTTTCCCCATATGTGTTCACTTATTTATCCTCCCTTACTTTCATATAAGAAATTAAAATAGCCTGGCTTTGATGACACACACCTGTGATCTCAGTACTTGGAAGGCTGAGACAGGAGGATCGCAGGTTTGTGGCCAGCCTCTCGGCAACTTAGCAAGGCCCTCCTCAACTTAGTGAGACCCTGTTTCAAAATTTAAAAAAAAATAGCTGGGGGTGTAGCTCAGAATGCCCCTGGGTTCAATTCCCAGGACCAAAATAAACATATTAATAAATACATAAAAGCTTCTATTGAGTTCTTACTCTCTAGCGAGTATTTGGCTACGTGGTTACATTTCTATAATTTACTTTCTCCTTCATTCTTAGGAATTAAGTACTACTGACCCATTTTAAAATTGAGCAAATGAAGCTCAGAGATGTGAAGGTCACAGGGTTGTGCGTGAAGGTCAAGACCACCATTCCTCAGAGTTCACTCACCTTCACAACACAGGATCCTGGCATGAGGGTGCTTATGTCTCTCCTCTATTTCCTCATGGAAAGTTAGAATACGTTATGTCTTAAGAACTGTCAAGTTTCATTCTAGGTGCCTAGAATAAAGAGAGAACGTTCCCTTTAAATGAGGTCTTTGTGTTCTAGGAACTTACATTCTACCCAGGATGAGAACACAAGAACCACCATTGTTAGAACATTGAGCAAATCTCCTGAAACAAGCTATCTACCAGACTAGTAGGGGAACAGAAAAGGGGTTTGAGTAAGAAGGGAAGGGTTAGCCAGGCATGGTGGCACACATCTATAATCCTGCTACTTAGGAGGTTGACAGGAGAATTGCAGGTCTGAGAGCCAGTTTCAGCAACTTATCAAGACGCTCAGCAACTCAGTGAGACCTTGTTTCAGAATGAAAATGAAAAAAGGCTGGATAGCTCAGAGGGAGACTTTCTCTGAATTCAGTCCCAAACTAATCAATCAGTGGTTGTGACTGAGGGAATTCGAAGGCCTCATTTCAAAATGTACCCTGAAGGATAAGGTTCTGCTAAGAAGATTAATAATTCAAAAGTGTTTTTTATAGATAGCAAATAGAGGGCCACTTTTGTCTGCATACTAAAGTCAGGCTTTGGTATGGGACTGAACATAATTTATTTTGATCTTCTGATCTCAGTCTGTCCTTCAGTGTGAGAGGTATTGTCCTTCATATTATTTTACTCTGTGTGTGTGTGTGTGAGAGAGAGAGGGGGGGGAGAGGAGAGAGAGAGAAGAGAAGAGAAGAGAAGAGAAGAGAAGAGAAGAGAAGAGAAGAGAAGAGAAGGCAGGCCACACACCACCTGTGACCTCATTTTAACCCATGGCTAGGGACACTGAACAGGTGTCTGAGGGTGCTGAGGCATCTGAGTTTATGCCACCACCCATCTTCCTCCCTACTCTGGCAGAAAGAGGTCCACACACCTGCACCTGTCCACAACCCTCCTGCAGCCCTCTGCTATGACAGCCTGAACCCCCAACTCCCTGTGTGTAAAACACCTGCTCCCACTGGTAGAACACCCTCTCTCCTGAGCACCTGCCCAGAGGCTCTTCCCACCCATTCTCTGCTAAGCTTGTTTCATAATGTTCCATTGTACAAATATATAGGTCCATAATCCTTAACTCCAAATTTTAACATCTCCAATTCTCTGAAGCCAAGTTTTACCCCTAAAATGTGATGCTTCAGCTCAACTGACAACAAAACTGAATTAAACTGATAGAAGAATATTCATAGTTTGGTTATCCTACTTGGTGTTCATGAGGATGCTTCAGAAAGTAGGGACATACTTGAGTTCAGGGTGCTGCCTTGAGCTTCCTAGAAGTGGGTGTATCATACATGGCCAGTATTTAACCAAAATAAAAACAATCCTTCTGAAACAAAACTGGCTCCAGTGGCTCTGGATAAGAGGCTTGACTTTTATCATGTTTTATCTGCTCTAACTCTTGTTGATGAACATTATAATGACTTTCAACCTTTGTTCTTACAAACAATGTTACAGTGAATTTCTTGATACACACACAATTCAACACTCATGGGTATTATCTGCAGGGTAAATTATTCACAGGGGAATTCCATGGGTCTAGTGTTTGTATACTTATAATTTTGAACTGCTTAATGATCTCACCAGCATTGCTGAGCAATATCATTTTTCTCTACCTGCTTTCCAATTCTACCAAGTATAATCAACTCGTGGCTATTCTGTGCTTCATTAGCTAAAAGTCCCCCATTGTCCAGGGCCACATTTTTCTTGTTTGATGATTCATGTTGACTGTGAGAGCTACCAGGGATGGATGGCAAGAGAGGCACAAGTGGTACTGAGCCATGGTCGACTATCAAGTAGATTGACTGCAGTCTTATTCTTGGAAAATGGACAGTCCAGCTATTTCTGGATGAGCTTTAACAATGAAATGATATGGCTGATCCTAAGTCCAAATGCCAGACATTAGACATGATAATACTTGGGCTTCTGAGGTTTATCTGACGCAAAAGGATCACACCATCTGTTGTTTTAGTAACAGTCAGGTTACACAGGGTGAACTGGGTTAGTGAATCAGGACACAAGTCCTTGACTATGTGGACCACAAAGCTTACTACAAAAGGAACACAGCATCTGACCAGGACCTGGGTGTACATCCTGGCTTTGCTGGCAAGTATAGGTAAGTCACTTGATCTCCCGGAAATCTGGCTGCCTCACTGTTTAATTGGAATCATTATCCTTTGTATCATTATTGTTAGTCGCCATACAATTAGATGAATCAACGTACTTTAAGATACTCTGCTAAGAGCAGACACTCTTTACAGGGCTGGTTTAGATGTTGTAGCCCTGAGCCAAGAAGGTTCTTTTAATTAATTTGTAAATCTCATGATAAAATAGTTTAACCCACTCTGTTGGATCTGTTCAGGAAACTGATCTGAGCAAGTTTTTGATGGGAATACATTTTAAAAAGAGAAAAAATCTAGGGGACAAAGAAGGACTGCCAGTTGGTCCTGCTCATCCATGAACAAGTCATCTTATGTGCTTGTCGGAGGTGGCTTGGCCATGGTTGTGGTTGCTTTAAATGTGGAGGTGTCTATGCATGGAAGAGGCTTTGAGTGTGACCCCCACACATACTTCTTCAAGAGGACCAGTGCCCAAGGGTGCTCTCTCAGGTAAGGCCCCTCTGATTGTCTCCATTTCCCTGAGGCATGGGACCTGTTCTCATATCTCCTATTACTTCTACCTGTGACTTTTAAATAAATGAATGCAAAATGGATTATTCTCTCAAACACCTGGCTATGAAAACTAAATTTATATTAAATGACTGGATACTCTTCCTCACCCTCAATTTCTAAGTCATCCTAAGTTTATGATTTCCTAAAGAATCAGGGATCTCTATTTCTTGAACAAGTGCACAGATTCCTTGCCCTTCAATTGCAGGGAAATTATACTTGCAGATGTCCTCTTGAAACAGATGCTTCAGAGTCTGGCAGCTGATGGTGAATTTGGTGGAGCCAGGCTGATGAAATTCCAGTCCTGCCTCTGCCACTTCTTTCTGTTGTGGTTTGGGCAAGGTATGGAAACCCTGTACCTCCACCACTCCCCTTGTACCATGAGGGAGTGACGATATTGCAGCCAGCCCCAGGGGGTGGTTATGAAGAAATAGTGAAAGACAAAATAAATCATGTACAGTGGTTAGAAGGGTGTCTACCATGTAATAAACATGCAGCAAATGGGAGATAAAAATCCATTCCCAGAATGATGGTCTGCCATGTGTTGGGCGCTGAGCCAGAGAATGGGAGACAGGGGTGGTGAACACGATCTGTAATTGGGTCCAGAACTAACACCCTTCTCTCTGTCAGCATTTCAAAGCAGTTGGGAAATAGGCTAATGAAATAACGAAAGAACAAAATGCTAGACTTGTTATTGGAAAAGTCTTGGCAGATGAACATGTCTTAGGGTGAGTGGACCTGGTCTTGCCAAAGCCCAGTGGTGTGCAGGTCTTAGTATAGCTACATCCCAGACCCCCCTGTTAAGATCACTCTTCTTACTGGTGCAGGTGAGGAAGGGAAGAGAGATATCAATCTCTCAGGGCTTTATATCCTTGTATATTAGCCCCACCCAATGGGCTGGTGGCCATTTCCATCTACAAATAAAGACTATAGTTCAGAAGGAAGGAAAATGTAAAGTAAAAGATGGGGTTATTTTTTTATCTGCTACGTGACATGGAAATAGATGGTGTTTATATAAAATTAATAGAAAGGAGTCCTGTATGTGCTTAGAAAGCACAGAATAATATTGAAAGATGCCTGAACTCTATGAAGAATATTTATGATTATGGTTTCCAAGTTTTCTTCATGACCATCCTGTAAAGCAAATGGAGAGAAAGGAAATGGGCATTAACCAAGTGCTCACAACTTACCATGCAATGATCCAGCACTTTACCTGCATCCCCTCAGGTTGCTTTATCTGCTGGAGATCAGGAGTTGGTAACTGGAGATGGTCTCCATCTGACCACAAGCCCGAGAGGGAGAATAAGGTAGTTCTGGCTAAACAACCTTCAGGTGACTCTGCATTTGCGTATGTGGTCTTTCATCTATTTTTTTTTTTGGTGCTTCATTTTTTTTTTAATTTATTCACCCGATTTTATTGTGGTAAGAACCTCAAGGAGAGAACTATCCCGAAAAATTTTGAGTGTACAATATCTAAGCATTATTGAATGTAGATACAATAACATATGGCAGATCTTTAGAACTTACTCTGTGCTCGACTGTCAACCTTATGCCAGTTGACTACTGACTCTGTTTATCCCTCCCCAAGTCCCTGTCGACTATTCTACTCTTTCATACCACGACTATTTTAGATATCTTGTGTAAGTGAAACCATGCAGTATTTGTCTTCAAGATTCATCTATGTCATCCCATAGGGCCTGGTTTTCTTCTTTAAAGGATGAATGGTATTCCATTGTATGCACGTGTCATATTTTCTGGCAACAGACATTTAGATTGTTTCTACATCTCAGCCATTATGAATAGTTCTACAATAAACATGTGAATGATAATATCTCTTAGAAATCCTGATTTCAAGGATTTTGGAAAAATATCCAGAAGTGGGATCACTGGGCCATATGTAGTTTCATGGTAATTTTTAAAATTGGGCACATTTTAATTTTACATCAAATTGGGGTACAGAGTGTTAGAAAAATACAACCACTCTTGGTACCCTCCCTATCAGGCCCCTCTTACCTTACAATACCATTCCTATCAGCTAGTCCCCCTATCCTACAAGACTTTGATATTGGAATTGGAAATTTTGTATACATTTATAGAAATATATATTATTATTGTATTCTTTATGACTTCATCCTCCCTCTTTCCTCAGCACCCTCCACTTCCCTGGAATCTTTGTCCATCTGTCTGATGTTGCCCTTATTGACAAATATTTATCTTCCACACATAAGAGAGAGCATACATCTACTTGTTCTTTGGGACTGTGTATACTCAGCATAATATCCTCGAGTTCCGTTCATTTTCCTGCAAATGGTGTAAATTTGTTTTCTTTAGGAACCTCTATTTTGTTTTCCATAGCACTGTTTTATATTACTAACAACAATTATGACAAAGTTCTGATTTCTCCAAATCCTCAACAACCCTTGGGCTGTTTTGATAATAGCCTTTTGGATACATTGAGATTTTTGACCTTTAGTATAACCCTTTGAAAGAAATTCAATATTTTTCCAAATAGATTTTGGGTGTGCACCAGGTACAGGCATGGGGCTGTAATGGCAGGCAGAAGCAGACAGTATTCCTCACTTGCAGGGGCTTTCTGTTTTGATGTAGGGGAGGAAGTCTAGGAGCCAGTGATGAAGGTAAAAGGGCAACTCTGGCAGGTGTCTGAAGGTTAGGAGAATGTGTCTAGGAGACTGTGACAGGGAAGGAAGGGCAGACGCATTTCTAACTGAGGGAATGGTGTGTGTCAGTGTCCTGGGGCTGAAGTGGGAGGGGATGCTGTGAGACACCAGCTCATTGAACAGCAGAGGAAAGAAAGGCAGCAAATGTGGTCAATGTGCCAGCTTTGTGGATGGAACACAACCTGAGAACAAGCTGTGGCTTACTGATGTCATCTGCATGTAGTGAAGGAACAGTGCATTTGCCACATTGACCTCCTCCCTTCACGCTGAACCTGTTGCAGGGAGAAGAAAAATCTGGCAGTTGTGGATTGGTCAGCCTGAAGTGTCAATGTGAGGGGAACACCTACTATTATATACAAATGTGCAAGCTAGGAAAAAGAGCATTATGAAGGTTGAGTCTCCTGGCAGATTCCACCTAGCAGGTTTGTGACAGGGTTGGGGCTGGAAGGATCCTAGTTTCGCTGACTCTGAGGATGCTGACCCCTCACCACAGCACGTGTCTCTCTGAGAGATGCTCATTTCTTTACACTCTCATTAGGGAGACCCAAAAAAACATTCAGTGATGCTAATAAAAACTTCTGCCCCCAGAGCATAATCAGGGTCAGTGTCCCAAGCCTGTCCCCTCCACTCACAACCAATGCACCCAGAGCTGTCCGAAATCCATGACACTTATACTTCTGTTTATAATTTCTTTTTATCACCTTGTCCACTCTTTTCTCGGATAATCTCCCAGCACTTTTTAAGAATTGTAAGAAAAACTACGTACTAGAAAAAAAAAAAACCAGCCTGATGGCTATGTGTGCTGAAAAGGAAGGCACACATACATGCACAGAAACACACACATATATGCACATACACACTACACACACACAGATACACACATACACATTCACACATATACACATACACATGCACACATACATATGCATACACACATGCACACATACACATACATGTACACACATGCACATAAACACGCACACATACACAAACATGCACACACCTACATACAGTCACTCACATACACACATACACATACATATATATACATACACACATACACATTCACACACAAACATACACATACACATGCACACATACATACGCATACACACATGCACACATGCATACATACACATACATGTACACTCATGCACATGCACACACACAAACATGCACATACACAAACATACACACACCTACATACAGTCACTCAATACACACATACATACACAAACATACACACACCTACATACAGTCACTCACATACACACATACACATACATATATATATATACATACACACATATACATACATGTACACACATGCACATAAACATGCACACATACACAAACATGCACACACCTACATACAGTCACTCACATACACACATACACATACATATATATATATACATACACACATATACATACATGTACACACATGCACATAAACATGCACACATACACAAACATGCACACACCTACATGCAGTCACTCACATACACACATACACATACATATATATATATATATATATATATATATATATACATACACACATACACATTCACACACAGACACAGACATCTTAGCACTACTCGTTGTATGGCCTGGAAGAACTCCCCTCCCCTCATTATACCAGTGCTATTTAATGGAGCTTAACAGATCACTGGGAGAATCCCATGAAAATCTCTGTTTCCCCAGCCACACACACAGACATCCATTTTTGCGTGCACTTCTGTAGGCCTGCACATTCCCTGGAGCCTGCCCCTGAGTCCTCACACGGTTCCCAGCATTTTTTAAATTTCAGCTCTCTCCTCTTTGCTCCATGACTTCTGATTTGAATGTCAGTCTCCCCTCAGGCTCCAGCAAGCACATAACTGGAAGATCAGTGGTCTGGCCATCAGAAGTCCTGGCCGCCTAGCTTGGCTCTGCCACTAACTTGGTCTGCAACCTTGAGCAAGTTGCTTGTTATTTCTTGTATTTGTTTTCTTCCTGAGCTATCACCTACTGCTCATAGTTTTCTAAGGATTGACTGAGTTCCAGTATCACAGGGTGTGCCTCAGGGATGGGTGTTAGTTGCAGTGATTAATGGACGTCTCGGAATCTCACAGGTGCCGTCAGTAACTGAAGATGCTACATCAGCAGATCTCTGGTGCTTTCACAGGTCGGATTCTGGACTGCACCCTACCACTTGGGCTCTCCAGTGTCTCATTTTCTCTCTGACTCCATCCCTGTCCCTTCCACAAGTCTAGATTAAGGACCATCCCGATGGGTCCTTACAGCGCTTTCTCAGCTGCAATACTGCAAGTACTCGCAGGAGGAAAGATGGCGGATTCTGAAACAGGAATCACTAATCCCTGAGGGAGAACAAGTCCTTCTGAATCACCAAGCTGGGGACAGAAGTGACCTTTTGGGTGGAGCAGAACACATTGGCCTTGGGGCCTTGGAGAGTGTGAAGCACCCAGTCTGCTCCCAGATGCCCTCTCTGGCTTGCTGGGCTATTTTCAGCTAAGGAGTCAGATTTCATTAGCATCACCCAAGATTCTTTTGGGTCCCCCTCATGACTGTGAAAAGAAATGATCATCTCGCAGGAAGGCAAGGTGCTATGATGAGAGGGGAATCAGCCTCAGAGCTGGGGAACCAGGGATCCTCCCAGCCTGGCTCAGTGGTCTCTGTCAGAAGACTCAGCCTTTGTAGTGCTCTTTTTCCTAACTTGCATATTTGAGAAAATAGGTGTTTCTTAGGATTGTTTTGAATATTGCATGGTATATTGACACCAACATGTGTTCAGCACAAACATGCAAGATAGAAAGATAGGTTTTGTATAACTTGGTATGATTTGGGGCTATAGCCCAAATTAAATACTTAGCAAACAAGAAAAAGTGGTATATGGTGTATTGGTTACATGGATGTCCATTGGCTGTTTTTAAATCTTACTTCTACGAACATTTATTATGTACCCTTGAATTAATTTCTTACTTCCTCTGTGTCTCACTGTTTTCACCTGTGAAATGGGTATAAAATAATACCTATAACCAGGACTCTTAAATGACTAAATGTATGGGGAATAGTGCCTGGCATATTGAAGATCCTGTAAGTGGTACTTATTTCTAATGGGTGTCATGTAACAAGATGACAGTAGTGGTTTCTGAGTTCATCAGCCCCCACAATGCCAAGATTCAGCCCTGCAGAAAACTCATAGCTTTTCATTTATGGTTACTAAAGGGTTGATAACCCAGTTCCAAGAGCAAAGCTTCACACAACAAAATTCTAAACTTCCCTTTCATCCTCATTGGCCAGAACTGGGGCACTGGCAAATGTGAATGAGATTCTGTAATATGGGTCAATCATGATTTGCCCTCTGGAATTAGGAAAATTGCTTGTGAAATTAAATCAGAATACCTCAGGCCAGGAAGAAGGGGGGTGTTGGCTTGATGGGTGATGGATAGGCATTGGATACACTTTAGAAATAGTGACGCAGGTCTCGGGTGGCTAAAATGACTTATCTAGGGTCACATGGAGCTGTCAGACTCTTGGCCTCCAACTGTTTTTCCCCCCTTGCTACGTATTATTTCTTGTTGACTAGAAAGAACCATAAAATTAAAGTGGGATTAAGGGATGATAGGTCTCTGCTTTAAAGAGTAAATGTGATGCTTTAAGAGAGAAACAGAAATTTGAGACTATAATCAAATGCAGAGTTGTTAGCTAGTTCCCTCAAACATCAACTTTTAGGTAGGCCTTTTCTTTATTTAGTCTTCCATCTGTTTACCCGCTCATTCATCCATCTGTTCATCTATCATAATTCAGTCCAGCCATTGGTCCATCCATCTACTCATCCATCTCTTCTTTCCTTCCTTTTATCAATTATCTAGTCTACTATCATTTTATCTATACATCTTTCAAACACCAACCCACCCATCCTAGCATCCATCTCTCCATCTCTCCATTTTTCAGTTATCTATCAGTCATCTTTCTCATTGTATGCATCTCCCCACCCACAATTCATACCTCAACATCTTCATCCATACACTCACTCATCTGCCTATTTTTCTACCCATCCATAACTCTGTTCATTTTATTTCCCCTTTCTCTCCCTCCCTTCTTTTTTTCTTCCTTCCTTCCTTCTAGTAACTCACTATGCTGAGTGGAGGATTTTAAAGTTACTCTGCATGCCCTCAGTCTTTGCTTTTTACCTGCTTGGAAAGAGAATACAGCAGGTTTATTTAGACACCATGTGCAGTTTCCATATGAAAAAGGCTGTGAAGAGAGGAAAGTGTCTGAGATGGCCCAGCTTGAGGCAATGGGGTTACACTCCAGAGATGGGGTCTGGAGCAGTTCGTTCCAGGTAAAGAAGCGCTCCAGGTATCTGGCTTTCTAGTTCCCCTGGACACCTTCTTTACACATATTATATTTGGAATGATGGTCTTTTGCCCGTCACACCTTGGTAACCCCATGTTCTTTCCCTACCCTTTTCCCTGGGGGAGGAAGTCAAGGTGAACACGTCTCCTCAGGTAAACTTCCGGTCTGTTTCAGCAGCCTCTGTCTGTCTAGCTAGCTACCTACCACACTCACATAGTCACTATCTTGGCTAATGAACTACCACATTGTGCCAAGTGTAATATGACAGTGGAAAAGGCCTGTGATTATTTGCCTTTCAGACATTCACATTCTGCTGGAAAAGCAGGCGATTACTCCTGATCAGTGTGTTCAGGGCTCAGGGTCTTCCTGGTCGGGTGGACGGGGGCATTGGCAGAATCACACAGTCCTGAGGCCAGCTGTGCAGGTGGCTCGGAGCACAAGCCTGAGGTCCTCTGAGCTCCTGGGCCTGATGTAGACGCCCTGCCATCTAGCACAATGTCTTTGGAATAAGCAGAGATTCTTACAGTTCTTCAGCTGTCTTAAAACACCAAGTACATTTGGCAAAGTGTTCTCCCTTGAATATTTAAAACCATGTTTTACTTAAGAGAAACGACTTTCATAAATTTCTGACCCATTTGAGCTTTATATCATTGTAATATTCTTTAAGAGCCAATTCGTGTCCAATAAGCTTTTCACCTTGTTTTAATGACTTTTTAAAATTCTCCTTTCTTGCAATGAAAACCGGATAAGCCAATTCCAGTGCCAAAGGGTTCAAGTTCAGTTCAGAGTGCTCAGATCATGAATTCTGAGAGAATTTTAAGTTGCAAAAATGAGCTCTGCTCATCGGAATTCAACTCTGCATCCCCAAAGATAGCCCGGTGTGGACTCTGTGGACCTTGCCTGAGGTTTGAAGGACTAAAGGACTAGACTTCTTCCTAAACATTTAAAAATGATTTAAACCTGGCCATAGTGGTGCATGCCTGTAATTGCAGTACTTGGGAGGCTGAGACAGGAGGATCACAGGTTTGAGGCCAGCCTCAGCAAGTAGCAAGACTCTGATCAAAATAAAAAATAAAAACAAATAAATAAAAAGGTGTTTGGGGTGTAGCATTGAGGTAGAATGTCTCTGGATTCAATACCCAGTATTGATCCTTGCTCTAACCTCCCTTTACGGTTTAGAAACTGAAGCCCCTGAGTGTAACTAACTCGTCCCAACTCACAGAGCAGCATAAGGCTGATGTGAGACCGAGTCCTGACTTCATCACTGTAGTCATCTCTGGAGGTGCTAGAACAAACTACCCTAAGCTTAAAGCACAGAGCTGGACTCCTCCACTTTTTGCAGGTCAAAAGTCTGAAATCAAGGGGTCGGCAAGCGTGGGGCTCTGTAGGAGGCTCTGTTGGCAATCGGTGGCTGGGGCTCCTTCCTTCTCTCGTCCGTCTCCATTTGATGCTGGGCCACCGAGATGGTCTAAGGGATTTTGTCATCTCATGATTCTGAACTGCACCACATTTGCGAATGAAGTCACATTTGCAGGGTTCTGGAGATGAGGTCGATTTGGTCGTGGACATATCTCTGATTGTGGGGGTCACTTAATGTCTGATCACTCAGGAGCTTAACGCTTTTAGTGTCTCATTTTCTCTCCTGTGGAAGTGTGGTGTCCACAGTCCCTACCTGCCAGTCCTGCGATGAGAGAGTATATTCAACTTGGATCTATCTCAGCCCTTGGAATCCACTCATTTTGAGAAGCACTTGGCCAGGGCACAGGCAGGGCTACAACAATCGGCTATTACAGATGCACAGGTACCCAGGGTAGCAAAAGGGGCCTTTATTTTGCAAATGAGGTGAAACAGTTCTCCAGTTGTAAAAATTGACTTCCAGTCTTTGACCCAGAAAATGTCCCTGTCCTGGATCCTCCCTGAACCCTCCTCCAGATGTGGTGAGCAGAGAACAGCTGTTACTGGCACCTCAGTTGGCATCAAGAAGTTCCTGCAGAAACAGTTTTCCATCTGGAAATTTGGGACAATCCTGAATCTGAGTCCCCCACCAACCCTGTGACTTAACAGATGACAAAGGCTTTTCAGAACTGGTCTGCAGCTAATCCACACACAAATGACTACTCTTGACTTAGAGTTCACACGCCTGCAATATAGCTTGGCTTTGGTGAGGAGGTAGGTGGGTCCAGACCCAACAATTGTGACAATTCTAACAAACTTTGGGAACAAAACCTGTTCCTTAGGAAGGTGGGTCTTTGTATTGATGCATCTATTGAGTCATCTGTAGCACAGGACATTGGTTAATAGCAGCACCAATCTTTCTAACCCCTTCCTCCCAATGTACATCAGCTTCCAATTTGAGTTAATCAAATGAGAAAGTAGAAAGGTCTATTTGGCTTACAGTTTAGAAGTTTTAGAACTTAATCACAACTGCTTATTTGTGAGTTTTTCAGATGCAGTTGTGGAGAGTAGAAGGCGGAGCTTATGTTCTCCTCTTGGCCAGGAATCGAAAGAAAGAGAAAATGAGAGAGACAGTGTCTAAAAGACACCTTCAAGTGTATACACTTGATGACCCAAGGGTAGGGCTCCACCTTTTGAATGCCCCCCCTGCTTCTCAATAGCACAACACAGGCTAAGGACCACGCTTTGAACACATGGGCCTTGGGGGACATTCCAGGTCCAGACTATAGCAGTTCCCTTCCTCTCTTCTTTTTTACTTCTCCCCTGGTGTCTTGTTTTCTGAATCTTATTTCATCATATGCCAGAATCTGCATTAGAATCAGATTAGAATCAGGGGGCATAGAACGTTGGCCAAGACAGACCATTCACCCTCTGATGTTCCATAATGGAGAATTCTGGTGCAATTTACCCACTTGGAACCCTGGTTAAAATGGGGAATGAGGAGGGAACTCGAGAGTGGTGTTTGAGTTTGGCTTTGAAGGGCTAGGTGGAGAACAGTGCCTGCAAGCGCTCCAGTGCCAAGTGGTCAATGCCTGTTGCAGGGAGTGATGTGAGCTGAGTGTAGTAGAACCAGGGAGGCCCCAGGGCAGAGTCAGGGGCATGTTAGCTACAGTGAACTCCAAGGCTCTGGCCAGAGCATCTGAGTCCAGAGGGTGGCAATGACAGGTCCCAATTAAACAAAGTTTTCTCTGGTCTAGTACAGAGTCTGGATCCCAGTGAACTGGTCTGGCCAGGAGACTAGTTAAAAAGCCCTCTCTTTGTACATTGACTTCTGTAGCCCAGGTATTACATTAAGCGTTGCTAATGCATATTTGCTACTTTAGCCATCAAGACAATCTTAAGTAGAATGTATTATCTCTCTAATTTAGCAAACTAAGACTAAATAATGCACTCATGGTCAACTCAGCTAATGAATGGTAGAAAAAGCACTATAAGGTTGTTTTTCACAGAGATATAAAAGATGCTCCAGTGGTCTTACTTGGTATAAATAAGTCCTGCCTGGAACCAAGTCAGTTTTGATGGTAGTTCAGGTTCTAGGATTGCTTGCATTGGAGATGATCTCAGGTCTTCTCCCTAACCTACCCAGCCAGATAAGATGGCAGCAGCTGGGGTCTCTGACACCAAGCTTTCCTTTATGCCTGTCTTTATGAGGATATAGATAACTATGTTAGCTGACTACTCAGATTAGCCTAGAAGAAAAAATTTGAGGGACTAAGAAGTCACAATAAAGACAAATGATCAGAAGATAGAGGTGGTATTCATATGAGCTAGAGTTTTTAAAGCCTTTAATGGGGACATGGTTTTCTTTATCATCCTGACACAGAGCACAGGTCCTAGTCCAAGTTGAGTATCCTTAATGTGCACCATTTGGTATCAGAGACATTTCAGGTTTTGTTTTCTTTTCAGATATTATAATATTACAGAAGCATAAGGAGATATCTTAGGGATAGGACCCATGTCTAAAAACAAAATTAATTTGTGTTTCATAAGCACATTATACACACCCTGAAGGTAACTTTGTACAATACTTTTAATGCATCTGGGTTTTGACTGTGACCTGTCACATGAGGTCAGAGGTGGAATTTCTCAGTCATTTCACATAATCACTCAAATAGATTCATATTTTGGAGTATTTTGGATTTTATATTAGAGCTGTTCAGTCTATACCATAGAAAGAAGGCACATGAGCCGAGCATGTTGGGGTATACTTGTAATCCTAGCATTTGGGAGGCTGAGATAGGACTGCAGTAGGTGGACAGCCTCAGATACTTAGGCCCTTTGCGACTCAATGAGAACCTGTTTGAAAATAAAGAATAAAAAAATAGAGCTGGGGATATAGATTAGAAGTAGAGTTTCATCCCTAGTACCATAAAAAAAGAAGGGACATGGGATTTATTGTTTATATTTTATTGATTTTCCCTACTTATGTCTAATTTTGGGAGGCAGATAGAGAGATGGAATATGATTAAACATTTATTGAGCACCCACCCTGTGTCAAGGTTTTTACATCATGGCATGTGCTTAACAGTCTTAGCATCACTATAAATTAAATATTGATTCTTCCCAATTGGATGGTTAGAAGAATGGGACCTGGGAGTGGTGAGCAAGTCACCCAAGGTCGCCGAGTGAGTAAATATCAGAACTGGGATTCACACCAAGTTCTGAGTCCACACCATACACTGTTTAAAAACAAAGTCTCTTTAATACCTTGGAAAGGATACTGTCTTTTAGGGGAAAACTTCCTTCTCCTCTGAGTTACTTTGAATTCCTACCTTACCTATGACTAATGTGGAGGGTTGGCATTCTGGTCCCCTCCCATCCTGGAGGGCATTGGCTCTACCCTTTGCTGGAGCCCCAACAAGTTCTGAGTCCTTAAGCAAAGCATCCACCCTGAACTAAGTGTTTCGGTGGGTTGGGACAAGGCTGGCCTCTGGGAGCTGAATCCTGCTCCTAGTAAGAGATTGTACCTGCTGGTTAATGACAGCCACTCACCTACTTGCTGTATTCTGGGAGACCTCAGTCAGATGGCAAAATGTCCAAGTGATACGTGAGTGGCAGAACCAGAGCCAAGCTAGTTTTTCCAAGGACAGATGAGACAAGTTGCTTGCTTGCCAAATTTTTTTCTTTTCAAAAGGAAAATATCACAGCTGGTCATCACTGAAAGACTGTTTCTGAGCTTATGCCTGAAGACATAAGAGCATCTGAGTTCATATGAAGAACTCATTCATAAATGACGATGGTGTGCTTTGGAGAGGATGTTGTGGATTGCAATTCTGGATGTGTTCCTTTCCACCCATGCTGTGTTCGTGCGCTTTGGAATAGAACTTGCTTCACCTTCTGTAGGGTGGCCTGGGCTTTCCAGTCTTAGTATTTGAGCTGGAGACATTTTTTGGCCAAAGAATGTGGCAGAAGTCATGAAGCAGCAGTTCCACACATTTGCTTACTCTTTTCTTGGACTGTGCCTGGTCCCAAGGTAAATAAGATTGGGCTAACCCATGGAGGTGAGAAACTGTAGGGCAGAAACAAACCATTGCAACCTAAGTCATACTAGACCAGAATCCTCAGCCCACAAACACACTGAAGACTCTTGGGACAGATTTCACTGTTGCTGTTTTAAGCCTGAGCTTAGACATTCATAGCATGTTTACAGACATAAAATCACGACTAAAATAATAAAAAAAGAGTGGTAAAAGTCAGGCAATGAGGTTTGGAATGGTTTATTATGAAGCAACAGCTGAGATAGGAACATCAATGAAAACAGTTTTATGGTAGAAGATGCTTGCTTAGCACTAAGTTATATGCCCCACTCCTTAAATCTGTTTCTCATTTCATCACCACAATCCCTAAGCTACCATTTTATTGAACACTGTCTTGGTATCTGGTACTAAGATTCGTATCTTTCATAAAATGCAATCCCTATACTTGCCATCTGTGATGTGTCTTATCACTTTCATTTTATGGATAAAGACACAAGTCTCAGGAAGATCAGATGGATTGACTATGTCCATGGTTCCTAGTTGAAAAGTGGTACATCTGAGCTTTAGCCTTGGATCAGATCAGAATGTCATAAGTACGTTTCTATCCCTGAGCTGCTTCTCTACAGTTTTCAAAAGAGGTATTTTTATATCTCATTTTTAGAGAAGTACTCGAGGTTTAGGACCATTAGATAATCTGTTTAAGAACATACAATTAAATAGCAGAGTCAATTTTTGAACATAGGACTTGCTACTCTAAAATGCAAATCCGCTGATGTTCCTTATTAAGAAATAGGTCCTAGATGGAGAACATGTTTATAGCCATGTTAGTTCTTTGTTTTAGAAACATGCTCTGTTCTGTTTGAATATTTTAAAAGTCCATATTTTGAAAACCTCAAATTGTAACAGAAAGCAGGTTGTAAAGGAACTGGTGAGATTTACTGCCCAGAAAAACCAGCTGGGAAGCATTTCAGTGTCAATCTTATTATTGCTTTTAAATTAACAGTGACTTCAAAACCCTTTGAAGTAGCTGGCAGGGAATGTCTAGATTAGGAAAAACAATCACTACAGTGTATTCTCAGCAGGCATGTGTTTTAAAATGTTCCTTCTCTTTATGCCTTGGCACTGGGTAAGGTTGGAAAGGAGGTGGGGGTTTCTTAGCAGGAAGCTCCTAGCTGACGTGGATTGCCAGGAAGACCCAATTAGCCTGTCCCTCTCAGTAGCAAAAACCCAGGCAGAAGAAATGGATTATTTGTGGCAGTGGCCAAAGTTGCTGAAAACATCAGAGACCACCCATGTGGTCTTTCCATGTCAAGCTGACTAGAAGGCTCTGAGAGGCTCTGAAGCCAGGGGCCTGGTGGATTCCCACCTGAGGGCAGTAATAAGTGAAACTGTAGTGGTTTTTAACACCTGACAAAAAAGTGTCAAGGTATTTCTGTATCCCACCCTGAACTTGAATGGGAAGGCCTCCACTAGCCAACATCTAAGACTAGATTTGGAGTGTACTTCTTTGAAACTATTGACATGTTCTGGGACTTCTCTCTCTTCCAATAGAATCCATACATACATATATCTATCCATTTATTCATCCATCCATCCATCCATCCATTCATCCATCAATATATCCATCCATCCATCCATCAATACATTCATCTATCAATCCATCTGGTGTTGCATGACTTCCTCTTAGTTGTCTGATGTTACCAAACATTGCCAATATTCCTGATTCCCAAGTGCTCCTCTTCATGATGTTAATTCTCCTGAAGAATGTAGCAAGTGCCCAGCGGGCCAGACCAAGTGTGTGTATGAGGTGCTGACAAAGCAGAGATGCTATAATTTTTAAAATAATGTGATATGTTTGCACAAACATACATTTATTATCAACATGGGCAAATTACAACCTGTTTGATCTTCCCTATGTATAATTATTTTTAAGAGATTTTAAAGTTGAATGACATATCTAAAGGAGAATGGAGATTTTATAATGGATTTGGATCTCCAAAAGTCATACTCTGTCCTTGTAAAGAAGAGAACTTAAGAAGTTACCTAAGTGCTTTGACAAGAAATTATTGTGATCTATGAAATGAGAAGTATGCATGTATATGTGTATATGAAAGAGAGAGAGAGAGAGAGAGAGAGAGAGGGGGAGAGAGAGAGAGAGAGAGAGAGAGAGAGAGAGAGAGAGAGAAAGAAGAAGGAGGAGGAGGAGGAGGAGGAAGAGGAGGAGGAGGAGGAAGGGGGGAGCGGAGGAGGAGGAGAAAAACTTAGTCATTCATTCGTGTCTGTTCTCCCAATGCCTAGGTCATACTCTGTGCTTTAATTAATCATATGTATATTCACTCTGCAGATGCTGTAGGGCCCCACCCATCTCCTTTCCTGCTTGTAAGCCAGAAGGACATGCCCATAGTAGCCTACAGCAAGTACAATTTTCTACCTGAGGGTTTTTTTCTGTACCACAGGCAGGAAAACCAGAAGCTCAGGGGAGTTAGGGTCTCCGGGAGTAGCCTTCTCCTCAATCAGTGATGGTTGGGAGTTAGGTGGTAGGGAGCTGGCTTATTGGCATATGGGCAGGGTCATTTGGCAAATGTTCTGCAGCAGGTCCCAGAGCTGCCCAGATACTACTGAGCCCTGAAGCTCTTAGCATGGACACATGCTTTCATGACCTCCCCTTCTGCCCAGTTTCCTCTAATGGTTATCCTGGATTATCTTGGATTTTCTTCAAATAAATAATCCTCTTGCATACTCATCCTCGTTTCAGAGTTGGCTTATAGGGAAATGGTGACTTCCACTTAGTACAGATGTGGGTTCAGCACAAAGCTAGGCACAGTGCTGGGTTTAGTAAATATTGAGTGAAAAAAACAATGAATAAATAAATGAAGGATGAGGTGCAAATGACTAATAACAGAATCTGTGTGTGTGTGTGTGTGTGTGTGTGTGTGTGTGTGGTGTACACACCCATGTGCTTCTTTTTTTCTTTTGGGATTGCGGGTGGAACCTAGGAACATTCTAGCTCTGAGCCCAACCCTGTTTATATTTTATTTTGAAATGCAGTCTTGCTCAGTTGCTGAGAGTCTCTGAAGTTGCTGAGGTTGGCCTTGAACTTATGAAACCCAAATGTATCTCCGTATAATTACATTTTGGAGGAAAAAAGTATAATGTTTCACAAGTAACTGATGATGATTTTATCCCTAGGGAATAAGAACTACCAAGACAGGTTTAAAAACAAAAGGAAAAACTGTGGTGTATGCCTGTCCCCTCTCTCTCCTAACCTGAATCATAGATACAAATAAAAGCCTTCCTTCTGTTTCTGATGATTTTAATCAAATTCAAAGATTTTGTGTAGAATGTCTTCTCAGGAGAAGGGCTAAGGAGACCTGAAAAATCCCATATAGTTGTCAGGAAAGGGGTGACCTCTATGGATGTGCTCAGTCCGTTTGTTTGTAGATGTGTATTCATTCAGTAATTAACTTACTCTTGAATGTGACCATTCCTTAATTGATTCATAATTTCCCTCTCTACCTGACTTGAGAACTTTTGTGCAGAGGATCTGGTCTTTCACTACATGGCCCCTAGAGACAGAATGCCTCGGTTGGCATCTTGAGCTAATAACTTAACCTCTCTGTGTGCCCGTCTCTTCCTACATAAACTGAAGACAAAGAGCACACCCTTAATGAGGCTGTGTGGTCAGCAGTACATTCACAGGCTTAGAACATCTGCACAAATCAAAGGCACAAAAGAGTCACTATTATTCTGTTTTGTTTGTTTGTTTGTTTGTTTGGGTTCATCAATCTTTGCTGGGTATTGTTTACTCCTTTATTTTCTATCCCCCCCCCCCATTTTGTTTGCCTTTCTACAACAGAAAGACCACATCAACCTGAAGGTACTTATTGTGCAACTTCCAAGATAATCCTGAGATTTTATCCTTTATACATCTCTCTTTTGATTATCACCAAACCAGGATAAAGTCCTATGTGGTCAGCGTGTGTCCTCTGTACCTGTTTAACTCCCTTTGAGGGTGATTCACCTGGGGCCTTCCAGCCACACTTCAGCTGTCTCAATGTTTGTTGTATTAAGCTAAGTTGTAGATAATGTTGGAGATAATTTTAATGCAGCAATAGGTAACTAATATATCAACATCCTGAAATTTTTCTTTCTTTTGTTGGAGTGTTATAGTTTCAGAGATTAAATGGTCACTGTTCTAGCTTCTAGCAGGCAGTAGACTGGCCCAGTTTTTTAAAAACATATATAGCAGTTTTCCTGCCTATAGTATCCTAGTCCTATAGATCTGCCTCTGGTACCCCATTTAATAAAACAATGGCACCTTTTAGGTTATATATCTTGTCATACCTCTCTCATGGAAATAAATATTGTAATCATTTAATACTAGGTTCTGCTATATCTAGAAGCAAGTCTCTGTTACAGTGAAATACCCCCAAATTAAATTGGTTTCAGTGTCACATAAAAGAAGCCTAGCCGTAGATGGCTTATCATTCTTTGGGTGGTTCTACTTTCATCAGGCTCTCAGTCTCTTTCTTGCTCCTGGAGTCTGATGTCCCTAATCATGACCACCTTATGGTCCAAAATGGTTGCTTTAGGCATATCCATCACACCCTCATTCTGAGCCACCAAAGGAAGAGACAGGTAAGTACGTCTGACTCTAATGGGGTCAGCACTCTAGGGAATCTTATGAGAGGTGTGTTCTATAGATATTCATGTAATAGACAAAAGATACTTAAAAAGTAGGATACCATGCAAACCATCTAATTCAATATTCCTAATCATATTTTCATTCAATATTTATAAATTTTGTTGTGCTTGATGCCATTCATTCTAGTTATTACTTTATAATGGATCATGTAATGAAAAGTTATTTATCTGTATATGCCATCTGCACTAGCTTTATATAATGCATTTCTAATGAAGTTAGCTTTTAAAACTCAAATATATCTAAAATAAAAATATGATTCTTCCTTTCATTAAGATATATGACTACAATACACCAATAAAATTTTTTTAAAAAATGTATCTTCAATTAGAAAGTAATGTTTTCCATCAAAGTTTACAATAATAAATAAAATTAAATTATGACATTAATTTGTTTAGATTCTACATACGGGTGAGATCATGTAAAACTTGCCATTCTGTTCTTGGCTTCTTTTGCTTAACATAATGACCTCTGTTTCTAAACATGTTGCCACAACTCTCAGGATTTCATTCTCCCTTAATGCTGCATAGTATTTTCTTGTGTACGCATACCACATTTTTTTTCATCATGCCTCAGTTGAAACTTTCATGTTTCCATTTCTTGGCTATTGTAAATAGTACCGCAATGCACATGGGAGTGCAGGTGTCTCTTTGACACATTGATTTTGTTTCCTTTGGGTATATGTAGAAGCTAAAAAAGTTGGTTCCATAGAAATTGAGAGTAAAATGGTGGTTATCAGAGCTTAGGGGAGTAGGGGAGAGAGAGGAATGAGGAAGTGTTGGTTGATCAATGCATACTAAGTTATAGTCAGATAAGAGCAAGTTCTGGTGTTTCACTGCGGAGAACAATAATATACTGTGCATTTCAAAAGGGTAGAGGAAGAGGATTTTTAACCCTTTTACCATAAAAATGATAACTGTTGATGAGGTAGATCTATTTAATCTGATTTAAACATAACACAGTGCATGCATATATTAAGGCAGTATATTATAACATTATGATGTACAATGTTTATGCCTGTATGTACCAGTAAAAATAAATTTAATTAATTTAAAAATAGAGGATATTGTATCAGCCAAGGCTAGAGCCAAACACTGTCCTGCTCACTCCATGTTGAAAATGAAGATAAGTGAGCTTCACACTGTTGCTATCTCCTGGGTGAACTGGAAGGACTGTAAGAAAGTAACTTGCTTCATATACTGCTAAATATAACATAATGTCCTGTTTGTCCACCACTTAAATTATTCCAATGTTGCTAGAAATCAACATTGTACACTTGTGTCACTCTGGTGCATTCTTTTGATCAATGAGAAAACCAATTTTCCAGAGACCCTGTAAGATTTTCTGAATGCCCCTTGGTTCTTTGTACTGTTTGTAAAGAACTTATTACCTGACTCTACAGTCAGCTAGCTGCTTTTGAGTCTATACTGACCTATCAGGCTGCGAGCTCTCAGAAGGCTGAGCCTGACTGTTTCTTGTCCTTAGGACAAAGACTGGTCCTGCCCAGAATCAGTGCATTTAATGGCTGGAGCAAGTAAAATTGACAAGGACATGCAGTTTATGTATAAGGATGAAACTATGGCCCCATTCTTCTGGGTCCTCCTTCATTGGTCTCTCCAAGTCAGATTTAAGGAGAAAGAAATGAATGTGATTCCAAGAACAGAGAGCACGAGGATTTAAAGTGCGGCATTTTTATTTTTTAAAAAAGGTTCTTGTGCTTTTTTCATGATAAACTACCATGTGTCTAATAATGGGTAAAAAAGAAATCATGATTCAAGACAAAACTTGCAAGAATTTAGTTCAGTACTATTGCTCTTGACAATGACAGTAATGAAAAGAATAGCATCCACAGATTGAGCATTTCCTGTGTAGAAGGTGTGCTTCTGAGTTCTGGAACTTTCTAGTGATCCACATACAATCAGTGTTCCCATTTTCTCCTCAGGAAATGGAGGCACCCATGAGAAATGACAACTCCTAAGTGAGGGGAGAGTGCACGTCAGGCTTAGGTACCCTTCCAGGTTTCCTGACCTCACCGGGCTTTTGTTCTGGGGGTTGCTATAGCAACAAGCTCAGTGTGAGTTGCAGTAACTTGAGGCAGATGTGAACCACAGCACCCTGCACCGGGCACACCCCACGAGTGCGCCTTTGCCTCCTGTCCTGGCTTCCCAGTGACCTCGGCCTCACACTACCCTAGTCACCTGTGCTACTCAGCCCACGAGGACCGAAAAATGAATACTCCATGAGGCAAAGCTTTGTTCATTGAGAGATAGAACCAGGTGGACTGATTATTTTCCACTTAACTCTACTGAACAGGCTGTGCAGAGATGAATTTTATATAATTTCTTAAAGAACAAAGTCATGCAATCAGTGGCACCTTGAGGCAGCCAAATTTATAATGACTAGAGCTACCCGAAACTAGAAGAGACATGGGAGCCTTATCCCCTGGAGGCCGCAGAGTGAGCCTGGCCCTGCCAACACCTTAACTTCAGACTTCTAACCTCCAGGGATGCTAGGTAATACATTTCTGTTAAGTCACCCAGTTTGGGGCATTGTGTTATGGCTGCCCTAGAAAGCTAGTGGTCTCTGCTTTCTTATAGCCTACATTGCCTTTAGAATGCCTTTGGCAGTTTGAAATATAACCGACTTTGGGCCAAAGCCCCTTCTATTTGTATTTTATGGTTCCAGTGTGCTCTTCTTTCATGCCTTCTCATTTATATTAGATTACAGGAATCTAGTACAATGAGCTAAGCTGTGGGAGGTGAGAGGCCATTGGCCTTATAGACCTGAGGAAGTTACCATATTATCATATTAATTGAATATTAGGTGTCAGGTGCTAAGCAAGGTGTCTGTCATGTAGTCACGTGTTGCCACCTTTACTATAATCTTCACCACTCCTTTGACTCAGCATAATTATTCTCATTTTACAAAGTGAGAGAGAGAGAGCCTAGTGACATTAGGTAACTTGCCTAAGGTCAGAGCTGGTGAAGGACAGCAGGAAGAACTCAGGTGTGGGGAGCAGCCTCAGACTTGACACAGCCTCTAGCACTCCACCCTGTGGCCAATTTATGGGAGTCCCAAAGGGCGCAGCTACACAGGATTGTATCATCTGGGTTCAGACCTAAAATGGAGTCCAAGGATGGGGGAGGAAGATGGAGGGTGGTCCCCAAAAACACATCAATTCACTAAGCCACCCTAGGGCCCCTTGTTGAGCCTTTGGACATCAGGTGGTTGTTATCCTATGTGGCAAATGATAATGAGGGCTCTTCAGTGATATTATCATATCTTAACACTGATTGCTATGTATACTCAATGCTGAAGAGCTGTGAGAGAGCTCTCCTGTAGTGCTTCCTGTCTGTCCACAGGCCCAGGTGTCAGGCAGAACCAGGTTCAAACTCCAGACCTGAACCTTACCAGTAGTGAGTGTGTTAATCACCCAGTCTTTTCACTTCACTTCTATTTACTATCTCCTAGTGGCATGGGGAGGGTTAAAGGAAGGGAGGTCAATGAAGCAGGTCCAGTACAGGGGAGAAATGCTGCCTCTCGACTCCTCTGCTTCTCATGAAGAAAGAGTTTCCTTCAAGATTTCTGACCTTCTTCATAGGTTTTCTCTCCACCGACTCTCCTAAGATATGATTATCACATAGAAATCCTATCAGATGTAATTGGTAAAACTGGTTTAGCTTTGAGGATTTTGCTCATTAAATATTTTGAATGGAAGAGGTTATGATTATTAAGAAATAAGAATTAGAATTTTCTTCTCTCAAAGGAAGGGCCACTCTCTGTTTTGTAGGAAAAGCCCACATACTTCTTTATATTTCTTTCTGTTAGAACGAACAGGTCTTGCAGATGACTAGTTTGAGATGCAAAGTTCTATTATTTAAGTGATCAAAAAATTGCAAACTGTGCCATACTTGCTGTACTTATGAGGAAAAAATAAGGTCTGGACGTGCTATGTTTGAGAGCCAGATTAAAGTGTGGGAATACAATAAGAAAAGAGGAATAAGAATTGGTATAAATAGGGTTCTTCAGGGAAACAAAGTCTGTAGGATGCACACATTTATTGCAAAGAATTGACTTACATAATAATGCAGGCTGAAAATTCCCAAGAAGATCCACCATCTGCAAACTGGAGGCCCAGGAAAGTTGGTGGCATAATTCAGTTTAAAGCCTGAGATGCAGGGGTACGGATAGTATAAATCTCAGTCTAAAGGCAGGACACCAATGTCTTAGCTCAAGCAGGCAGACAGGAGAAACAGTGGTGAATTTCTCCTTCCCTTTCTTCTCTTCAGGCTTTTAATTGAATGGATGGTGCCTACTTGCGTTGAACAAGGCAAGTTGTTTTGGGAAGCTCACCTATTCAATGCTAATCCAATCTAGATACACCTATAAATTATGTTTAATCTGGTGTCCCCTGATCCTGTCAAGTTGACACATGAAAATTAACCATCATAGAAATTAAACAAAAATTAAAAGCTATTTAAAGTAAAAAAAAAGTCCATCAGAAATTACTGATCTCCATACAAATTGATGTTTAAAAGCTTGTGGATTTCTGCCGGGCATGGTGGCGCACGCTTGTAATCCCCGCGCTTGGGAGGTGGAGACAGGAGGATCACACAAGTTGGAAGCCAGCCGTGCTGGCTTAAGAGACCCTGTTTCCAAATAGAAATATAAAAAATTTGTGTCTGGGAGTGTAGCCCAGAGATAGAAGGGTTTCCAGAAACTCCAGTACCACAAAATAAATAAGTAAATAAATTAAAAAATAAAATAAAAGCTTGTGGATTTCAAGACACTGAATAACATGCAAAGTTAGAAATCAATGAATAAAATGTATAGACATTACTATAGATATAACAAAAATAAGAAAATAGATTAGGATGCAGATACATACATGCTCCACCTGTCCTCACACCTGACAGTTAATGAAAGCATCCTATGACCACTGGTCTGGGATTTGCAGGAAAACATGCCACGTGCTATGCACATGTATGTTTCTGTCACTCTGAACCTTATTATGATCTACATTTCAACAAACCATTAAAATCATATTAAAAACAAAACACTGTTCTGTGCCTTCTTTTGTTTTTCTTTTAATTTAACATACACTGTGAATATTTTCATATTGGTATATACTATTTCCTTTGTAATGTTTCATGGTACTTTATTATATAAATGAATCATAATTTACATTTTTATTACCTATTAATGTACATATAGATTATTTCCAGTTTGTAGCATTTTACTTTTTATTTTTTCTAAGCAATATTACAGTAAAGACTCTTGGCCTTATATTATTAAGTACATGCATGGATATATCCATAGGAAAAAATCTCTGGAATGGAATTTATGAAGACATTTTAATAGATATTGACCTTTTGCCAAATTGACCTTCAAAGAACTGATGTCAATTTCTACTCCCATTACCAGTACATGAATATATTCCCCCCAAATCTTGCCAAAACTACATTTTATAATCTCTTTTAATCATTGCCAATCTGATAGGTAAAAAATAACCATATCCTGCTGTTTCAATTTGCATTTATTAAGTCATTCAATGAGGTTTGGCTTCTGCTCAAGTAATTCTAAGCAATTTATATTCCTTTTCTGAACCAAACACTTAATAGGTGTATAATAAATATTTGTCAAATAATTATATATACTGTTTGTGCTGTGATTCCTTTTATTATTAGCTTGAATAAATTCTTTTCAGAATTACAAATGAACACATTTTGCAAGTCATGCATTTGTTGTAAATTTTTTCCAGATTGACAAATGTCCTTTACGTGTGGATTGTTTGGGGTGGAAGAAACATCTAGAAAGTTGATCTTCAATTTTGGACGTGTTAGATTTGTAATTATTTTTAAAATAACGTGTCTTAAATCAAACTTAAAGCTTTTCTCTTATCTATCTGAGTAAGCACAGATGCCCTCATTGGGTCTCCTTTCTGCCCTGGGACATTTCTGGTGTGATCTCTGAATTGTCCTGTGGCTCAGCGATCTCCCCATCTCATTCTCCCTGCTCATATCATCCCAGCATTTGGGGAAATCTGGTGAGTTTGTGCTTGCTCCAGAAGTCTTTCCTTTTCTCAGTACTTCTAGGCATTGACACCTATACCTGTGAAGTGGTGAATGCAGAGGGGACTCTAAAAGGTGTAGGGCTCTCAGACTTTGGAAAGTACCATGGGATAGGCAGTTGCCATTACAGGGGATATTAGATGCAACACCAAGAAAACTGTTTTTGCATCTTCATTGGGTTCTTAATGCCAATTTTTCGGTATGTATGACAGACATGAGGACTCATTGACCTTAGAAGGACCTTAGAAGATCCTGGAAGATAGGCCACAGTTGACCCCTCTTGGGCAAGGTTAGTAGGTCCCTGGCAGCTGGAGGTAAGTGTTACTGGCTGCTCAGTATACTTCCTTTTCTTTCTCCTAATCTCTTGCATTTGAAGAGTGGCTTCCTCTTCATTTGTTCCATCCAAGCAAATTTCCAGCTTGTCTCATACCTATCCAATAGGCACTTTTATTACTGTGTTCAATATAGAGTCAGAATCTGCTGCAATCTCTGTGGGATCCTAGCAGATAGAAGAACTCATTAGGAATGGTGGCTACAGAGGGAGGGACCAAAGCTCTAACTTGGCTCAGTGCATCTTTCTCTGGGGGGGCTCTCTACCGCCAACTAAGGCCAAGGTATGCCTTTTTTTGAGTTCTATCAACAAGGATGGAAAGATTGGGCTCCTTAACATATCAGCAAATTGAATACCCTGGAGAGTTGGGGACTTGAGATGACCATGTAAGTCCATGGCAATTTTTGTGAGATGGTGATTTTGCCCAGGCTAAAAGGGGACCCTTGCCAGTTTTTGGGAGTTAGTACCAGCATGCTCTGTCATCTGTTTGCTATTACAAGGCTCAGCCTGCTCCACTGAAGGCTCTCTGGCGCCTTTCCTCGTTGGAAACACATTGAACACATTTTTAGAAACCGCACTAAGAAGCCGGCCCTGAGAAAGTGACTAAACACTGATTAATATTCTGAAAACACAAACAGTGCTGAGAAGCCAGTCATGAGCTTCTTGGAGGAAACTGGCTTGGCACTGGGGAAAGCCAGCTGTTGCTGGCATTTGATTGGTGGAGACTGTAAAATTCCTTGCAATGACAGTTGATGGATACACATTAAGCTTATTCTCTGTCTTACACACTGCAACAATCTGGCTAAATTTATGTCTTTTCTGGCATTTTGGAGAGTTGAGGTGTGCGGGGGCCCGTGTTTACTCTCAATATCTCTTTGATCGTACTGTATATTATGGGTTAAATTATGACCCTCTAGGTATATGTTGAAATCCTAATGCTGGATACATCAGAATGTGACCTTATTTGAAAATAATGTCTTTGAAAATATAATTAGTTCTGAAGAATAGGGTCATTTATCTAAAGGGATGGGTGTGATCCAGAGAAAAGGATACCCAGCAAGAATGCCATTATGTCAAACACAGAGATACCAATGGTCTAATGGAATGCCAGGGCCTGGTGGATACCAGCAGGGCAAAGAAGAGGCAAAAAGAGTCTCTCTTACAGGCCACTGAGGTAGGTACCCTGTTGATATCTTGATTTTGTACTTCCAGCCTTCATAATGTAAGACAAACAATTTATCTTAAGTCACACTGTGGAACTTGGTTATTGTAGCCCAAGGAAACTAATATACTATAGTTCTGACCATCTCCCTATCCTACACCAGACTGCACCTTTCATCCAGTCCTTTTATTCATTATTTTAATAAGAATTTATTAAGCACTGACTTTATTCCAGATATACTTTTGAGAGATGGTTATCAAAAATTCATAAGCCAAGCTGCTATCCTCAAGGAACTTAGAAGCTGGGGTGGGGATAGACAGGAACCTGTTAACAGATGGATACCTCTCTGCTTCCCGTTCTTAGCAGCATTTACTCTCCTTTAATGAAAATGTGTGTGTGTGTGTGTATGTGTGTGTGTGTGTGTGTGTGTGTGTGTGTGTGTGTGTGATCTTTAAACACATTGTTCCAAGATCCCCAGACTATTCTCTTTATAAGTGCTATAAAGTGTGACAGGGACCTTTTACAGGAAACATTTAGAGTATTTTATATTAAATTTTATATCATTTTAGAGTATTCTTTTATATATAAAAGAATACTCTAAAATGATAAAAATACTCTAAAATAATTAAATGAATAGTATAATAAATACATTAGCCAGAGACAGTCATTTATTATCATTATCAAGTATTACATGGTATATATATTATATGTGCTCTACTTTTATATGACTGGCAGTACAGGAGGTTTGCTTACACCAGGATCACCAGCAAACCCATGAGGAATGCTTTGCACTGCAGTGTGAAGAGAGCTGTGCTGTCACTGTGTGACAGGAAGTTTCAGTTGTACCATAGTTTTATGGAACAAGCATTTATACACATGGTCTACTGTTGATAGAATCATCATTATGTGGTATGCGACTAGTACTTGTTGTTGCAATCAAAGAGGAACATCGTGACCCTCTTGGATCAGGTGTGCCAGAGGAAGGATTGTAGATTTCATTCTGAGTGCATCTGGAAGCCATTTAGGGAATTAATTTACTATTTTTCTGCTAGCTACTGTGTGGGTAAGTGTAGGAACATGGATAGCACTGTGTGTGTGTGTGTGGGGGGGTAGTATCAAGTATCCAGGTGAATGATGGCATGGCTTATACTCAAATTCCAGAAGTGTGATCACATTTGAGAATTGCTTAAAGCCAAATGAAGATTTATTGATGGTCAGTGGGAAAACCAAGTTATAGGGATGATTTCTAAGTTTGGGAATGAACAATTGTACTGAACTGTGTTCTCTCTCTCCAAATTCACCTGTTGAAGTCCAGTACAGTGTGTGACCACATTTGGAGATAAGATTTTTTTTAAATAACTGTTTAAGTTAAAATGAAGTCTTTAAAATGGATTCTAATCTAGTGTGGATAATGTTCATACATAAAGAGGAAATCTGTACAAACAGAAAGTACCAGATGCATGATTACAATGAACCAATAAAAAATAAAAATTAAAAAGGAAAGATACTAGATGCATGTGTATTCTGAGAGATGAACACAAAGATACATCAGAGAGATGGTAGCTACACTTGCAGCTCTGAAGCAAGACCTTAGCAGGAATTAAACATGCCAACATCAACACCTTGATCTTGCATGTTTAGCCTCAAAATTGATGAGAAAATAAATCTTTCTTGTTTAAGTACCCCAGTAGTGGTATTTTATATTCATTTGCCTAATAATCTAATAAGTCACAGAATGGGAGTAGTGCCATTTGTCACAGGAAAACTGGGGACAAAAGTAGGTTTGAATATACTTGGAAGGTGATATCAGTTGTTGGAGTTTATAAACTTGTTCACAATGAGATGCTCACTGAACATCTAGTTGGAGATTTCTAGGGCTTGGTGAGTGCTCAGTAGCGAGCTGGTATTTACTGTTATTGTGGGGCAGTATGAGATCACCAAGGAGAACGGTTGGGAGAGAAAAATCTTGAGGATTGTAACTTGAGGAACTTCAAGGGAGACCCCGCAAAAGAGGTTGAGAAAGTTTCATCATGAAACAGGAGGGAAAACTAGGCAGGGTGGTACCCTGGAAACCTCGAGGGTTTGAAGAGACAAGGCATTGAAGAGACAAGGAGGAAAAAGATATCATGTGCTACAGAGATTTTGAGTAAGGTGAGAAAGAAAAATGGGCCACTAAAAGTTGGAAAAATGAAGGTGGTTAATGACCTTAAAAGGGTACTTTCAGGGGCTTGATAAGTTTTTATCTGAAATGGGCTAAAAGGAGAATAAAGGTAAGAAACTGGAACCATACCTAGAAAGCCCTTCTGATGAATTGTAGTTTTCAAGGGAAGCAAAGAAATAGGGAAGTATCTAAAATGGATGTGGGAAAAGTGGAAGCCTTTTGTCTGATGGGTTTTGTTATGGCACATTTGAATGCTGTTGGGAATAGTCAGCAGATGGGGGAGGTATAAAGATTGAGATGGTGAGAGAAAATGTAGTTGTCAAAGAAAACTCCCTTAATAGGCAAAGGCAGAATAGAAAAGATAGAAATCAGATCAAAGAAGTGGTTTCAGATTCAAATAGTGCTATGGTTTGAATGCCCCTTCCAAGTCTCACATTGAAATTCAATGCCATAGTGATATATCAAGAGGTGGAGACTTCAAGAAGTGATTGGGTCATGAAAGTTTTTCTCTTATGAACTGATTAATGCTATTATTCCAGAAGTGAATTAGTTATCATCAAAGAGAGAATATGCTTCTGATTGAAGAACAAGCTCCCAAAACTCCTTCCTCTTTCTCTCTCACATGCTTTCTCCACCACTGGATGATACAACATGAAGCTCTCTTGTCAGATGTCAGTTGCATGCCCTTGGATTTTGTAGCCTCCAGAACTGTTAGCCAAATAAACGTCAATTACTTATAAATTACTTCATGTCAGGTATCCTGTTATACCAGAAGAAAAATGGACGTAGACAGACAGGAACAGAAATGTTCGTCCACTCTAGCAAGAAACAAGACAAAATATACAGATAAAGACAGGGTAATAGATTTGGTTTAAGGAGATGAAAGACATTTCTTCATGAAAACACATTTTAATGTCTATTCTCAGTTTAATAACAAACAAAATCACCAGTTGAGAGTAAGGGACCATACCCTAGGGCAGATATCCTAGGCACAGTAGAGGATTAAGAGTTTTTAAAGACCTGAGAAGGTATAAAATAGTCATTCTAAAGAGCAAAACATAAAATAAATAATAAATTCTTTAAGAATGTAATTCAGAGTTGTTAAACAGGATCCAATGACCCGTCAACATTTATGATCATGCCAGATAGACTAGCATATGTATATCTGTAATCCAAGTACCTCCAAGCTCCATCCCCTGCCCTATTTTCTTTTCTTTATTTTGATACAGGGTCTCACTAAGTTGTGGAGGGTCTCACTCAGTAGCTGAAGCTGTCCACGAACCATGATCCTTCGGTCTCAGCCTCCCAAATGCTGGGATTACAAGCGTGCACCACCACGCCCGGCCCTACCTCACTTTTAATTACCCAACAAACCCCAGTGACTGTAGTGTTGATATATACGCAGACTCCGACCGCTATTCCCTGAGTTACTTGTCACCCAATAGCTTGTCAACTGCTATGTCATCACCGAGCATTCCATTCAGTCAAACAGCTGGAGTAAACCTTTACAAACATGAGTCTGCTCACATTCTGGATCTTCTCTTTGAAACCCAACAGTGGCTTCACTCCTCACTTAGCCTAACTTCCAGTCCTTACCGTGACCTACTGATCGCATGCTGCCCTCATCTCGCTGACCTTGTATTCTCTACTATTTACTTGCCTTGCTCCTGTCAGGCTGGCCTTTTTTACTTTCTTGAGCTATCTGGACATATTCTAGCCTCCAGGATTTTGTATGTGTAACTGCTTCTGCCTGGAACTCTCTTTACACACACAATTGTATAACCTGCTGCTGTATCACCTGTCACCTGAATTTACCCACTGCTTCCTTCTCATAGTGCAGCCTCCTTCAACATGCTGTTAAATACTAACACATTTCCACCTCCCACCTCTTCAAACAGCCTGTCCAGGACCTTTTCAGGTTTTCTTTACTCCATATCTCATATGTATGTGCATACATGTATATTTGTGTCTACAACATAGATATATGTATATTTGTGTCTACAACATAGATATATGTATATTTGTGTCTACAACTTAGATATATGTATAGATGTATGTGTATATATATATATATATATATATATATATATATGCCACCATTAAAATGTATACTAAATGAGGACTGTTATTTTTTGTTGTTGTTGTTTTGTTGTTTTGTTTTTTTCCATTGCTAAAAAACAGTAGCTAGAATGGTACCTGAAACAAAGTAGGCCCTCTAAATATATTTGCTGAGTGGAAAAAAATTAAAAATATGGTGAAAAAATAATGGCGGAGAAGAAGGCAGGTGTGAAAGTGCTGACGATTTGAATGAGGAAAGGGTCAAGATCAAGAGAGCATTTGTGAGGGCAATGCAGATGTGTTGTAGAAAGACGGGCTACTTGGTATAATGTACTTTAGGAAGATTTTAGGGCTAGATATAGAATGTCCCCTGAAGATCTCTTGTATTAATGTTCAGGGATGATGTGATTAAGTCATGAAGGCTATAGTCTCACCAGTGGATAAACCCGTTTTGATGGATTTACTGGGTGGAAACTAGGCCGGTGGGTGTGGCTGGAGAAGTTGAGTCCCTGGCATTGTGGCCTTAGACACTGTGCTTTTGTCTTCTAGTTGCCTTGCTTGTTGGTGTTCTCTTGCTTCTGGCCTCCATAATGTAAGAACGGGGCCCTTGCTCTCTCTCTCTGCTTCCTGCTGCCATACCCTGAAATCCATAGACCCGGCCTCACATGGACTGAATGTGAACTCTCCAAAAATCTGTGAGCAAATAAATCTTTTTTCCTCTAAGTTCTGTGGTCAGTTTCTTTTGGTTACATAGGTGAGAACAGTGACTGAGAAATAAGAGTTGGAGTTTGGGTGAAGAGAAATGGTCTTAAAGGAGCCATGGATGCAAACAAATTTCTTCTTTTACCTTGAGGCCCTGCGGTATGTGTCAAAGGAAGGAAGGTGACTAAAACATACAGAGAAGAGGTTGAAGATTTCAGGAAGAAATCTTCCTGCTAGAAAGACAGGTTCAAAGAAGAAAATGCTGATGGCAGTTTAAAATTGAATAGTCACATTGGAAAACAATTTGGAAGTTTCTTATACCATAAAGTATACTTTTAGTATACAGCTCAAAAATCCTACTTTTGGGTATTTACCTAAGAGAAATGAAAACAGATGTACAAACAAATATTTGTTCATAGTAGCTTTGCTCATAAAAACTTAAAATTGGATACAACCCAAATATCTATCAATTGGTGAGTGGAGAAACAAATTGTGATGTTTTTATTCACTTGGATAATATTAATAAACACAGCTAAGTTTCCATAAATATAGTAGTGATACATGTAACAACACGGATCAATACGGATGAATCTCAGAAACATATACTAAGAAAGTAATTAGTCGTAAAGACTACACAGTAAATTATTCTGCTTATATGAAATTCCTTTTTTTAATTTTTTATTGGTGCACTGTATTCATACATCATAGTGGGATACAAAGAAAACTTTTGTAGATATACATGTACACATCTCCAGTCAATCCCCACCCGTTCCCCACCCCATTCTCTCCCCATCCCTCCCTCCCATGCTTGGCTTAGTGGTTGACATCTAGTATTATAGCAATTTCTCCAAAATTAAAAATGATAATCTCACATAATAGTTTAATTTGTCTGATACCAAGCTTTTGATAACTTAAAGATAATATTTCAATATTTCTTTTTGCTTTCTTTCTTACCAGAGAATATTTTTTCTTTTTTTTTAGGTGAAACTACCATTCATATATATATATATTTTTTTTTTCCCCAGAAAAAAATCTATCCTAATATGTATGTATGTGTGGGAGGAGGGTATAAGGCTATAGTGATAGAAAGCAGGTCACTGGCACTCTGGAGCTGGTCGTAGAGTTGGGGATCTGGAAACAAAGGACTGTGAAGTTACTGTTGGGGGGAATCAAAGTGCTTTAAAGCACAAGGGTGTTTACATGACTATGGTTATTTGTCTAAACATCTAATTCCAATGATATATTTAATTGCCCTTAAACTATATCTGAAATTGATTGAAATAATTGGTATACTTATGTTTTATTTAACTCCCTCTATTCTTCACTAGAATTGAGAATGTGAGCTTCTTGAAGGCATTGCTTAGAACTAGTATTTTTGGTGCATAGTTATAAATATTTATTAAATGAATCTGCTTCTGACAATAGCTTTGAGCTAAAATATTTCTGTGATTAAATTCAGTATTCATTATTTATTATTGTCCTAAGTCTTGGAATTCACAATACAATGTTGTAAATACAGATAGAATTTTTAACAAAATTATTATGAAAATCAAACACTGCATAGAGTAATATGCTTTCAGCACTTTGTGGCATATGGTAAAAACATTAAGTCATACAAATTTGTTCTTATTACGTGACTTTGTTTCATCTTAATTGCTTATGGCAATCACTACTCAATTATTATTGTTGTTCATTTCTTAACATTAAAGATTTTGTATTTTTTTTCCTGTGTTTACCTTTTCTCTCGAGCCTGGTGCTGTGAGGGAAGATGGCGCCGGCGCGGCTCCACTGTCGCATTGCGGCTTGATTTCTGGTCTCTGGTTTTTCTTCTAGTCCTTTTTTTCTCTGTTCCTTGTGTTTACATTTTTTATTTCTCTGCTGATGGTGTTTTCTGGCTATGAAAAGCGCTGATTTGTGGCAACAGAGATTGAGTTTTAGCAGGACTCGTAAACACTGCTTTTCTCAGTTGCCATCTTCCCGGAAGTCAAAAGATTTTTTATTTATCTTTCAACCGTATTGTCTAAAAGTTCTAGCACACAGTAAGTGTCCATTAAATATTTGTTGAATAGTACTTGATTCTGTAAGGGTCTAAGAGCAATCTTTCCTCATATACTTATATGGTTGTAGTATCAATTTTTTTTTCTGGAAATATTACTAACAACCTCATGAAGGTAAACACACACACACACACACACACACACACACACACACACACCCTTTGTATTTGTTGAGGTTCAACCAAGTTTCCATGAAAAAAGTGTCCCTGACTTTCCAGAAGAGATCACATGACTGTTTTCTTACTACCAGATACTTTCCTTTCTAGTACTCACTAAATCTTGCAGTGATGCAGTTATATGGTTTTTATAAAGGCCATGTCCTCTACTGAATCTATTGAAATACTAGCACCTATGAGTCAGTTGATATTTCTTGATAGGTAGAAGAGAATGGGTAGGGGAAAGGGCATTAGTTGCTATTGTCAGGTTGGAAGAAGTTTCTTTTTAGAGAGGAATGGCTTATTTAATTTTATTTTAAACTAATTTATTTTGTACTTCAGTCCAAAGCATGAAAAATATGTGTATATTATTTATATATACATTTATATTTATACATATAAATACATACATATTGACATATGTATGCAATGCTATTTAATAAAATCCAATAGGGGCAATCCCATAGGAAAACCAGCTTCCAAGTCATGTAGAGAGCTTAGGTAAGCACTAGCTGTGCTTGGTGAGTGCCTGGCAAGGACCTGTGAGGTGTGCTTTCCCAACCCTGTTATTTTCTTGCATAGAATCTGCAGCTTTCCTTTGCATCATTGATGTAGCCAAAATTCCTTAGACTGGCATTCAAGGCTTTCTTGATGTAGCCCAAACATTTTTTTCCTGCTTCAGCTCCTAATATTATCCTTCCCTTGGTTCAATAAAGACTCATTCCATTTCTTTCCTATCCAGGCTCAAGTTTGGATCTCCTTTTCATATGCCCAATTTCTAAGCATCAGCTTTTCTTTGGAATGTATATTTGACTTTGAAAGGCTATAAGATCCCTTCTCTATCTTTATAGATCTCACTTCAAAAACAGTTTATAAACTACTAAGATATATCATGTATAGTAAGGCTTGAAAAAAGTTCTCTGAAATAAATGTACAATTGCACATCTTGGTTATCTCTTATAGTCTTTATGGAGTTGCAGAATTTTATTTGAGTTCATTTGTTTTATTTTTATCTTTCATGAACTATATTCAGGAACATGTGTCCGACAATGTAGATGCTCCTGAAGTGAGACCAGTGAGCCAAATATGTAATTTTCTTTAAGCAACTTTCAGTTCAGTTGAAACGGTTACCCAGGGAAAAGATCACAACACAGATGAGCAGTCCTGCCCTCAGGGAAGCTCAGCTCAGAGTAATGTTTCCCTGGGAAAATGGAGGGTCAGAAAGGACTTCCTGGAGAAGATGAAGGTGCTTCCATCTTTTCTTTTCCTGTTGACCCTTGTTGAAGCTATCTCCTTTGTTCCAATGGAAAATACCAGCAGAGCTTTTCTATAGGGTATAAAAGAATGTGCATTAGAAAAGTATTAGCACAAGGGCCATTCTAATATACTCTGTATCTGTCCAATTTTAGTTTATGTGGTGCCAAGGAAAGCACTAAATGAGATTAGTCAGTTTCAAAAAATGAAAGTTTGTATGTTTGCTCTCACATGTGGAAGCTAGAGAGAAAGCTGCAAACAAAAGAGACACCAGTGGAATGGTAGAGGGCGTTTGGAAAAGGTAGGTGAGGAGGAGGAGACTTGATGCATGAAACAGTTCAAATAATGTTATGTATATATAAAACATTATTAATGCCAATCACAGTAACATGTGCTGGGAGGGGGAGGCAGAAGGAGTGGGTTGGGACTCAGAGGGTAATGAACCAGTGCTTTGTACCTGTATGTTTCTATGACTATGCATCTCATTATGATGCAGAGTTACAACATACCAGTAAAATATATTTAAAAAGAAGTTATAAAGTGAAGGTAAAAACTATTTTTCAAAAAAATGTTTAACACATGCTAAGCACTATTTTTGGAGGTAGAAAGTACTATTTTTCTCATTACTCATGAGAAAATCAGTGCTAAGAGAAATGGATTGACTTTAATGAGGACACATAACTGGTAGGTGTGGGTTCTATACTGTCTGGCTCCCAGTTCAGTGCTCTTTCCCACTACAGTTGTGAATCTGTCCACAACGTTCATGTATTGGAAACTTAACTCTTGATGTAGCAGTACTGAGAGATGGATTCATGGAAGTGTTTCAATTATGAGGATGTGGGGCTTAAATGGATTAATATCTATATAAGAGGCTTACCGGGGAGGATTTGCTTTTTCTTTCTTTTCTTGCCATTGAGCTACACCATTCGCTTCCTCCACATGCAACATTCAGGGTATTACCTTGGACATGGAGTCTAGGTCCTTATCAGACACTGCAATTGCCAGCACCTCTATCCTGGACTTCCTGGCCTCCAGAATCATGAGAAATAAATTTCTGTTATTTATAATTTTCTAGTCTCAGGTATTGTGTTATAGCAGCACAAAACAGACTAAGACACTTACTGAAGGCAAAAATGAAACAAAGTCCAAACCCCTGCTTCTGATAACACAAATGCTATAGAAATTGGCATCCAAATAATCATTCTTTTTTTATAATAGTGTAAGTGTAATGTAATGGTGGTTGTGATAAACGTGGTTGCATTGACTTCTAACCAGGCTGCCTGCTTTCATTCTCAATGGAAAACCTCACATTAACCCTATGCATGTAGTCCTGAAAGAGCTCAGATATATTAAGCAACTTGTCCAAGGTCAGACCTCCCAGATGAAGAGCTGAGTGCACATGGAGAATTTTGATCCCAGATATAGGGCATGCTCCTCTGTGTGGCAGGGCTTCTACAGCTCAGCAATTTACAGCCTGTTTTTTTTTTATTACTTCTTTTTCCTCATTTATATCATAAAGCTTTATTTTGCTTCTGTGGCAAGTGTAGATATATTAACACAACTAAGCACCAATTCTTCCCTCACCTGGGTGTGGTAATACGTAAGAGCTAGTCTATGAAACATTAATTGGTATACAGCAAATGATTAATAACAAAATAATGAAAATGCCAGGTTCATCATCTAGATATTAGCCAGCAGACTTCAATTTGCTTTGGATAAGGATCAACAGTCACGCATAAGGCAGAAGAAAGGCACTTCTGACACCACAGATACCTTCTAAATATCAAGATCTCTTTAAACAAGACATCCAGCAGCACAGGCAGGCTAATTAATAATCCATTACATAAGTAGCATTTGCTTACTTTAATTACTGGAAACTGGAATTGGGTGTCTTCTATTATAAAACTAACAAAAGCCTGTTTCTCAGGTAATGGTTTGTGGTTGCCATTCTTGGAAATCCTAGTACCAGGTGATGACTCAGTGCTCAGGTGGACGCCAAGGAGAGAGCGGGCCTGGCCTTACACCCCCTGCAGGGGAAACCAGGTAGTCTCTAAGCAGGCTCTGCTGTGAAAATAAAATCCAGAACTCCAACTTTCATTTTCCTCTTTTTAAAACCCTTCACTATTTTGCTTTTGCAGTCAGAGAAGTCTTTGGACTGACTACAAATGCCTGCTAGGTCACTCCCTCTTGCTTGCTCGGGGCTTTTCCTGCTACCCATAGGCTTTTGTTGCTGCCCTTCTTTAGAGGGCTCAGGGCATCATGCTCTTGCTTACCCTTGCCTTTAGGCATTTGCCCATACTGATTCTGTCCAAAATTCACTACTCATGTCTCCAGTATCGCCCTCCTGGGAAACCTCTTCTAGCCTCCAGCTTGCATTTTTTTGCCACATCCAACTATCACTCTTGAGCGGTCAGTGAACTCCCCTACAAGCAGTCAAAGCACTTCTTTACCACTGTTACCTTTACCTGGGAGAACAACTCTCCCTAAAAACCAAGCCCACTCCTTCACTTGGACAGATTTGTACACAACCCTTCTTTTTGGGTCTAGAGATATTATGAAGACAATCTACTAAAGAAGTGACCTAGATCAAAGATGAAAACAAATTAGAAACCTAAAATAAGTTTTTTGTCTTTTATTGGTGTATTGGTAGTTAAGGTCTGGTCACTGGGAATAGATGGCTCTGTACTGAGTCCTGTTTCTCATAAATCACTAGGATGCTAGGCATAGTCTGAAAGGAAGTGGTCATTACTCTTCTACTATTAGAAGATGCCGTAGCCAGTGCAGGAGGCAAAAGCAGCTGTGCAGATGTCATTACTGCAAGAAAAACATCCTTAAGGTGGGTTTGGATTGCATCGTGCTTGAGAATTGATGCTTAACCTGGAAGGTCTGTGTGCTTATGTATTTTCTTGATCTAATATCTCTTCATTTTATGATGAAGAGGAATAGGGGGAGGCATCCTAGACTGTTCTGCTTGCTATAACATACATAGGATGGCTTATAACAAAGGAATTATTATTTTTTTTACATTTTTGTAGGCTGAGGAGTCCAAGATCAGGGTGCCAGCTGATTTAGTTCCTGGGAAGCTAACTTTCTGGCTTCAGATAGTCACCTTTGTGGTGTGTCTTTACATAGTAGAAAGGGTAAGGGGTCTGTCTTGGACCTCTTTTATAAAAGCACTAATCCAGCTGGGTGTGGTGGCATACAGTTATCATCCCAGCATTTGGGAGACTGGGACAGGAGGATCATGGTTTGCAGCTAGCCTCAGCTACTTTGTGAGGCCCTTTGAACTCAGTAAGACCCTGTTTCAAAAAATAAAGAATTTAAAAAATGGCTGGGGGTATAGCTCAGAGGTAGAATGCCTCTGGGTTCCATCCCCAGTACCACAAAATAAATAAATAAATAAACAAATAAAGCATTAATCACACTCACTAGGGCTTCATACTCGATCTAATCATTTTTCAAAGGCCCTACATCTTAATAACATGTCTGTGAGGAACAAGGTCTCAACATTTGCATCTTGGGAAGACACACATATTCAAGCCATATCAAGAGGATATTTTGGAATCTTGCTCAAGAGAACACAGTTTTAAAGGGTGGAACTAATACAATACTTGAAAGATTCAGAGTTCACTGTGAACTATCTTGCTGAACCACTGGACTGAAAGATATGAACTTGGGAAATGTACTGCTGCGTGATCCTCTGTGTTCTAGAGTGGCTGGGGACAGAGCAAAGGGCTCAGGTACTGGCAGGCATTATTCTAGTTCTAGATCACCTCTTGTGGGTAAGGGTTAAAAGTTAGCATGAAGGTTTGAAGAGGTGGCATTTGTGGGCAGATTGGCTGCAGATTGGTGAGTAGTATGAAATGTGAATAGTTAACTTTTCTTGTAATTTTTCTTTGTAGCTTCAGGATTATAATAATTATTGCTATTGTCTTAGTCATGCCCCTTTGGAAGACATTTTTCTAGGTATTGGTAAAAGCCAGGCATGGTGGTGTATGCTTATAATCTCAGCACTTGGGAGGCTGAGACAGGATCATGGGTTTGCAGATAGTCTCAGCTAATTAGTGAGGCACTCCACAACTTAGTTAGACCCTGTCTCCAAACAACAAAGAAAGAATAGGGCTAGGGATATAGCTTAGAGGTAGAATGCCCCTAGGTTTCACCCCCCCCCCCAGTGCGAGAGAGAGAGAGAGAGAGAGAGAGAGAGAGAGAGAGGGAGAGGGAGAGGGAGAGGGAGAGGGAGAGGGAGAGGGAGAGGGAGAGGGAGAGGGAGAGGGAGAGGGAGAGGGAGAGGAGGAGGAGGAGATATAGTAGAAAGATGATTTTTGACTATGGCTTAGAAAGTTGGTAGGTGCAAAATACAGTAAATATAAATGCAAAGTGATGGCTATAATGATTCCAGGTCATGAGAATAGCTATGAAAGAAAAGTCTTAGAAGATAATAAATTCCATTTCTTATGGAAAAAACTGCAAACAAGCTTAGAAGTACTTTTTTTTGCCTGTGTTAAAAATGTAGCTTTTAATAAAACTTTGACCTAAATGCCAGTATCTTCAGAAAATAACCTAAGAATAGGAGAGAAGAAAGTTATTTTGTTAAAAAAATAACCACTTTCTTCCTAATCTTCAGCATACACAACTAAAACATAACCAGAGAGTGTGACACTTGACTCAGTTTCTATATACTGGAGCAATAACAAGATCTAAATACAATTAAAATGTTATTGCTATTTAAAAAAGAAATGAAAGTTATTATTTTGCTGGAGAATCCTTTAAGGGGTGGGGGATAGTTTGGATAGTAAGCTAAAAGGGAACGTTTGGGCTGAGACATGACATAACTGTACTGGCCAAGTGAAGAACCTGAGGCGGTGGATTCCAGATGGAAAGAAAAAGGAAATTCATCGACCCAAAGGCATGGAAACAAGTTGGGCATCTTCAGGGCACATAGAGGGCCATGTGGTTTGGATTCAGAGAGTTTAGAGAAGACAACTAAGACATTGAAAGGCCAGCAGGAGCAGATCATAAAACTCTTATTAAAGATTCTGGATTTTAGCCGGGCGTGGTGGCGCACGCTTGTAATCCCAGCGCTTGGGAGGCGGAGACAGGAGGATCGCGCAGGTTCGAAGCCAGCCGCGCTGGCGTAAGAGACCCTGTTTCAAAAATATAAAAAAAATAGGACTGGGAGCGTAGGCCGGAGGTAGAAGGGCTTCCAGGAACCCCAGTACCACCAAAAAAAAAAAAAAAAAGATTCTGGATTTTAAGTATTAGCAGAAGTATTCACACAATATAGAATATTCATGCAAAATTGAATATGATATAGTTTTTTAAGTTTCTGGGTTGTTGAAGGAAAATAGATCAAAAGGGTAGGAAATCAGTCTGAGAAATCAAGAGACCATTGTATTCGTCAAATTGCAAATCATGAGTTGCTGGGATTAGGGTGATTGCATTGTCAGTGAGGAAGATTGGTTGGATTGGAGTGTTTAGGAGATGGGTGTGGCAGGATTTATTATTTTTAGTGCATGGATTTATATTCTCGCTCTCTCTGGAGGTCATCCTTCAGTGTCATTAGATATGTGTGCACTTCTCTGAGTGATGGTGCTGTAGGGAATTCAGTGTTGAGGTACAGATTAAGCCTGCTCTTTTTCCCTCTCACTCACTCACTCACTTGCTCACTGTCCAGGCCCATCTAGCAGGGTAGTAATAGACAATGACAGTATGGCCTCATGTTTGAGATTTGACCAGTAGCAGAGTAAGAACTACAATGCACCAATAAAAGTATATTAAAAAGCAAACATAGAACAAGACAAAAAAGAAGGGGAGTTGGGGAGCAGATATCAAAGTGTAGAAGGAGTTGCCAGTGTGCCCTCCAGAGAAGACACAAGACAAACCACCTCTTTCTCAGAAATTTTAGAGGAAGGTGATGGTTTGGGGCTTGAATGGATAGACAGATGGGATAGAGGGGAACCTATGCACTGCGCAACTCTGAGTTGTCATTGTTCTCATATTTGTCCAGCTGTTCACTAAAGTAAGATCACACAAAGGCTGGAGCTAAGTCACATTCATTTTTATATCCTACTACGTGGTATGACATCTGGTACTTAGTACCCAGTAAACCCTTGTTGAATGAATGAATAGATGGATTAATGAATGATGGAACTGTTTATGGAAAAGATACTGGTTTGAAGACTTAGGCTTTCTCTGTCTGTTTAAGCAAGTGTAGCAGTGATGTTATTTGGAGTCAGGAATACTGCCTCTTTTCCACTTTTATGTCTTGGTGATCACATTGCTGCTCTCTATGTATCACTGTGAAATAGCTGAACCTTCTCCAACAGAGGCCTCTTTTGCCCTTGGTCTTGTGTGCTACAATTTGTATCAGCCAGAGGGAACGCATATACATTGGTACAAAATGTGAATATGCCTATTAACATTCTCCCAAAGAATGTGTTGAGCCTTAGAAATCAGCTTAGAGGTACAGCCAGGCCCCTGGTCAACACATTCTTCGAGCTGGTGGAAAAGGGCAAGCAGAGAATATTTACAGCCATGAAGAAATGGCCTCATAAAAATGCATAAGGGTGCGTGCACAGAGTGATGACTTGGGTGAAAAAGGCAGTGTTTACATACTGTTACACTGAAAATATTCACACCTCATCAAATTGTCAGTCTTGTTTGCTGGCAACAATGGGAATTTTCCCCCTGTAAGGCAGTAATAGCTCTCGGCGGAGCATTGCATATTATGTCTCATTAATCCTCCCCAGATCCCAGCGAGGTGGGTGGTGAGGGTTAGGATTGCTGCTGTTTCAGGAGAGAAGAGAATGAAACTCATGTTTCCCACTCTCCCTGCTTTTGCCGCTTCATAGAATGATAAAGGATTCTTGCTGTCTCATGTTTGAAGCTTGGTTTACTGTGGTCCATGGGGCGCTGTCCTTTCTAAAGTCATCTGGTCTACCTCCCTTGTACAGATGGGAAAAATGGAGCCATAGAGGAGGGCTCTCAGCTATTAGTATGAAATCCAAGCCAGATCACTAATCTCCTATCTAGAGAAAGGCAGGGTTAATAAGAGCACACACCTTGACTATAAATGCCTGGATGTCCAACATTTTCTATCTGGTGAGGTTTTACAATCACTATGACAATCTCTTAAGATTGACTTTATCATGATCATCATGATCATGATCATCATTATTATTATTATTATTTTTAGATGAGAATTAAAAAGATCAAACATGAATATTACAGCATTCAAGCCCAAGTTTGTTTGCTGACAAAACAGATGAAGATATCAAAGGACCCTCTGTGCTATAGCCACTGGAGAGCCTGACACACAGTGATGCAGGATGGTGTCTCCTTGATATGGCCTGGCTTTGGACACAGACTGGAATCAAATGTATGTCTCATCCTTAACAGATAAGTGCCCTTGGATGAGTCAGAAAACATACCTGAGCCTAAGTTTTTCTATTTGGATGAGAACTAAAAAAATATGTTATGGTAGGGTAGACTTTAAAGTAAAATAAGAGAACAGAAAGGGTGACTTATCGCATAGAAGGACTGATACATACTTGGCTGGTTTCCTAGGCTCTATCCCCCAGTAGCAGTTATGTGTATTTGAAATCATCTCTTAAGAGTGCAAGCCCATCTATTTGTTTACTGCATTGGCTTCTATACCTTGAGTTGTCTTACTTATATTGTTCAACATGATGAATGCATTTGCTCTTGATTTATTGTTAACTATCAATTCTACCTTGTAATGGTTAGAATCAAGCTTCATCTCAGAAGGTCAATGAATAGATGATTCAAGTTTCTTGGTAGGAGAAATAAAAAAGCCAGTCCATTGACCACTGAGTACATATTGAATAGCTAAATCGTGTGCAAGACACTGAAAGCTAAGAGTTCAATTCCTTCCTTTACTGTTTGTGCTTTTACGTACATAGGCTCTTCAATTGTATGATAAGGTGGAGGACACCTTGGTTAGCTGAAGAGAGAAAAAGGGGACACTGTAGTACTTATGAAATCTCTTTGTGACTAGTTTTCTCCTCTATATGATAGGCATAAAGATGAAAAGATTTGAGAAGACTAAATGAGATGATACACATAAAGTGCATTCTCCATGACTTATAGTATATAGTAATAGTTTAGTAAATATTAGACATTAATATTATTAGTCAAATAATTAGTAAAAGAAAATTCATAGGTTAATAATTTCTAGTACAAAGTGGCATATAATTAATTCACAATTCAATGTATCTTTAAAGTTTTTATACTAAATATTAAATAGCATATTATAGTTATGTACTAAATATATGCTATGTATAATGTTAATTATAAAACATGAACACTTCATATAAAAATAATAGTAAATAAACATTCACATACCCCATATGATTTTGTGTGTGTGTGTGTGGGTCTGGGGATAAACCCCGGGTCATTCGACCTCCAAGCTACACTCCCTGCCCTATTTTTTATTCTTTATTTTGAAACAGGGTCTCACTAAGTTGCAGAGGGCTTCACTAAGTAGCTGAGGCTGTCTGTGAACTGCAATCCTCCAGTCTCAGCCTCCTGAATGCTGGGATTACAAGCGTGCGCCACCATGCCCGGCTTCCATATGCCATTTTTTAAATCTACCATATTCACACCTTCATCATATTTCTTTCTTTCTCTCTTTTTTTTTTTTTTTTTTTTTGCGGGTCTGGTGATGGGACCCAGGGGCATTTGACCTTCGAGCTACACCCCCTGCCCTAGTTTTTTTTTTTTTTTTTTATTTTGAAACCGGGTCTCACTGAGTTGCAGAGGCCTCACTAAGTAGCAGAGGCTGTCCGTGAACCGCGATCCTCCAGGTCTCAGCCTCCCAAATGCTGGGATTACAAACGTGCACCACCACGCCCGGCTTCTTTCTCTTTTTCGAAGCAGCTAAAACTCTGAATTTTATGTTGAACCTTCCGTTATTTATCTCTACATGTATATTAGGTATTTTTCATCTCTTTAAAATTGATATTTTTAGTTTTTTATGCTTTGTTTTTAATGGAATTAACTTCTACCAATTCTTTGCTATTTGCTTAGCTTGCACCACACTGTATTTTGAAAAGTATCCATATTGTCCCATGTAGCTATGATTTAGTTCTTTTGTATTGTCTGAATAGTGAATGGACATATGAAATTATCCACTTCATGCTTAATAAGTATGATAGTTGCTTCCTTTACATTTTTTATTACCACCAGTCTTTCTATAGCATTACTATATAAATTCATGATGTACTTGGGTAACTTTGTCTGCAAGATAGATATCTGGAAGCAAAACTAGCAAATATTAAGATCTTAACATTTTCTTCCTTACCAGAAAATATCATTGCCTGTCTTAACAAAGTAGCTTTGCCCAATTCTATGTATAGAATATAAGAGCAATAGCTTTCTGACATTTTTGTCAGCATTTGATATTTTTAATCTTTAATATCTGTCCATCTGTTAAATGAAAATTTATACTTCTTTCTGGTTTTAGTTCCATTTATTTGCTTGCTAGGGAGATAAACATTTTTCAATACTTATTTATATTTTAGTTAATTTTTCTGTTGCTATGACAAAAATACCTGAAAAGAACAACTTAGAACAGAATTTGGTTCATTGCTTCAGAGTTAAAATCTATATTCATCTGAATACAAGACAGACATGGTGGCGCACTGTGACATAGGAAAGTCTCCTTCAATCATGGTGACCAAAAGCAGAGAGAGAGGGAGGGGATGAAGGAGAAATACAGTCCCCAAGGTCACACCCTCTGAACCTGGCTGCAGTGACATGGGACATTTTAAATCCAAACCATAACAATTTATCATTAGTGTTTCTAGTTTTGTGAGATGCTTATTCAAAACTTTGTTCATGTTTTTATATTTAATTCTTTTTCCTTAATTTATTGAGTCACACAAATTTTCTGTGTAGTATGGATACTAATTTCATCATAATATATTCCAAAACATCTTCTCTCACTTTGTGGCTTGCCATATTAGCTTCTGTACTATGTTTCTGGATGAACAGATGCTCTTAATATTGCTAAGTACATCACTCATTTCCACATGATTTGTACCTTCTATTTCTGGTTTAGAAATCCCTTCCTTATCCAGGTGTCATACAGATATTCTGTTACTCTATACTTCTTTCTCTAATCTTTATAGTGTTGCCTTTTATGCTGAAATTTGGAATCCACCTGGAATTGATTTTATGCATGAAGCGAGATAGGGGCAGAGTTTTATTTTTTATCTGTAAGAGTAAACAATTACTCTGAGACTATGTGTGAAGTAGTTTGATTTGCAGTGCTGGCTGTCATAAATGAAGTTTCCATGTATGTGTGGCTCTGGCTTTTGCCCTTCTTTTCTTCTCATGTATTTTTTGACTCTGTTTTCTAACAGCAGCCTGCTTTAATTACTACTATCACCTAACAAAGTCTGGTATTTTGGAAGATAATTTCCATATTCTCTTTTCTCAGGATTTTTATTTTGGCTATATTTGTAGCAGTGATATTTTATATAAAATGCTAGTGTCAGCTTGTCAAGTTTCTGGGAAAATAACCTATTAAAGCTTTCCCAGAATTACATTGACAGTATAGATGTATAGATCAATCTGAAAAGAAATGCCGTAAATACTGAGTCTTCCTATCCATGAAGACCACATATCTCTTCTTAAACTTAAGTTTTGTTCTTATTTAATGTTTTTAAATAAAGTTCATAATATTTTCTAAAAAGCTTCTTTTTAAAGCTGGTCATGGTGGCACATGCTTGCAATCCTAGAATTTAGGAGGCTGAGACAGGAGGGATCCAGGTTTGTGGACAACCTCAGCTATTTAGTGAGGCTCTTTGCAACTCAGTGAGACCCTGATTCAAAATAAAGAATAAAAATAGGGCTGAGGATGTAGCCCAGAGGTAGAATGCCCCTGGGTTCCATCCCCACTACCAGAAAAAAAAATCTTTTTCTGTCTCTATTAAATTTACACCTAGGCACTTGATATTTTAGGCCATTATGAACTGTCTCTTTTAATATTTATGTGTATTCATTTTTATATTAATTCATATCAAGAATTTCTGATAATGTGTCTTTTAAGTCTAATGATTAATCCATAGATTTGCTTTTCTGTGTGTAATAATATCTGTGAAAAATGAGAGTTTTGTTCTTTCATATTTTTAAGCTTTTTATTGGTGCACTGTAGTCATACATCTTAATGGAATATAAGATAATGGAGGCACATATGCACATGTCATCCAATTAGCCCTTACCCAATTCCTGCCACATTCCCTCCCCCTCCCTCCTTCTAATGTTTGGCTTAGTGATTGATATATTTGTTAATGTACATCATGAACATTAGAGAATTTTCCTCTTCCCCCAACCCTTAGATATCCTTATTTGCTCATCTATAGTCTCTTCTTCTTCATCTAGAGTTCTTCCTATCTTATTCCATATTTTACAAGCCTAGAACTTTTCTTTTTCATATCTTAGTATTCAACTAGGACTCCAACAACACTTAGAGGAAGAAGTTATGATAAAGCTCTAGTTTCTTATTCCTGATCCTGGAGACTTGAATCTAGATTCTCCAGTCAAGATTTATTCTGCCAATGTGGGGAGACTTTAGTCCAAACTTTCAGCTAGGGCTTTTCAGACCACCCAGTTATTGAGATTTTGAACAACAACCCTGATTGGGAGCCAAGGTGTGATTAGGAATTTTCAGAGAATCTATTTTGTCCATGCATTGTACAAGTTTGGGGTAGGATCATACCCCACAATTACTTTAGAGGTGAGTTAATTTATGTATATTTTTATAGTCATAGCTCTTTGGGGCCCCAATTTTATGCATGTGGGAATCTCCTATTAGCTTGACCTTGGCCTTGTCTTCTCACTGACTGGAGTTTGGAAACACTGAAGTTCAGTGGACACTCCCTGGGTGAGAACTGATATCAGTGTTCTGCTTGCTTTCTTTGCTGTTAGATTTTGACCTTTATAAATTCTCATTTGTCAGACGCATTAAAATATATTTTTTGTATTGTGACCAGCATTTTCTCCTTCCTTCCCCTTCATAAACAGTTGTTATTAAGCATGGCTCAATAGATGAAGGCTATAGTAATACCAACCTTGGTACTATAACTATCAGTTTGCTTATTTGAGTTGTATTGAGCATTCCTGGTAGGAGGCCTAAACTTTTAACTTTATCTCTTCTAGAAGCATCCATAGTTTCCCACTTATCTGATTAATACTAGAGTGCAATTTAACTTGGGTAGATGCCTTTTACTTGAACTAAATCTCTTCTAAACATTCATAGCTTCTAATTTTGGACAGTATTTGGTGATCTTTAATATGTTTAGAGTTTTCTGATTAAATACATTTTTCATTTGAGATGGTTGACAAAGCAATAAATCAGGAATTCGGAATGGGGAGAGTTAGGGTGGCATTATCTTCTTCCTGTGTGACTTTGGGTAAGTCTTTGTTATGGCTGACTAATGTCTAGTTCTGTTCTTGCGGGTAACCACATTTGAGGGTGGACTCGTTCTTGCCCCCCCACTGTGAGTGGAACTGACACCTGCCAGTTCTGAGCTTAAGCTTTTATCAGTGGGAGATTTTCCACTTCTTCTGCCATAATTGCCGAGGAAGTCTTACATTAAGATGACAGATGCAAAGGGATCAGTTTTGAGTATCAACTCAGCACATGGAGGACAGTGGTTCTCGTGAGTCCTCTAGACTCAGATCAAAAAGGATTGGAGGTAAAAAAATAAACTTTTGTTAACTTTGAACAACTTGAGATTTGGAGGCTTCTTGTTAATTTGTCATAACCTAGTTTGTTTTTGATGAATAAAAATCTCTTAATCCATCTGAGCCTTAGTTTCCTTATCCTATAAGTAGCACACAAAACATAGAAAATACACATAATACATAGAAAACTTGGATTTTTGAAGAATGAAATAAAATAAAATAAAATAAAATAAAAGGTCCAAAATGTTTCCTTATCCTATAAGTAGCACACAAAACATAGAAAATACACTTAATACATAGAAAACTGGGATTTTTGAAGGATGTAATAAAATAAAATAAAATAAAAGGTCCAAGATGATATTTGCTCTAAAGCAATAGCTTCTAAAGGATATTTTTTAATTATTATGTTTAGGATCCAGTGAATAACTTCAGAGATTCTAGCCAAATATAGTCATGAAAAGGTCTCTGTCTTCAAGGAACATGGAGAGTGTTAAGAAATTAAAACAATTCTTATTTTAAATTCTTTATTGATTTCTTCCCTGGCATTGCTTAGCAACCAGTGAACAAAAAGCGACACACTTACTCCTTTCTTCTGCTCGTCAGTTTCTAATGCAGGGAAGCTGGGGCCTCAGCATATGGCAGGAATTCACTCTTTTCAAGTGCTTTTATACTTTTATTGGTATATTAATTATATTAATTATATATCAAAGGTTCAAAGTAAGATAAGCACACATGCACACATCACTTGATGTGTTTCCCTCTGAATCCCACTCCATTCTCCCTACTCACATCTGTTAGTGAGATTGGTAAAGATACTTCTATATGTGCACGTAACATTCTTTGAACTATTTCTTTCCTTGATCCTCATTTCCCTTCCCCATCTTCCTCCCTAAATATCCTTCCACTATACTACTAGTCTTTTTTGTCATCTATCTGAAATTGCTTTTGTTTCCTTGTTACCTACCTACCCAGTCAGTCTTCCCTCTAGTGTTCTCTTTCTGTTTCTTCTAAAACTGTACCCTGTTCCTCCACTTATGCTTACTCTCTCCTTTGAAGCCATAAATAAAACATCCAATGAACTTTCCCATATAATTTTTCTTCCCCAAGAAGAGAAGGTGTGACTTCTATCCCTACCCATGCTTCTAACTATTAAATTTTGACTTCTTTGAGATTCTCCCTTACCTACAGACTATATTTGCAGTGTTGCTGTCAAGGTGGACTACATAGGTATTCACTGAATATTCCTTCCATATCTGTTTAAACTTTTAAAATGGAACTTTTAAGCTTACAATAAGATATTTTGAAAATTCTTGGCTTCCTTGCACTTTATATATCCTATTTGACATATTGAGTTGAAACAACTTAGAATCTTTAATTCTAAGGTTGGAAAAGGACTTATTCTATACATAGTAAATGAAAGAAGGAGCTAAAATCTATTAAGTGCATAAAATCTATTAAGCTATTTTTGTGTGCTATTTTAGGCCTTGTTTGATCATTTTAAGGTTACAAAATATGGCTTGATTAGGTTAACTAATTTGAGAAATGTCACACATCAAAAAGTCCTTTTATAGCTTTTTTGCTCCATAGTTTTCTTTGTTTTGCTTATTCAACAAACTGCACTTTTAGTCATTTTAATGACATTGTAATATAGAAAGAGGCACATGTTATTCATTAAAATAGTGAAAAGAAGTAAATAGCTGTTTTAAGCAACATTACATTTTAGTGAGATGGTAGATGTGTTAACTGAAGGGACATTATGATGGGTAAAATGTATTGTCTCCATTATGGTTTTTATCTTTATTTTTTATTTTTTGGTGGTACTGGGGTTTCTGGAATCCCTTCTACCTCTGGGCTATACTCCCAGACCTATTTTATATCTTTTATTTGGAAACAGAGTCTCTTAAGCCAGACCGGCTGACTTTGAACCTGCATGATCCTCCTGTCTCTGCCTCCCAAGCGTGGGGATTACAAGTGTGCACCACCACGCCCGGCTCCATTATGTTTTTAGTAATATTTAAATTATTCCAAGGGTTTTCCAGTATAGTCTTCATGAACTTATAGGATTCACAGAAACTCAAGAGGAAATAAACTGAAAAGGTATAATCAAATCATAGAATACTCCAAACAGCAACTGCCACAAATACCTATTGAATTCTAATGTACTCCATTCTATTCTGGATCAAGAGCATCCAGAAGCATTTCTATGGGGATTATATTCTGAAAGGCTGGAGAATTGACAATACATATAAATAAATTATTTAGTATACTAGAGATGAAGACTACTAAGGAACAAGTAAAGTGGAAGAAAGATAGGGAGTGCTGGAGTGTGTGTGTGTGTGTGTGTGTGTGTGTGTGTGTGCATCTCAATTTTAAAAACAGTGAATAAATTGAGCAAGAAAGGAAGAGTGATTTTCTAATCTCATGAGATTATTAGTAGCAGGCAGAAACCTGATCCAGGTATTCTTTTGACTTGATTGGCTTCAGTTTGCTGAAGTTCTTATGGAAGCCAAGCCCAGAACATATCATAGAGTGATTCATGGGTACATTGTTTATTGTTGCATTTCTCAGGATTTCTTCGTCTTCAAGAGATGGACAGATTTTTGCCTTGATTTTGTTTAAGCAAAATAGGCATGTTTGTGTGGAAGGGTACTAAAGTATTTAATTAAACTTAGACAATCCAGTAGGAGAGCATGATCCATGGGAATGTGATTGCTGCTGAAATGATCTTTCCATGGTGTATTTCTTCTTCTCTGGCATCAGCCCCATGCTGTCTTCTGTGGAGGCCCCTAGAGCACTCCCTATCACACCTCAAGTGTGGTCGACCAGATGCTCTGAGAAGATCCAGGACTTGTACCTATAGAATTGTCTTGGTATCTGTAGCCCTACCAAGTTTACAGGAGGACAGTCTGGCAAACAAATGACACTTATTGGCTAGATGCAGGGTTGGGCCACTGAAAGGGTGCTTACTTGGTAGTTTTGAATAGTTCTTTCTCTGATTAAACAGAAGATGAGTTTATCAATGATCTATTAATATTATACTTCACCAAGCAGGACAATTGACAAATCATATAAATGATTTCATATATCAGAAATGAAGAGTACTATGGAGAAAATAAGGTGGAAAAGGAAGATAGCCCTTTTTTTGTCAATGATCCATTGACAACATTTTGATACCAATGACCCACTCATAGCATCGAGCTTGAGCAATGTGTGTGTGGTCCCTATAACCTCTTCCTCAGTCTGTGTCCCTACAAAGATGCCATCTTATATTTAGAGCATCCAGTAAGTAGAGGTTAAAAGCAATGAACTGGAATTCTATTAAAATAGCTTGGTCCTAAATTTTACTGGAGCATATTATTTGACTTCTTTAAGCTTTGTTTTTTTTCTTCAAAATAGAAGAATTTTAATAATTTTTAGATGAATGAAGCTTGAAAATTACCTAGAACAGTCCCTAGACATAATCACCATTCAATTATTACTATTATCATTATTACTATTATCTGGAGAGGCAAAGAGAGGTTAAAATATTTTCCTGAAGTTTTGTATAGAACTAGGTTTCATCTCCAGTGTTTGCCACAGCCTAATTCTTCTGAATATGACCCACTGCTTTATTTAGAAAAAATGAGTAGATGCCTCAAAACAAAAAAGAATGCCATAGCAGATCCTTTTGATATTTAAAGATTTTGGTCTAGGAACAACTGGGTTTGTCTAATCCCAATGCACATGCACACACACATTTTAAAAATACAACTCAAGTTCTCAGTGTTTAGCAGAAGAAAAACAAGAGAACATTTACTATTTTGTTGAATGTTGTTTTTATTAGGGGAAAATTCACATAAAGTTAATTGGTACTTTGAATTGCAAAATATTGACACTTAAGTAAATTTAACTCACAAAAAGGAAATTATACCAAAGTCCAAAATGCTGGGGGAAAAGTAATCAGCTCTTATATTGCATACAATAGTAAATTAAATTCAAATACTTATTCCTGCAGCATTCAAGCTGTGATTTTAATTATCCTTAGATCTGAGGATTCTAAGTTAAAGTTTCACAGTGGCTGTAATTTTTGTCCTATTAACCATCTAACAGAACCAGCTTCATGTTACAGACTTTCCCAAGTTGAAAGTTATGTGAGTCTGTTGAATTCAGCCATAGAGACAACTGGAGTTACACAGCTGCCTGTGGGTATTTCAATATTCAGTCATGAGTTTTTAATGGAAAATTTTTAAGAAATATAAGATCTTATTTCTTATTTGAATTTATCCAGTATGTCAGTCAGCCAAGAAGAATTTATTAGGTGCTTATTATTTGTGAGTCTCAGTGGTAAGTGCTAAGAAGGAAGTGAGGAATGAAAAGAAGAAGGGAGGGAGAAGAGAAATGAATACAATAATTCATTAATGTACATGTGTGTGCATATGTATATGTATATGAGTATATGTGTATGCACTCGTGTGTGTGTGTGTGTGTGTGTGTGTGTGTGTGTCCTGTTAGGAATCCATTGTGATGAGAAAGTGGTGATAAATGAGAATAATTTCTACCTCTAATCAAATATGGGCATCTATCAAATATGTGCATCAAATGATATCTAATATGGAGTCTATTATTTTCAGTGGTAGATGTCAGTAGTTGACTTATAGTCATGCAAAATCATGAGAAAGTTCCAAACCTCAGCTAACTCTCCTTTAAAAATGACAGGCTATACATAAAAAATGTGCAAGACTCCATTCAAGTTTAAAGGTCTACAGATTTATTGGGAAAATGAAATTTCTTACGTGCCCTCAAATGGAAGGTATAATCATAAGATTTTCTGACCACATGGTAGGCAAATCAGGGAGGGGACTCTGTTTGGTACAAAAGGGTAAGAAGGTCCTGGGTAGGTGATACACAATAACAAGAGTATCTCAGCTTAAAATCACAGAAACATTTCTACAATTCAATGAGATCTGTAAATTAGCCTTTTAAATATATTTTTTGTGTAAATCTACATGCATTGATTATTTTATATACATATGATGTTTAAGAGAATTTGGACTTCAAACTGCATTTTATATATATAATTAAGGATGTAATCCTAAATAAGGCATTAAGAAATGTTTTGGGAAAGGAGAAATCTTAGAGAAACTTAATAATGTCTGTCCTCTGTATGCCAGTAATAACTGAGAGATGTTTTGACGAACATGGTATCTCTAGTATAAAATGAAATGATGAACTTTTGAAATAGCAAAGACCAGTAGCACTCAACCATTGATGTAAGATAGATGTAATTATCATGTAAATCAGTGTGGTAATAAGAATACTCTCACCCATAGGACAGTGTGGTAATGTTGCCTTTCCTTGCTTCCCTTCATATCTACTTTATTTCCTTCCCTCCTTCTCTCTTTCCCAATTTCTTTTTCCTAGAGAACAAAATTATGATTTTAAACAATATGATAGGAAATTGTGGCCTTTCACTCAATTTAAAATTTGACTAGAGTTCACTAACTGAACTGAATTTCAATGTTCTAGGGAAATTAGAATGGGTTATTGGTGAATCCTGGCCATTGCCTTGGGATTTCAACAGTGATGACTACAACATGTTGCTCCTTGTATTACATTGTAATAGGTAGAGTTGTCAGCTACCACTTAGAAGAGACCTCAGCAGATTGTACTTCATGGAGTACATGAGATGAGCGTTCATGCATAGTCCAAGTAGACCATAGCAAAACTATCTTGTATGTATCACTTTATGTTCCTTTAGGTTGTTTTTCTCCAGCCACTATAGTGGAGCCTGTTTTCTTGAGAGGGCAATGAATCAACGTCTCACCTGGGGTTCCTATCTGCCTCCATCCTCTGATACCTCAGTGTAAAAGGCTCATAGAAAACTTCTCAAATCTTGTATGTTCACAACTTGAAATTGTGTGGAAATAACCACACATTGAGAAAATACTTGAACAATCAAAAGTAATACCTAATTTAATGAATAATGTTTCTCTCTTTAGTCTTGAAAAAATTCTGAGACACATTTATAAGTATCCTCAGATTATGTCTGGTTTGAGTGTAAGTTGCCCTTAGCCTAGGCCATTTGATCATGCATTCTGATATTGACTTTCTCTTTTTCTGTATTTGCTCCTGCCATTCTAGAATTCATATTTCCAAGTAAACTCTCTTTAGGTAAGATTTTATGATAGAGTGTACTTTCAGATTATGCGTAGCAGGACAGAGGGGATTCTACTTTCTAATTTGGAAATGAGTAAATTCAGACCAGATGATAAGTAACTTTCTAAACTCCTGTGAACCTGACTTCAAATCACATGCTCCATCCATCATGAAAGAGAATATCCTTTCATGAAACTCATCCTTGCCTTGTTTGGACCCTTGATATGATCTACTTGGCATTGGGGTAAAACTTCATTCCACAGAGTGAACACCAAGATAGTTCTTTAACAGAGAGGTGTTAGTCTGTGTACAGGCTTGAGTGACCTAGCAATTCCTGCAACAATTTCAGGTCGGATTCAACCAACCAACAGTGTAGGGAATTCTACTGCCAGGTACAAACCTAACATTTTTATTACTTTTTAAGTTTTGAAACAGGGTCTTGCTAAGTTTCTGAGGGGTTTTCTAAGTTGCTGAGCCTCGCCTTAAACCTCTAATCCTCCTTTCTCAGCCTACCAAGTACTGGGATTACAGGCATGTGCAGCCATGCCCAGCAACAGCTTTCTATATCCAAGAGGAAGATTTAGGACAGAAAACCCAGGCTCCAGAGAATTTCTTGAGTGGCAGAAATTATTATGAAGCATTTGGCTATATTAAGCCTAAGTGCATCAGAAACATGTGGATTGCATTTCCCTTTAAAACATATACATGCTTAAAACTTAATGGGAAAAGTACTTGGCAGAGGGCTGCCTTTGGTTTTCTAACTCCCGGGTGTTTTCATGCACGTTCACTCACATCTACATCTAGAGGATGTTCTTGTCTTGGAACATCAGCCAACTTTCCTCTGCCTACAGAGCAGGGCCAGCTTCTAGGATGTTTACCCTGGGTGTCTCACTTAGGTACAGGGATTCAAAGATTCTGAAGGAGTAAAAAATTTCTTTAATCTAAAACGTAGAGAGTTCAAAGAAAGATGCTAGGATGCAGTGTGAAAGGAAGGGTGGGCTTTTGTAGCCTGTCACTTCCATAGAGTAGTGCAAGCTGCAGTCTTTCCAGGGAAACTCAGGGTGTGGGCGAAGAGATGAATGCTCTCACTTAGCCTCTGCCTTTTTTCAGGATGGTGCCGAGCTATGAGAAGGGGTTTGCTCACACATCTCTGTCCCCAGCCCCACTTTCTTGGCCCTGGAATGTCATTAAGTATTGTATATTAACTTATGACTCAGGGCAGAAGTTATTCTTCTTGTGCTCACGCCAGAAGCCTGAGCTGAGATGCTTGTCATTAAACCTTTTCTCTGTGATTTTGAATGTGCCAGCTCCTTACCCAATATGCCCTCTTCCTCCTCTTCCCATCTCGAGACCCTGGGAAATTCAGCTCAGATTTTTGTTCCCCTCAGGAGGCTTGTCTGATGGAATGGTTGGCTCCTCAGGAAGCCTTTAACAGAGCACTTTATAATGATGGACCAAGTTGGCCACCTCTTCACTGCAGAGAGGTCCTTCAGGGAAGGAAGGGCCTGTGGTCCCTCCTCACCGCAGCCCTGGAGGCTGCCAAGTCACTCACAGATCTTCCATTGCTATATGGTTCTTTCCATAACTAGAAAAGTACTGTGACATGGAATAAGTGCAATGTGACACAGACCTGAGTCAGCTCTCAGGTCACAAGAAAATTCTCATTTATTTATGAAGACCTTAGAACTGCAACGTTCCCTGAATTGTTCTTTTCTGGATTGTAGGAGCTGAGAGTAGAACCCACTATTTAATCCCAAGTCTGGGTTTTTAATTTTTTTTATTTCCCTCACTGAACATGTCCTTTTGGTTGAATTAAACGCAGATACTTATGAATGCTAATAGGTGCATTTTGAATTTTAGAGCTGATCTTGGTTAAAAAATGTGCTTTACTCCAGTAAACGCTGACAGTAAGAAACATGCTAAACTGGTAAGATCCTAAGCAAAAAAAGTTCTCAAAGAGAACAAACATCTCATAAAGGAAGGGTTTAATATCTGAAGGTAGGATTTCAAAGGTCCAGGAGCCTCCTAAACTTGTGGCAAAATTCTGTGTCTGTCTCCTCTTAAAGGGAGACATGGACCAGTTAAGGTGCCAGTTCCTAAGGCCTCCTCCTGCCAGGAGCAAAGGGGATGTTTTGCATCCCTTGGCGATCAAACTATTGCCTCCAGGGCCAATTTCCTCCTACAGGCCCCCTGCCAGGCCAATGGATGGCCAGGCCTCTGAGGAGGTGTCCCCGTGGCCTTGTGGCATCCTGTGTATCAACACTTCTGCATTGCAGCCTAGCTAATCCCCCTTTAAGCTGCTTGGCTGAGCGCCTTTGCCAGATCTGATAGGAGGATTTAACCTTTCCTTTTTCTCTCTTGGCACACACTCAGTGGAACCCAAATAAAGAATTAAAGAGACTTGAAAGGGACTTTCCATTAACAAACAATTCAGTTTAAATTTCCAACCTTTTCTCTGCCTTTTTTTTTCCATCCCCTTCTTTCCTCCTCCTCAACATTTGGGTCTTATGGTTGGCATAAGTAGCCCTGGGGACATGTGGAGAGCCAAAGACTAGGAACGTGAGTGGAATTTTCCAAATTAAGACAGCTTATTGGCTTCAGTTGCCAAGTGAACCAGGGAGGCCAGGCTTTGGGGTAACTCCTAGGAGCAGGATTTCTTTGACATCTGGAAGAGGGATTGGATTTTATAGCTGGAGCCATGCATACTCCAGCTTCATGGAACACTTGGCATTTTTTTTTTTTTTTGCCATCCACCCTGCATTCTGAGATTTTGCCCCTGTAACATAGATTCAATAAGTCTTAACTGAATAGCTTTGGGCTCAGAAACTTTCCTGAGATCTCAGGGTAATAACAGCAGAGAGAATTCATGGGGAATTCTACTCAACAATAAAGAAGAACAAAATTATGTCATTTACAAGAAAATGGAAGGACCCAGAATATGTTATGTTGAGTGAGATGAGTCAGTCATAGAAAGTGAAGAGCCATGTGTGTTTTCTAATGTGCACATGCTAGGGGGTAACTGAGATGCCAGAAGGACTCCAAACAATGACGGAGAAACCTCAGTGGAGCCAGGGAGGAAGACTGAGGTTCACTAATGGAAATTCTACCATCGACTGTGTGTACATATGTGAAAATACCAATGTCAGTCTCAGTATTCTGTATTGAGAAAGGGTTAAAATGGGTAGATGAGAGAGGGGTACCAAGTACTGTGTGCATGAATGTTGCTGTCAATATGATTTACATTGTGATATAAGACTGTAATGCACCAGTAGAAGCACACTATAAAAAATTATGGGGAGCTTACGTGTGCCAAGTATCACACTGGCCCCACAACACTAAGAGGTTGATCCAACATTTTTCCCCATTTGATATTTGAGGATACTTATACACAGTGAGTAAAATACAACTTCAAGTTCTCGTAAACAGGATGCAGAAGAACTGGAGTATAAATACAGGCAATCTGTCTCTAGACCCAGGAAACAGTAAGCAGAGCAGAAAAGAATCTTTTTATAGGGCCAGAAACATTCAAAGGAACCAACCAGTTTTACTGAGGTGATGAGGAGAAGGAGTCAAAAGAAAACCAGCATATACATTTTAGTGTTAAAAAGAGCATCATCTCTGGGCATGGTGGCACGCACTTGTAATTAATCCCATTACTTGGGAGGCTGAGACAGAAGGATTGTGGTTTGAAGACAGCCTCACCTACTTAATGAGGCCATCCACAACTCAGTGAGACCCTGTTTCAAAATCTGCAATTTAGTGAGACCCTGTTTCAAAATAAAGAATAAAAATTAAGGCTTGGGGCATAGTTTGGAGGTAGAATGCCCCTGGGTTCAATCCCCAGTACCTCAATCATTCTTTATTGCTGAGTAAGATTCCCCATAAATTCTAGCTGCTTTTATTACCCTGGGATCTCAGGACAACACACACACACACACACACACACACACACACACACACACACACACACACATATTTTTTTTAAAGAAGAGTATTGTCTTCTATGCTTGTGACTTTGTTTCCCATGTGGCCTGCTCTATTGGTGATACTATCTATTTACTTTATTATTTGAATTATTATGTCTTTCATTTCACTCAAGATTTCTGTTTGGTTCCTCTTCAGAGTTTTGATTTATTTATTGATATTATGTTAAGCAAATCTCATAAAGTTAAGTGTCATATGTTTTTTCTCATATGTGGACTCTAGAGAGAAAATAGAAAGAAAAGGAATTTTATGATAATAAACAGTGGGGTGAGTAGAATATTAGACAGGGGTAAGTGGAGGGAGGGAGGGTTTGAGGAAGAAAACAGGCCAAATAATATTATGCTCATATATTACGCATAATAATACTAACCTTACTAACATATAGGGGGAGGAAGAAGGGGACAGGGTTAGGAGGAAAGCACACCAAATGATATTGTGTGAATATAAGAAGGTGTCACTTTGAATCTCATTACCATGTGTAATCACACTGTGCCAATAAAATTCTAAAAATGGAGGAGCATTTGATTCTTTCTACTTTGATTATCAAATAACAATCTATGTTAATGATAAGAACTTTGATATCACTCCCTCCGAGGATACCAGGTATGGAAGATTTTACAAAATAGTTCTTTCAAATGTATCAGACAAATTTATTCACACGCTACACTAAGAGACCCAGAGTTTAGATGGAAGTATTTAATATTCTTTATAATAACTAGAAATGATACTTATTGAATACTTACCAAATGTCAGAGGTTATCAAAGCTCTTTGCCTATGTTACCTCTTGTCATTCTCCCAACAGTCCTGTAGTTAATTGCTACTATTATTACCCTTTTATTGATAATGTGAAGTAAGTTGCCTAGGATTATGCACAGCTAGCCAGTGGCAGAGTTGGTTTTCAAATCCATAAAATCTGGTTCCAGAGCCCATCTTCTTAGTTATTCTCCCACACAGCCAACTTTCCATGGGATGGGGTCAGAAGTCTCTACTTCTTCTCTATGTCTGTTCATTGGTCAACAAATCCATATATACAAATCTCTGCACAGTATTTGGAAGTAGCAGAATGTGTGTTCATCTGGGAATGGCAAGAAAAGTTAAAATCAATTTATAGCAGACCCTGTGAACAAGAGATAAGAGAGGCATATAAAGGAAAAGGGCCTAGAGTTATTCTTGCCTAGTGGAAATCAGTTTTCTCCTTACTGCCCCAATAAGGAAATGTTCTATCAACATGTGCTGGATAAATGAAAGAATAGCCAATGCTCATAGCTTATTATAAGTCCTGAGGGTAAAATATGGTGAATTCCTTGAAAAAAGTGGTGAGATTTTCTGTTGTCCAATTCCAATAATTCTCTGAAAAGGCAAATTTGGAGACCACCAGTGCAGTGATCCAGAATAGACTGGTAAGATTATAAGCACAAATTTCAACAAGAGCCAAATGCTTCTGTTGATCTGAAAATTGTTGCATGGCATTATCCAGCCTCCCCACCCCACCACTGCAGTGTCATAGAATGCCAAGAATTGGGGTTGGAGCACATTTCTGAACTCCCCAACAATTACTAGCCCATACAAAGCCCTTCAGAACAACACAGCATCATTTTTCTTTCAGCGCTAACAGGTACTGAACCATGCTCTCCTTGAAGTTGCATCTTACATCATTATGACAGAAAACAACGAATGCTGTTGTAACTACAGGACACATTGGAAATAGTCCAACAGAGCTGGGCTGTGGGTCTGAACCCCGACTCTTGTGATTTCTAACTGTGGGATGTTGGTAGAGTCGTGACATATCTTTAGACTTTTCTGTGTTTAATTTCTATTGGTGTATGGCAAAGACTTAATAACTAACTAAAGGAGTGAATGGGCTAATTAAAAATAATTTCCTTATTTTTTTAGGGCTGATGTAGCAATAGCAAAGCAAGGCTGGGCATGGGCAGATGAGATGGGGAGAGCAGAGTCCTCACTGTATGAGATAGCCAAGGAGAACCCTGCCTATGGCAAGGCAGGAGACTTCCTTTGTTTTTTCCTCTTTTTCATTTGGTGCTTCTGCCAGTATGTTCATGACCATATCATCCGGTTATTTAAAGGATGTATGGAGTCTGAGGGAAAGCCCCCATCCATCAGCAGTTTCAGAGAAAGAGCAGTCTCTACTTTGAAGGTATTCAATTTCCACTCATTGAGCAACAGCGAGATAAAGCCAACCTCATTCCTTAATAACCCACTAAGCAGGTTATAAAATATATATTTAGTAATTCATCTCAGGCTGTATTCCAACCAGATGTTAGGATTTTAAAAGCATGTGCATATTGTATTATGGCTGCTAAACTGAATGTTTGCTACTATTATTTAATCTGCTCAAAGTTGTCACTTAATTTAATAATATGATGAAAGCCTAAAAATAAATGACACAATTTATTATGTAATGTCTGTTTCCACCCACCTATTCCACAGAGTCTCTCTTTGTCTGGAAGTCTTATGTATTCTAGATACAGAGTAGAGTCTTATACACCTACAGACTCTCTGAGTCTTTGTTACAATACAGCTGCATGCTTCTCTAAGGTGATGCTGTAGCTCTACACCTCTCCAGGAGGTGTTGACGAATAAGGTTTTATAAAGATCTTTACTGTATAGAAGACATGAATCTAATAACTATAGTAGTAATAATAAATGTGCTATGTGTAAGATCTCTCAACACATGTGTTTATTGATGAATCTATGTAGAATATGCATGTTTTTTAAAACGAATACAAGCAGGGCTCTTCACTGAATGCTTTGTTGAGTGCATGCATTTTATTGTCATCTATTGCTACATAAGGAATAGCAGCTTAAAGGAGAGCACTTTCATTTTCTTTTGGTTTCCCCAGGAAAAGTCTGTGCTGGGACCTCTGGTCAAGGTCCTACAACGTTGCAGTAAGAATGTCAGTTGGCCTGGAGGCTCAGGGAGGCACCTGTCTCCAGGCTCGCTCAGGTTATTTCCTGAGGTTGCATAGTGAAGAGCCTGGTTTATTTCTGACTGCCAATTAGAGACCACCTTTAATCCTGAATTCCCTTCAGTTCTCTGCCACTTGGGCCCCTCTAAGGGAAGGTTCCAACATGACTACTATTTTTTTACTTCAAGTCCAGCATATCAATCAATCAATCAATCAATCTCCCTCACTGCATCTGCTAAATAAAGTGTTCTATAAAGTTATTTAATCATAAGAGCAGCAGCCTTTGATATATTTTATTGGTTAGAAGTCAAAAGCAAGTCACAGGTTTCTCCCACACTCAGGAGGATAATGTAACACAGGACATGACCTCAGAGGGTAGGGCCATGGTTGACTTCCATCTCCCAAAATGTATAACCTCATTTAATTCTCACAGTAGCTCTAGGAGGAATATTCTGCTGTTGCTATTATTGTTAGTATATAGACAGGGAAGCAGGGGCAGCTTAGAGAGCCAGAACAACCTTCTCAGATGAATACATCAGAACAGGTGTTGGGACCTAAATATTTGACTGTACCACCTGAGACCTTAACTACTTGCATCAAAGCCATGTCTTTGCTTTTGCTTTAAATAAGACTGCATATGGCTATTTGCAGTGTTGGACTCTGTTCCCATACATACATATTTTTTTTTCTCATGACATAAATCTGTTACAGGCAACTGCAGTAATTCCCATTTTATAGAAGCGTAAACTTTTTCATAAAAGTTACTGCTTTGCAACTTTGGGAAAATTGTTTAAGTACTCTGAAATTCTTCCTTTTAATCTATAAAAGGGGAAATAATAGTAACCGACTAGATTGTGTGAGGATTAAACAAAGCAATGTAAGCATACAGTTTGGTGAAATATCTGTCCCTGATTTAGGAAAATCTTAACTAAGAATTGAGAAAATCTCAGTCCTGAGATAAATTCCGTGGACTTTATATTTTATCTCAAGACAGTTACCATCTCATCATCTCTTTTTTTTTCTCCAATGTAAATGTTTTAAAAATTGTGATCATGATATGGACATGCAGTTTTTTAAGAATGAAAAAACTTGCTTTGAAACCGTAAGCCATCTCTTACTATTACTATCGTGACTATTACCTAGATTAGGGAGTTGGAGAACAATGTTGTGTTGTGAAACACTGCCTACATCTGGAGGCATAACTGAGATCTTTTGTTTATAGCTTCAGCTGTGGCATTCAAACTCAAGTGTGCATTAGGAGAATCATTGGGATTCCAGGACAACAGAGAACATTTTAAGCATCTCCCATTAAACCATTTGCAATAGCCCATGATAGAAAGTCTACCCTCAAAAGGAGGATTCTTGTGGCTAATTAGTTAGAATAAGAGAAAATAGTAATGCAATTTGTGTGAAGAATATGGCGTGGCAAGCCATTACTTGATTTTGTAGACAAAACTAGATTAGCATTACCCGTTATGTCATTTTGTTAACAAAATTAAATCCGGGTAATTTCCACCCTGTTTTCTATGGATCAGTGGCCGATAGGCCCAATGTATATTTTGTTTTACCTTAGTCCTGCGAAAATACTTGTTTTGTTTTTTCTGATCAGCTTCGTTAGTTGGTTTCTTCTTGTAGAAATTTTCATATGTTTGTCATTCATTTTATCCATAGAAAATAATTCTTCTTTTACTTTGACATAAGTACGGAAGAACTAATTTTCTGCAAAGTGTTTATGTCTCCAACTTTCAACCTCCTTATGAAGAAAAAAGAATAATTTCAACTCAAGTATTAAAAAAATTAAAGACTAAAAATGCTTATCTGTAGTGAAAAATAAAAATGCTCATATGTGTCTTTTTAAAGTAAGGATCAGCTGGGATAATGAAAGGGAAATGTTTGTTTTATTCAGTTGTAGTTTATATTTAGCTCATGTGTTGTTTTATGCTAATGTGGTTTAATGTGAACTTGACTTGAGGTAACTTGAAAAAGTTACCCAGGAAGAGCCATATATGAGTGAGAATGTTGCACTGTCTTGGAATAGGTATGTGAATGATGCCTTAGGTAGAAAAGGCAGTTCCATGTGAGTCAAAATAATGTGGACTATTCTTTATTTTGAAACTGGGTCTCACTGAGTTGCAGAGGGCCTCACTTAGTAGCTGAGGCTGTCTGCGAACCGCGATCCTCCGGTCTCAGCCTCCCAAATGCTGGAATTACAAGTGTGCGCTACCACACCCGGCTAATAATGTGGACTATTCTAGCCTCTCATGAGAAAGATTGGAGAAAAGTTGGGAAACTCAAATGTACATACAGAAAACAATGATGAGTTTACTATTTCATTTGAGAAATTTCCCTGATGTATTACCTTTTGCAAAGTAATCCTAAGCCATCAACTTCTTCACTTTTGAAGAAAACCTAGCAAGGACCAGCTGAGGGTAAGATGAGGCGAGGTAGGTGTACTGATAATGGCGGCAGTGCTGTGAGTGCTTACTATTTGCCCAATGGGATTAGTAAGCATTTTAGCAGCATATTTTGTTTCCCCCCATCAGAATGACCCTATTTTACTGGCACCTGGAGGAAGGTATTTTCTGTCTCAATCGTAATGAAATGGAAACACAGATCAGGGAATTAAAACACACTGGACAAGGTGACTGGGCTAATAGCAGTTTCTTCTATCACCAGGCCTTCCTGGCTTCAGAGACCTGCCTCTCAATCAGCAGTCTACATGTACTCCTAATAGGCTTAAATCTACTGTCTCACTAGAAAAAGAACTAATTCGGTGTGGGGAGCCATTAAGGCCTTCCCCTAGATTGGTGTCTCTGACTCAGCTGACTGTCCTTCACCCAGAGTCAACAAGGTTTGGGGTCATGGAAAGTTCAAAAAGGTCTGAGAGAAGATCAGGTGGTGATGACACGAGGGTACTGATTGACCTATCTGTAATATGTGTTTTGTATTGGTCTTTATTGTATTCTGGTGGTGGTTGCATGAGAATGTTGATTGACCTGTAGCTGTGTATAAATACCTCTGGAAAAACAAACCTGGGGGCGGTGTCGGCACAATAAAAACGAGATTGACCCAGAAGTTGTGTTGGCCAGGAGTGTGGGTGCGATAGAGAATACTGACTCAGGCATAGTCGTCGACCCGTAGGAAATACTGACCCACATACAGGGGTCAACCAGTAGAGATAGTAGGCTGGCGGCTCCCCCACGTTAGAATTTAAAATTCTCCATCCTCATGCCTCACTTCAGAACCCGTAGTCTTTCCGGCTGGCTCCAGCAGTTCGGCTCTACTCTCTTTTCTATAGATTGCCTTTTTATGTAGATACCTAGACTTTGTTTTTCTGATCAGAATTTTTAGTTGGTTTCTTTTTGTAGAAATTTTCATATTTTTTATCATTCATTTTGTCCATAGAATATAATTCTTCTTTTACTCTTCTTTTACTCATAGGAACATTTTAATTTTCCAAAACTACTATCTATCTATCATCTGGCTCTCTTTCTACCAGCTCCCCATGCCATTCCAAAGATACAAAATTAACTTTACTTCCATTTGCATTTTGCTTATGCAGCTTCTCTTCTGGCAGATCTCAGTGTTATTAAAGAATATTTTGTTATTCTACTGCAAGCATCTAAATTTTTAGGAAGCAAGAGTCTCATATTCTCTTACTAAGATACCATCTCTCAGCACCAAATACGTGCTTCTCTGTTCTTCCTGTTAATGTTGGGGCTAGGAACCTGCACAAACTTTGTATGTGCTTTGCTAGCTGTTAGGATATACTAGTAAAGAGTACTAAAGCAAGACTTGAATGTAGAACAGGAGAGAGGGGATTTTTTTTCCTGTTTGGTATTCCTTTTGTTGGACGCCAGTGATGGATATCAAACCCATAGCATGAACAGACACCATAGCATGAATAGACAGTGCCTCTTGTTGGCCCTATGAATGGCAGCCTCTTCCTGAATATGTTGAGTTAACTTGATGTTACCATCTTCAGTTCTCTAGAACCTTATTTACTAATTCCTAATACTTTTCTCTGTCACAGTACCTAGTGTGATTTCTCTTTTCCTGATTAGATCCTGGTGGATAACTGTCTGAGACTCATTTCTCCCCCTGTCTTATGCAAGGCCAGTAATAAGCTGCAGAATCTTCAAACTCAAAATCATTTTGCTAAGTGAGATTAGCTAGTCACAAAAAATAAGAAACCAAGCCAGGTGAGGTGGTGCACACTTGTAATCTCAGCATTTGGGTGGCTGAGACAGGAGGATAGCAGTTCTCGATAGCCTCAGCTACTACTTATTGAGGACCTTTCTAACTCAGTGAGACCCTGTTTCAAAATAAAGAATAAAAGATTAGGTGAGGGGTATCACTTGGAGGTAGAATATCACTGGGTTTCATCCCCAGTACTGAAAAAAAAAAAAGAAACCAAATGCTCTTCCCAATAGGCGGAATCTAGGGAGAAAATGGGTCATAGGAGGACCTCTAGACGAGGATACTATCGATGATCAAATAAGGCGACCCAACTGAGGGGGATGGGAGGGTAAAGAGGGAAATTCTCTAATATACATGATGTACATTAACAAACATATCAATGTCAATCACTAAGCCAAACATGAGAAAGAGGGAGGGGAAGGAAATGGGGCGGGAATTGGGTAAGGGCTAATTGTGTGATATGTGCATGTATGCTTCCACCATCTTGTACCCCATTAAGATGTATGATTACAATGTACCAAAAAAATTAAATAAAAAAATTAAAAAAAGAAAATACTAGCTACACTTATTCAAAATCATATCAAGAGAATTGTACACCATGACCAAGTTGGTTTCATCACAGAAAAGCAAGGCTGGTTCAACATATGCAAATCAATATGTTATTCACCACAAAAATAGAACTAAGAACAAAAACCACATGATCATATCAATAGATGCTAAAAAATCATTTGACAAAATCCAACACCCATTTATGTTAAAAACACTGCAGAAAATTGGAATAGAAGGAACATACTTCAACATCAATGAGGGAATATACAATAAACCTAAAGCAAACATTGTATTGAATGGGGAAAAACTGCAAGAATTCCCTTTAAAGTCAGGAACAAGACAAGAATGCCCACTATCACCACTTCCTTTCAATATAGTCCTTGAGACTCTTACCATACCAATAAGACAAGAGAAGGAAATCAAAGGAATTCAAATAGGAAGAGAGGAATTAAAACTATCCTTATTTGCAGATGATATGTTTCTTTATCTAGAAGATACAATGAACTCAACCAAAAGACTTCTGGAGCTGATTAACCAAACTTCTAAACCAATAAAATACCTAGGAATAAACCTAACCAAAGATGTAAAAGACCTCTACAGAGAAAACTACAAAACATTAAAGAAAAAAAATTGAAGAAGACCTTGGAAGGTGGAAAGATCTCCCTTGCACATGGATAGGTAGAATAAATATTATCAAAATGGTCACTCTGCCAAAAGCAATCTATAGATTCAATGCAATTCTCATTAAAATACCAACAACATTTCTCATAGACCTGGAAAAATCAATTATGAATTTTGTATAGAGAAATAAAAGACCCAGAATAGCCAAAGAAATTCTCAGCAACAAGAACCAGACAGGAGGCATCACAATCCCAGACTTCAAATTATACTATAGAGCAATAGTACTAAAAACAGCATGGTATTGGCACAACAACAGGCAGACTGACCAGTGGAACAGAATAGAAGATACAGAAACAAACCCACACATCTACAGTCAACTGATCTTTGACAAAAGGGCCAAACTCATACGTTAGAGAAAAGACAGCGTTTTCAACAAATGGTGCTGGGAGAATTGGCTATCCATTTGTATAAAGATCTGAATCCTTACTTCTCACCATGCACAGGAATTAACTCGAGATAGATCAGACTTAGAAGTTAGACCAGAGACTGTGAAGTCATTAGAGAAAGGCATAGTATCAACACTCCAACATACAGGTACAGGGAGTAACTTTCTGAATAAGACTTCTAAAGCGCAGGAAATTAAAGCAAGAATTAACAGCTGGGATGGCACCAAACTAAAAAGTTTCTTCTCATCAAAGGAAACCATCAAAAACCTAAAGAGGAAGCCTAAACAATGGGAGAAGATCTTTACCAGCCACCACTCTGATAGGGGGGCTAATATCTAGAATATACAAAGAGTTCAAAAGACTCTTACACCAGCAAAACAAACAACCTAATCAAGAAATGGGCAACTGAACTGAAGAGACGTTTCACAAAAGAAGAGACACAAATGGCCAATAAATACATGAAAAGATGTTCAACATCACTAGCCATCAGGGAGATGTAAATCAAAACTACGCTGCGATTCCGTCTAATCCCAATCAGAGTGGCAAGCATAAAGAAATCAAACAACAACAAATGCTGGTGAGGATATGGGGAAAGAAGAATTCTTTTACACTGTTGGTGGGAGTGCAAACTTCTTCAGCCACTATGGAGATCACTATGGAGATTCCTTAGAAAACTGGGAATAAATCCACCATTTGATCTGGCTATACCACTCCTGGGTATCTTTCCAAAGGGCTTGATATCAGATAACTACATTAACATATGCATACATATGTTCATAGCAGCACAATTTGTAATAGCCAAAATATGGAACCAACCTAAATCTCCATCAACAGATGAATGGATTGTAAAATTATGGGAAATACACACGATGGAATTCTATTCAGCTATAAAGAAGAATAAAATAATAGCATTTGCAAGAAAATGGAAGGAACTGGAGAACATTATGTTAAGTGAGATTAGTCAAGCACAGAAAGAGAAGGGACGTATGTTTTCTCTAATATGCCCAAGCTAGGGAGTATTGGTAATACCAGAGGGACTCCAGATAATGGAGGGGAAATCTCAGCAAAGCTAGGATGGAAGGATAGGAGAGGAAGAAAGCTAAGGTTGTTCAATGGAGGAGCTACATCCAAATATGTGTAATAGTATAAATATAGCATGGTTAACCTGGACACTTATTATTGGGAGGGGGAAGGAGAATGGGGAGGGAGAGGGCATGAAGCACAATCTAAATATACACCATTTTAAATATGTTCCACATATAAATAAAATAAAATATTAAAAAATAAAATCTACCAGCTATATCATGTACAACAAAAAATGATTTTAAAGATTGTACAAATTTTGATACAGTAGAGACAGGATTGACTTTCACCATCTAATATTCACTCATGGGCAACTCCCATTAAAGGCAGCTTCAGAATCACTGTGCTTTGACGAAGTATGAGGCTATCTGGGATTCTTATGGAAGAGGACATTGTGTTTACTCAGGGGCATCTGCTGTTGATTTTATCACAAAATTTCTGTGTCAAATTTTGTAACTCAGTCTCCTCATGTGAACATAAAGAATGCGTTTTTCAACCCATTGTGATTCTTTTTTTTTTATTTTTGTGTGTGGTACTGGGGATGGAACCCAGGAGCATTCTACCTCTGAGCTAAACCCCCGGCCCTATTTCTGATTCTTTATTTTGAAACAGGGTCTCGATGAGTTGTAAAGGACCTCACTAAGTAGCTGAGGCTGAGTGTGAACCAGCATCCTCCTGTCTCAGCCTCCCAAATGCTGGGATTACAAACATGTACCACCACACCAGGCTCCATTTTGATCCTTGTGTAACTTCTTTCTTTCATGTGGCACGACATCTTGGGCTGTGGCTTATTCATCGATGAGATGAGGCCAAGCTTATGAGCCCTCACCTCTTTCACAACTAAGAAAAATTTCCTAGAAATAGATCCACTATTTTACCCAGTCATCCATATTTCCATTTATTTCTTTTCTGATTTATTTCATTTTTGAGATCCTTGTTTATCTTGAATAATTATCTAAATTGGAATGTATTAGCTACAATAACCACAACAACAAAAAATGAGACCCAGTTTATGGAGCTCTGAATTAGTCTAGAAATTCAGAAAAAACAATCTGATAACATTTAATAAAGAGAAGGCTTTCTAGAGGAAGAGATTTCTGATGTAAAGATGCAGAGTTGCATATAGGCGAAAGGTTATGGTGTAAAAAGAGACTAAGTAAATGGTGTAAAGCTAAGTCATGTTGGGAAATATGAATGCTAATATGTAGAAATTTCAATGAGCTCTTTTTTGTGTTTGGTACTGGGGGTGGAACCCAGAGGCTTTCTACCTCCGGGCTATACTCCCAGACCTTTTTTATATTTTATCTGGAAACAGGGTATCACTAAGTTGCTGAAAGCCTAATTAAGTCACTGAGGCTGGCTTTGAACCTGTGCGATCCTCCTGTCTCAGCCTCCCAAGTGCAAGGATTACAAGCGTGCACCACCACGCCTGGCTCCATGAGCTCTTCTGAAGGAAAGAGAGACATATACTCATGTATGAATATGTGAGGGTCTGCGTTATTTTTAAAGTCTCTTTTAGGCTCCATAATAAAACAGAGACTATTCAAATTCAACAATAGCCACTATGTAGCATAGACATTAGAGAATGACCCATGTCCAATACTAGTTTGAATCTTATATAATATGCATGTATATATGTAAGGAAAAGATAAAGATTTTGAAGTAAATCTCAAAAATAAATACTTCTAAGCCCAGGAACTTTGACTTGCTAGGATTTTACTAAGCTTTTCTGCCTTCCCCCCTCCATTCGTTCCTTCCTTCCTACCAGCCAACTATTAATATTAAAACTTTCATCACTTTAATAAGAAAAATGTTAAGTGCATTTTTAGAGTTGGAAATAGATTCTCTTCCCCTCTAGTGAACATAGTAGTAACTTATGCAATGTGTCAGAGAATTGAGAAATCAGCTCTAAGACTTTTCTTCACTATTGGTAACTGCTCGGAGTAAGTTTAAATATATCCCATTTATAGAACTGGAAAGAGTATTAATAGGACCATTTTAATACCATTACTATAACATGATTTTTCTTTTATGTAAAAAAGGCAGAAAACATATATGCACTTAAATAAGGCTTATTTTACATATTATTTTTTATATATTCATTTACTCATTCATAAAGCATCTCTCTGGAAGGACTATTCCAGTCAATAGGAAGAAAATGCACATATTCCACAGTTCCTACTTGAAGGGCATTCAGACAAGTTGGGGAAACAGAATGAATAGAGAAACATTAATATTTCAGTTATTTTTCAATTTCTGTGACAAAACACCTATGGAAAACAGATTATAAGAATAAAAATTCATTTTGGCACATGGATTAAACGGTCTCAGTCTGTGATTGGTTAGCTTCACTGCTTTGGGCCTGAGGTGAGGCAGAATATCATGGTAACATGAAATCACAAAGAAAAGCTGCTTACCTCCTGGAATCTGGAAAGGAGAGAGAGAGTGACAGGAGAGAGAGAGATTGATACACTGCCGACAAGATTAATGGGCGTGAGCATGCTCCCAAGAATACTCTCTCTAACTAGGCTTCACCTCCTTTAGTTTCTATCATCTCTCAATAGTCCGTTCAAGTTATAAACTCATCAATGTATGAATCCATGCATTGGGTTAACTCTTTATAAGTTAAGAGCATTTATATTGTGGGCCTCCAAGAATTTCCACAATATATTTACTCACTCCCAAAGTACCCCACCTTTGAACATTGTTGGTCTGGGGACCAAGGCTTCAACACATGAGCCTTTATGAGACATTCTAGAACCAAACCAAAACCATTAACAGATTAAAACACACTGAGACATGTGCTGCATGTGTAGCAGCTACACCATAAAAGATCTTGGGCAGAAAGACTGTGTCTTCTCACAGTAGGAGGGGCAGAATTCAATAGGACATTCCTGTTTCTAGCTGTTTTAGTCCCTAAAACACAGCAAGCACATGAGGAGCTCTGTCTTCCACATAAGTCCCTACAAAAACACAGATTCTCAGGAGGCAGCAGCAGACACAGCCTGAGGCTGCAAGATTGACAGTGGGAATTTGAAGTTGTTCATGAGGAATTTGGTGAAATAATACCAATCACTATTTATGTAACCACAACTCTATGGCAAAATCATGACAATGTGCTTCAGGGCGGTTACTATTTTTGCACAATAGTCTCATCCATGAATAAGTTTTATCATCACACCATTTATTGTAGAAACTGAGCTATGTATATATTTAGCTTACCTTTCCCAAGGTCAAAAGGATAACAGGTTGTATTTGAGTTAAAACACAGTGTCTGATCAACTGTCCTCTTGGACATGAGGTCACAGTTCTCTTCCCATTTGTTTATAGTGCAATTTGTAAATGAAAACTTAGACTCCCATTTTATATGATAAATATTGTTGATTTTTATGTTGTAAGGGATATGTTTAAACTACTAATGCATTCTTACTAATTTTCTTTCTTCAGAAATTATAGTGTTTCACTTTTCACTGTTTCTTACTCAGTTTTGAATAAATTTCAGCCAATGATTGATCCTGTATTTATTAAAAATAATAGTGAAACTTCATGTTCAATAGCAAGAGACTCATTGCAACACCCCAAACAATCTATGGTATAATTATTTTAATATTTCTAGTATTATATTTTATATTTTATTGCATTTACTTCATTTTTCTAACTAAAAATTTAACATAAGCCAGGCTTGTTGGTGCGCACATGTAATTACAGTATCTGGGAGACTGAGACATGAGGATGACAGATTTTTGGCCAGCCTCAGATACTTAATGAGGCTCTCTGAAACTTACTGAGATCCTGTTTTATAATAAAGAATAAAAAAATAGGGATGGAGGTGTAGCTTGTAGGTAGAATGTCCCTGGGTTCAATCCCCAGTATCTCAAAAAACACTCACATGTACTTATTAAGGAAAAATCACACCTAGTGTATCTCACTTTAATATCTGTTGAAACTATTTTGTACACTCAATTTTTTCCAACATATCTATTTATTCTTATTTTACTATAATAATTAGATTTAATATGGACACTCATTATCTTCAAGTTATATCAGACATCAAAATAAGTTTAGCTCAATTATCTTATTAAATTCTTAGTTATATAGTTATTACAACATTTTTCTACATAAAGCATATAAAAGAAATAATTGCCAAGACAAGATTTATAAGTGGATTAGTCAAAAAGTAGAACTCGCCTGAAACATAATGAAAAAGGTACATTTTTAAAGACCAATAAAACTAAAATGCTCTCAAATGAACAATTCTGTATCATTAAAACAATCCTTAGTGATATTTTTAAATCAACTTTGTTCTTATTCATCTAATGATTTTCACAGACAGGTGGCATGGACCACCTTTCAGAGTTGATGGAAACCACTAACATAGTCCATTCAGCTTTCCTACAATGTGGTTTAAGCCGAGATGCTCTTGTTTGTATATGCGGTTACCTTTGTCTCTCTGACCCCTGCATTTTATGAATCAGCAGATGCTTCCTCTCTGCATCCAACACACCCAGGACATGCTTGTGTTTCAGCACACCCATAGCATCATCCTTGTTCAAGTCACTTGACACTGTTAGTT